>NC_091733.1:8018415-8345082 GCF_030179895.1 Drosophila kikkawai | reverse complement strand
AAGGTTTTTACATTTCAAATTTAGAGACAGGGGTCAATTTTATCCAAAAAGCATGAAAATGGGCTGGCCGAAATAATAAGTACACCCATTCTTCTAAGTCTAGAACTCGGAACGTATTAAATATTTTTCACTTCTTTCTACTTATAAGTAAACTTAGATTAGTATCCAATAAAACCACACTCGTTTTAGGTAACTTTCGCTATTATTTTTGGCATTCTAGTAGGAAGTCTGTGGCAAGTCAGTACTAGAAGCTGAGACCAGGTTTCTTTAGCAAATCTTCACAAATCTTCAACATTTTAAAATGTTTTGATTACAATTCGACGTTTTAAGTTTCCCCATAAATTTTTAATTAGGTATGAGTTCGGAAACTGACTTTTCCAACCCATGACGGTTACTTTTTTGTCCCTAAACCAGGCCATGATGACTTTTAAGGTTTACTTTGGATCGTTATCTCGTTGAAAAATCTATCGGAAGGGCATGTTTCCCTAAGCATATGGTTAGAAGATGCCAGTTAAAAAAGTTTTATTTTCGATTTCGGTCGTAATACCATTTATGAGATGTATTTGCACAACGCCATGCCAGGAAAAACAGCCCCTGACCTTTATGCATCTGTCTCCGGGCTTAACTTTTATTTTCGCGTTTCAAAGCTGAATTTTTTTACTTTCGTTTGACGTACAAACCGTCTAGAATCGTTTTCAAAAAGAAATATTTTTGTTTCATTGCCCCAAAGTATTTTGTTTCCACCTCCGGTTCAGACCATACCAAAAAAATGTTGCAAAGCTTTTGCTTCATCTGAAAAAATTTTCCTTGAAGTAATAGAACCTTTTGGGTGTACGTCCTTGTAATCCTGTCTCATGCAGTCTACGACAAACTGTTCGAGCTCAAATTTAAATGTCAATTTCGCCGGAAATGGCCTTGGATGACCAAACAGGTCCTTTTTGGCAAGAGAGAGGTAACTGTTATGAGATGGTCAAGTCAGTCTCCTGTCATAAACCTAAACTAAACATTGTGGGGAAACTTAAAACGTCGAATTGTAACCAAAACATTTTAAAATGTTGAAGATTTGTGAAGATTTGCTAAAGAAACCTGGTCTCAGCTTCTAGTACTGACTTGCCACAGACTTCCTACTAGAATGCCAAAAATAATAGCGAAAGTTACCTAAAACGAGTGTGGTTTTATTGGATACTAATCTAAGTTTACTTATAAGTAGAAAGAAGTGAAAAATATTTAATACGTTCCGAGTTCTAGACTTAGAAGAATGGGTGTACTTATTATTTCGGCCAGCCCATTTTCATGCTTTTTGGATAATATTGACCCCTGTCTCTAAATTTGAAATGTAAAATCCTTTAGGCAGTTATTTTTATTATCTGGAATAAGTACGGAAACTAAAAATAAAGTGGGTTTTTTTCTTAAGTTTATCAAACAAATTTTATAGGTCTTGAAACAAACCACATACGCATGTACTTATTATTTCGGCCAGTAGTGTACAAGATACAAAACCAAAAATAAAACAAGAAAATAATATTATAAGTGTACGTTTTGCATATTCCTATATAGTTAACTAAACTTAAAAGCAAGATGGGTAAACTTGAATACTACTATAACAATAATTTTGCGTCCATTTTTGTTGTTTCCTATACAAGAAATGAAAAATCAATGAAAAATCGATGAAAAAACCAAAACAAAAAAAAATACTATTAAAAAAACGAGAAATCACAAAAAAAAATAGAAAATGGTTAAGGGAAAGCCTACCTACCTACCCACAAACATATATTCCCCATAACATTGTATAACTCTGTGTTTTTTAACCACAACGCAACCAGAACGCTATCCAATATCGTAACACTATATATCGAATATCCACTCTGTGTATTTTTTGTATCTGCCCATGGAATATAGTTAACCGCGTAAAGGATATAGGACATATATAGGCTAGAGAGCAGACCCCCGTTAGAAGGCTACTCGATGTCAGTTGTGTCATAGTTTAGACAGTATTTACTAGCGAGTACTACTATGCATTTGTTTACATTTACCATAACCACTAACCACTAACCGTAACTGTAACCGTAACCCAAGTACCATCGTGTTTTCATTTCAATCGATCGCCACACACCCATTGGATCCAGGAACGATATAAACATAGGTGTATACATGCATACATACATACTTATCTGCGTAAGATGTTTTCCCTTTTTCGGTGTAATTAAATGTTAATTGCTAGCGCTCAATACAAGGATTACAAAAAGAAAAAAAATACAAAACATACAAAAAATTACAATTACCACAAGGAGACCCACACACATTCAGCGAAAAGCAACAAATACACCCACTCACCCACACAAGGCTTTCTTAAGTGTATCCCAAGGCCAAGGAAAATATTAGAGAACAAGCTATACAACTACAACTACAACTAAACCCAAATACAATTTTGTGAAAATGTGAAAAACAAATCGAAAAGAAATTTACTCAATAAATGATTTTTCGTATATAAAAATGTGTGCTAATATTTTCTCAGTTAATAAAATTTAAATGAATTTATTCAATGGCAGGAAGTGTTCCTAAAATTCCCAAGTTCTGATTCTGCGAATTCACTTGCATGAAATTCAACGTTTAATCAATTTTAAACCAAGTAAAAACTCCATGTAAAGTATTTGAATCAGTTTCTACATACATCTATGTTCCCCACCATTTGATTTTAGTTTTTATACCACCAGGAACAAAACGCCAAAAAATATCGATATAATTCAGAGTGACCAAGGAGAAAATACCAAACATCGCGATTTCGATATTGATATTTTGATACTTACATTTGACATTCTACATGAGAACTCAACCCCAAGATGTAAAACTTTGTTTTGACATTTTACCTTGAAATTCAGAGTCACCAAGGAGAAAATACCATACATCGCGATTTCGGTATTTTGATATACTTACATTTTTACACTCTACATGAGAATTCGACCCCAAGCATGTAAAACCTTGTTTTGACATTTTACCTTGAAATCAGAGGGACCAAGGGGAAAATATCACAAAATATCAAATGAAAATATCGCGATTTCGGTATTGGGCAACAAAATTTCACATTCAAACACGTTCGTCGAACATCTCTCTCGGTTCGGTTGCAACGGAGCCGAAGGTGCTGCCGAAGCAGTGTTGCCAACTTTTCCTTAAAAAAAAGCGGTTTTTGACTGGAAGAGTGATTAAAAAAAGCCAAAAAAATTTTGGAAAAGGCTAAAAAAATCTGTTTTTGAAAAGACAAATTTGTTGGTGACTGACTACTCTACAACATGTATATGGACACTCACTGAAACAACTCGAAATTTGTTTTTAAGCTCTTTGAAAAGTTTAACTTTCTTTCCAAAAATAACAAGGGGACATCACTTGCTAAATACACAAATTTTTAGAAAACTACGAACGAAACACGCAACATATTTGTATCAACACATAGTACTAATCTGAATTTTATATTTATTGATTTCTTGCCTGAGATATTCCAATTTGAAATTGCACAGCAAAGTTAACCATAAAGACAGCACGTGTTGTTTACTTGCAACAACTGACTTTAACAGCTGTTATCTTAACACTAAACTGTTAAGTTAAAATTTTAGGTATGCAACATAGCATTTTGATCATTTCTTAACATGGTCGTTGAAAAAACAGAAATTTGCGTACTCGCGAAAAATGAGTTTTGGCCACAAAAACGGGTCAAATTCCACATAGTGCTGCGGTCAAAAACGAGGAATTTCTTCTAATGCTATCCCTATAGGTATTCTTAAAAGTATTTTTAAGGGGGGACATCTGAGTAACTGGCCAAAAAAAGCCGACTTTCAAGAATTTTTTTTTGGCCAAATGAAAAAGCAAATCGAAAAATTTTAAAGTAGGTTTTATAATGTTAGATGTGAACTACAAAATAAATTTTTTTTTTAATTAATCGAAAACAAAATGGCGGCTGTGCAGCATTTCTTCGTAGGCCCTATTTTTTTAAAAGGGGTCCATGGCCGGAAACCTAACGTCCGTAATTTTTAATCTAGAACAAAAAATTACATTTTGTTAGTTTCTGTATCTCAACCGCTATCGACACACGTAGGATTTTTTCGATATTTTGTTTTTTAGCAAAATGGTGAGTGATTAAATAAAAAGTTCAATTTTCATGAAAAAAAAACGTCACAAAATTGTTGATAAAAAAAAAAGTAAGCAAAAAAAAAAAAATCCTACTTGTGTCGATAGCCATAGGTATTTGGAATATACTGTCAAAATTTCAGATCGATCGGTTAAGATTTGTTCGAGTTAGGTTTCCGGCCAACTCAAAAAAAATGGTTTTGAGAAAAACGGGTTTAAAGTTTTAAAATCGTATATATTACATGAGAGGCATCGCCGCAGAATGGAAAATTTCGACACTTAGACACATTTGCCGGAATCTATCTTTTGGTATGTTATTTTTAAAACCCTAAAGAATTTTTTAAGCAAAAAAAAAATTTTTTCGATTTTTAAAAAAAGTTACTCAGATGTCCCCCCTTAAAAGTATTCTTAAGAATATTCTTAAAATTAGCATTGATGGATCAGTATTCGTTGCTGAACGCAACCAATGTAACGATCATACACAAAAAATCGGAAAAAATCATTTGAATAAAATAAAAAGCCAGAATTCCCGCTGCCCGCTGTTTGTAAATTTTTCTTGCAAATGGCTTTCAGATTTGACGGGAAAAAAGCGACTCTGGCAACAGTGCCGAAGGCTGCCGAAGTCTATTGTTCGCTCTCGAACACTCTACATTCTACACGAGAATTCTACCCCAAAAACGAGAATTCTACCCCAACATGTAAATTGACACATTGCTTTGATTCAGAGTGACCAAGGAGGAAATATCACAAAATATCAACTGCAAATATCGCGATTTCGGTTTTGGGCAACCAAATTTCAGCAACCCAGGCGAACGCCGTCTGGCCACACTTCACGAATTTTGTTCGCCAAGTGAGCACGCGCTTCGTCGTTTCTGCAAAAGAAGTTTTTATTCTGTGACTTTTGTGAGAAGTTAACAACTGAAGGTATTGTGCTTTTTTCTATTTACCCCTACGACCCGGCGGCGTGCCCCGGCCAACGGCGGCGGCGGGGCAGTGCCTGGTGCCGCCATTTGTACCGCCATTGATTTTTTTCACGTCACCTTGCACTAGATTCTTTAGTTATGTAATGTGCTATTTTTTTACTGTGTCGGTGTTGGTTTAATTTGGATATGGAATGTATATGTATGGCTAAGCGGCGTTGGTTTTGCCCTAACTAGCCCCTGAAAGTCCCCAAGAAAAATGTGCTTATATAACCAAGCGAAGTAATTGCGGCGGAGGCGAAGTCGTGCGGAGGCCCAAATGAAACCAGCAATAATTGCCCGAAGAAACGCCCCTGACGGCCCAACGATGCCGTTGAGTCAGAAATCTGAAGTCATCTTTCGTTTTGAGCCACGCAGCGTGGTTTTCCCATTTTTCTCCTTTTTTTTTTTTTGCAACCACGCTGGAACTGCCAACTTATGCAATTCGCAGCGAGTTGGCAGGCCTGCTCCGGTTCGCAATTTCGCCCTTGCGGCGTTTTTTTTTTTCGCTTGAATTGTGCACAAAACGCCTCTTGCTGTAAATTGAGTTGCACTTTGTGCATTTGTGGGCTCATATGGGGATTTATTGGATGAAAGTGTGGCAATTGATTGTTCCATTGCCCCGGTCCACGCACGCACACACTGGCGAATTAATTCCATGTGCTGTAGCGCCCTCTCGCTCGCTCCCCTGCCGGGGCCCAGCTGCGCGTGCAAGTTCTTATCTGTATGTGTGTACGAGTGCCGTTTTATTCGTAAGAGAAAATGTAACTGTCTCCTTTCTCTTGTGACCCGCTTTCTTTCTCTTCCTCGTTCGCCGTGTCAAAAGTACAAAGTTTTGGCCACAAAACCGACAGAACAATTCGCCTGTGGCCGTTTTTCCTGGGCTTCTGACGTCAAACGCCGGACGTCACACGTTCAGGTATTCATGTGATTTTTATGTTTATTTTGCCCTTTTGTCCGGCCTTTTAGCGCCATTTTGCACTGATTACGGGCACAGACTCCCTCGCGATAGTGTGTGTTTTTGCATCTTCCAAGCGAATCGCATTAATTCATTGGAAAACCAAGTCATCATCGGCTTGGATACAGCCGATAAATTGGCGACTCGGCGGAAATTTTCAATGCCTCGTGTTTGTTTAATGTCTGGCTCCACGCCCTATTTTCCGTTGAGTTTGGCGAAATCCGAGTCTCCCGGCTGACGCCTATTCAGAATCAGATTCTGTGTAAACTTGGCCGACGTTTAATTTTAGCCGCAACTCCGCTGCACTTTTTCTTTCTCTATTTTCTTTTTTTTTTTTGTTGGCTTGTAGCCAACGGCGGCGGCGCTCGCTCTTGTTTTTTATGTAATTTTTTTGCGATAGCGGGACCTTGAAAAGCGGCGCAGACAGGCCTTATATAAATAACTGTATTAGCGGCCTTTATCTAATCGCTTCACGCACTTTCCGAGCTGCCAGCCGCCCTTCCGCGTGCGCGAAAGAGAGGGGGCGTGAGCCAGCAAAAGCCAGGAGAGCGGGAGAATTAGAGCGAGAAAGCCTAGTCACATGCTTCGCAGCTGACGCCTCGGCTCATTGCCAACTGTGAATGTTCTTTGGACAGAGAGCGAGGGAGAGCATTTAGTGTTCTATTTGATGTATTTTTTTTTTGGCAAGCAAAAGCCAAAACCTCGAAAGGGGTAAATGAAAAACAATTGGCCATATATGCATTTTCGGGGCGGCTAAACGAAACAAAAAGTGTTTTCTCTAATGCGAGTACTTCCTCTTATGCAACCCACACGGCATTGAATTCTTAGCACTGATAAGCGACGATCTCGCTCTCGCCCCTATCGCTGCCTCTGCCCTCTCTATCGCACACGTGCTGTTGCCAACCCAGCCGATAGATGGATGACGCTTTTCGCACGCTCTCTCCCTCTGCCACTGCCGCTGCCCCCATCTCCGCCCCGCTCTCCCGCAACTGTTGCTGAACTTGACGTCGACTGCGGCCTCGCTGACGCCAACGCCAACGCAGGCAGCGCAGGCTAGCTGGCTGATTCCGGCGTACGGTACTTTCACAAGCAATTTAGTTGCCGTCCGGTTAAGACCTTTGAATTCCAAGGGAAAGGATAAATATTTTTTTTTCGGTTTTGTGCTGTGATATAAAACACATACAAATAGTACGTATGCATTGAAATTAAATTGAATAACTCGACTGCATCCACATCTGCATCTGCAATCGAACGAAGCAACGCGAGTGACTAGATTTTTTTTCTTCGAACTTCCAATCAAATTGATCTGATGGAAGAGAATATTCCGTTCGCTGGTTACATAAACCGAGCTGACTTGAATCGCTTGGTTACTTTTTTTTTTTTGTGGTTTACGGTGCTGCTCTTATGCAATCAATAACAATGAATTAAGCACAACTCGCCTGGATTGGATACAACTCGGAGAAGCTTTAGCTTTCCACGTGCAACTTTCTTTTGGGGCCAACTAGAATTTTTCCAGCTGCGGCTATTACATCACGCTCTCTTCGCTGCTGAAGCAAAAGCTTTGGGGCTCTCTTCAGCCCCGATTAGATAACCACCATAGAACAGTTGGCCAAAGAGAGAGGGGACAATGAAGAGAAAGCAAGCCAAGTTCCGCTCTTGCTCGTGTCTCTTTTGTCTTTGTCAAGTGTTACATAAACCCATCAATGAAAGGCGGTGCGGTGCGGCCTAGAATATGCTAATTGAATTTCGCTAAAATATAGTGAAACGCTCTCTTCTAGCTCTGGTGCTGCTGCTGGCGCTTCTTCTTTGCACACTTGAAATTCTAAAATTATCGAACACGCTTCAATGGCAAAAGCCAGCTGCCAAAAAAAAGAACAGAAAAGAATAAGTTTTGGCCCCTATAGCCATCCCACTCTCACTTGCGCCAATACCCATACACCGAATTTTCCATTGAACTTTCCTCTATTATTTGTTCTCTGCCTTGAGTGTGGCAATTATGCAATCCAAATATGCAAACATTATTGCTCTTGCTAAATGAAAACTAGAAAAATGCAGTTTCAATTAACAACTAAGAGCAAGATGCACAGTAAATGGAAAGAGTTGAACACAAGCGGCGGCCATGCCACGTAACCAACTCAGTGGAGGAGGAGCTTCTCTTAAATTTCGAGGGCAACTCTTTATTGAGTTAGGGGCTCCAAACTGGTTGGAGCTCAAACCGAATACACTGAAAATTGCCATTTATTCAAACCACGTGGCAAGTTCAGCCGGCCTTTAATTGTTGTTGGGGTATTATTATTTTTTTTTGCAAACATTAACTGGTTTTAGCCAATACCAATACAGTAATTTATGAGTAACTAAGGAGAAAAGCTAAACAAGTCACTACCGCTCACATAACTAACCCCACATTCTATTCTCTATTATCTATTCATTTATGTATTTATATGTATTTATGTATATTTGTTTGTAACTAGATCACCAAAATAATCTTTGTTTCTTAACCCCATTTTATACCATATTCCAAAACACATTTAATTATTATTATATTATTAATTATTACTTATAAGTTGTACTAAAATTTGCTTGTTTTTAACCTTCCCGCGCTCTCGTTACGTTTTTATTTCTCGCTATACCTATTCGTTTTCGTTTTAACCCCATTCATTTAACAAGTGTTGTACATAGTGCGAATAAAAAAAAAATAAAAAGAAAAAAGAAAAGTGCATGTCTCCTGCTTTTGGTTTGTATCATTATTTTACTCACATCTTTATTTGGCTTTTGGGTTATTCTTCTTGTGCCTTATGCACCTGTGTATATAAAAAAAAGTGAATCCATCATTATCGTTCGTTCGTTCATCAATCGTAAATCGTATATCGTACACCGTAAATCGTAAAAAAAATTATGCAACGCATGGGGAACTCCCACCCGTGTATGAAACATCCATCCATCCAACCATCAATCAATCAATCGAACCGCCACAGAGGTGATCATTCCATCAAGACTCCATCAAGAAATCAAAAGAAGAGAGAATGTGAAGGAGATGTCGAGACGACGATTAATTGAAAGTTTGGGTGCCATCACCCCTATATATATGTGTTTACAGCAAAATGGGCAAGGATTTCGATGCTGTTGGATTCGTCAAGGACTTCGCTGCCGGAGGCATCTCCGCAGCCGTCTCAAAGACTGCCGTCGCCCCCATTGAGCGTGTGAAGCTGCTCCTGCAGGTTCAGCACATCTCGAAACAAATCAGCCCCGACAAGCAGTACAAGGGCATGGTTGATTGCTTTATCCGCATTCCAAAGGAACAAGGTTTTGGCTCGTACTGGCGCGGTAACTTGGCCAACGTCATCAGATACTTCCCGACCCAGGCTCTGAACTTTGCCTTCAAGGACAAGTACAAGCAGGTAAAGTATATTTTTCCGTCAACTCTAGCGACTTTTTAATTATAATTTTGCTGTTCTTATCTCCATCATTAGGTCTTCCTGGGAGGTGTTGACAAGAACACCCAGTTCTGGCGTTACTTCTGCGGTAACCTGGCCTCCGGTGGTGCCGCTGGTGCTACCTCTCTGTGCTTTGTCTACCCCTTGGACTTTGCCCGTACTCGGTGAGTTTATAACAAAACTAGGAAATTTATGCAATCTGTGGCTAATGTTATATTTTCTTTCTTTAATCCAGCTTGGCTGCTGATACTGGCAAGGGTGGTCAGCGTGAATTCACCGGTCTGGGCAACTGCTTGACCAAGATCTTCAAGAGCGACGGCATTGTCGGTTTGTACCGCGGCTTCGGTGTGTCCGTCCAGGGCATCATCATCTACCGTGCCGCCTACTTCGGCTTCTACGATACCGCTCGCGGTATGTTGCCCGACCCCAAGAACACACCCATCTACATCAGCTGGGCCATCGCCCAGGTTGTGACAACCGTTGCTGGCATCGTCTCGTATCCCTTCGATACCGTGCGTCGTCGCATGATGATGCAGTCTGGCCGCAAGTCCACCGAGATCATCTACAAGAACACACTGCACTGCTGGGGAACCATTGCCAAGCAGGAGGGCACTGGTGCCTTCTTCAAGGGCGCCTTCTCCAACGTTCTCAGAGGCACTGGCGGTGCTTTCGTGCTTGTGTTGTACGATGAGATCAAGAAGTTCTTGTAAATTAAATTATTAAATTATTCAAACAAAACAACAGCAAAATACAACAACTACATACAACAACAACAAAACAAAAACAAGAAAACTAAACACTACCAGCTATAATTATGTTAGATAACTGAAAGAGCAACAGCAACAGCAAATGTTTGATCTGCAAACCAAAATCACCTTAGCAAGAACAACGGCAAGCAATAAGAAAAATCACCCTTTTTTCCCTCGCCCCCCTGTCCCCCCACAGATATAATTATGAAATTATATTATATATAATAACTGGGAACGATGGATGGCCAGAATCAATAGAACAACAAAGCAAACGGCAAAACAGCAACAGAAGAAATAAATACGCTAGGAGAAGAGGAAACGACTCGGCTCATGGGAGCACCCAGTATACACTGAAAGACGAACGAACATAGCGACGATATTGATATTGATTAGTATTGTTAAGTTTGGGTTAGGCTATATCCATTATATCCTATCTGTCATGCTGCTGGGTCGCGCCATCTCCACAGCCAAAAAAACAACCAGAGTGTTATCGATAGGAGTACCCAAAGAATCTCGACCGAACATCTGTAGAGATTTTTTGGCCTCCGACACGACACGACTCGACAAACAACAAACTCAACCTAGGTTGGTTTAAAAATATATAAAAATTGATAAAAATAGTACAATGTTGTGTTTTATTTATTATTCACAGCGAGATTTGTGTATATGTGTTTGTGTATATGTATATTGCTCTGGCAGTATTATGGCCTACATCTGACCTTGGTTGGGTGCAAGGGTTAAGGGGGTTGAACCAAACCATGTGAGGGTTTAAAAAATTTAAAAATATCTATATTTTGTTATAAATAAATCGCTTCTTTAATTAATTTTTATTTTTTCAATGTTCTATGTATATTATACGTATTCAAACGGACATTGCGTGAACTAGGATCTTTTGGTTACCTCACGTCGTTTTTTATAAACTGCAAAATAGACAAAAAAAAAAAAAAGAAATTGTTTTTTTGGAAGAAAAAAAATTTAAACCAATTTTTGTCAATATTCATATAAATTTAAATATTTATATATATATTTTTGAATTCATTTTATATTTATATAAATATTTAATCAAATAAAATTAAAATAATTTAATTAAAATTAAATATTGAAAGAAAAGTTATAAATTTATTTAATTAGTTTTATATATACCATAAATATATTTAAAGGAAACAACAATCTTAGATCATTGCTATGTCCGCATATGTATATCCAGATTATAATTGCATTTAAATTTTAAAATCGTCCCATCCAGTTCGCCAGAATCTTTATTTTCAGCGTAATAATTTGGCAACCTATATCTTGAAAAGTTTACAATATTTCAACTTAATTTTTTTTTTTAAATTACTTTCAACTTAATAAATTATAAAAAAATTTAAATTTTTAATTCTAAAACCTCTTTAGAAAAATTAAAAAAAAAAATAAAAAAAACGGGTTATATGGGTCAACCCTCCCTTAACTGCCATTAAGCCAAATATCTACATCAAAGTTGGCCAAGACAACTCCATCGCACCTGAATCGAACCGACAACCGTCTGGGCTTAGAATCTCGTCAGGCCTGCGTCAGTTCGGGTCTCAGTTCCGTTAATAAGTTAGAAATTATTTAAATTCGTTTATATCAAAATTATACGTTGTTATACCGCGTTTTACAGTCTTGAATTCTTTGTTTTTTTTTTTTTTTTTACCAATAAACCAAAAACAGCTAAGAATTCTCAACAATGGGTGAAGAAGGCGGCGGTGGCGGTGGTGGAAAGGGCGATCTTAAGTCCTTTCTCATGGATTTTATGATGGGCGGCGTTTCGGCGGCGGTTGCCAAAACAGCTGTGGCGCCCATTGAGCGCGTTAAGCTACTGCTGCAGGTGCAGGAGGTTTCCAAACAAATTGCAGCGGACCAGCGTTACAAGGGCATTGTCGATGCTTTTGTTCGCATTCCCAAGGAGCAGGGATTCGGGTCGTTTTGGCGCGGTAACTTGGCCAACGTTATACGTTATTTTCCCACACAGGCCCTGAATTTTGCCTTCAAGGATGTGTATAAAACGGTAAGGCAATCACCGGAGGTCTTGATCTTCGACCTCATTGAGTGATTTCACTTTCTTTTACAGGTTTTCCTCGGAGGCGTTGACAAGCATAAGCAGTTCTGGCGTCACTTTGCGGGCAATTTGGCCTCTGGTGGTGCAGCCGGTGCAACGTCCTTATGTTTTGTTTATCCCCTGGACTTTGCAAGAACCCGGTAAGTGATGATTACACATTTTTTTTAGGGGGCTTTAATATATACAGGGATTGCAATTAAAAGAGTGATCCCTAAACATACATATTTTATATCATATCTGCTGCTGCTCCTTTAGATCTAGAGGCTATCTAGCCTGTAGCTTTTGTAAAACTCGTCATAAAACTGTTAACCTAATCCTATACCCATCCTCCTCCTTGCTCCTGCTCCCTCTCCCCTTAGTCTGGCCGCCGATGTGGGCAAAGGAGGCTCTCGGGAATTCAATGGCCTTATCGATTGCCTGGTGAAGGTGATCAAAAGTGACGGCCCCATTGGTCTCTATCGTGGCTTCATCGTATCTGTACAGGGTATCATTATCTACCGTGCCGCCTACTTTGGCTTTTACGACACATGCCGCGATTACTTGCCCAATCCAAAGAATACACCCTTCTATGTGAGCTGGGCAATTGCCCAGGTGGTGACCACCATAGCGGGTATTGCCTCCTATCCATTCGATACGGTGAGGCGTCGCATGATGATGCAGTCGGGCCTAAAGAAATCGGAGATGATTTACAAGAATACAGCCCATTGTTGGATGGTAATTGCCAAGCAGGAGGGTGTGGGTGCCTTCTTCAAAGGTGCATTCTCCAACGTTCTCAGAGGCACGGGCGGTGCTCTCGTGTTGGCACTTTACGATGAAATGAAGAAGTACTTTTAGTCCCGATTTCTGGTCAATAGTAGGAAGCTGGAATTGGAAACAGCCGGCGGACCATCAGTCGCGTGTCGTCACGAAGCCAAATACCATCGGTCATCATCAGCTCAAACATCTAGTCAACGCACCAGCCCCACCATCACCACCAGAAGCAGCAGGATAATCATCTGCACCCACCAAATCAGAGATTGCTGCTTCAAGGAAGTTGAGAGATGGAGACCACTGAGACCCTGGGGCGCTGCGAGATCTTTGGTTTTTGTTCATGGTCAAAATTATAAAGTGATTTTGAGAAAATACAAATATTTTATTGAACTTAACTCATTGTGGCGCTATTTGTTACTCCATTTGCCTCGCTTTGTATGTGTGGTATGTGTAGCTCCAGTGCAAGTTTATTGTGTTGTCTGTGGCTGTTTCCAGGGCGGGTCGCCTTTACTCTAGGCAATAAATAATCTGACCATTATCGTTTAACTTTTGTGAAATATGAAACAGACTGGAATTCCGTGACTATGAATACTAGGCTATATTTTACCCTCGGTAATCATAAATTGAACTTTAGACAACTTTTTGTCTCAGTTAAAAGTGAAAATAAATTAAAACTTTACTTTTTTAAAGCGCCAAAACCGAACTAGAGTAGAGGGAATAAGAGAAAAAATAGCTATTGAAAACATAAAAAATATTCAAAATATTTAAAACACTCAAAATATTCAAAATCTATAAAATATTAAAAATGTTAAAAATCTTCAAAATATTAAAAATATTTAAAATAATCAAAATTGTTTAAATATTAAAAATAGAATGTAAATAATAAGATGCATAACGCCACTAGAATTTGTCTATCAAAGTCAAACAATCTTTTTGTAACAAAATTTTCCCAGCAACAGATTACACAGGTCGACAGCTTACTTTTCCAATACTTTTCCATGCGCTCACCTCAAATTTTAGACTTAAAAGTGTGGAAATATAGGTTTTTGGGTATTTTTAAAGGTGCTATAACTTCAATGATAATAAAAATAATGGAACATTCTTTCTGAATAAATAAAAAATAAATAATAACAACTTATTAAATTTATAGCGCCTCAAAAGTGGTTCTCCGATTTCTTTTTAAATTTCCTCAGCATTATCCATCTATATAACCTTCTATAAAAATGTCCTTTAATAAATATAACCTTTAATAAAAATGCAAAGTTGTTAAAGGGGATTTGGTTTTAGATACTATATAGATCCAGATCCATAGTCTGGGTTCTTTGGACCAGGCGACCCACCCCCACCCCATGTAGTCTCGTGTGTGCATGTGTGTGTGCTGGTGGGTTTCATCTTAAATGTTAGCATCGGCGTTAAAGTTAGGCATTAAAAAATAACATTAAAAACAAATCAAGTCGAGAAAGGCTTAGGCTTTCCATTGAGCTGATGATGTATGTTCCTGCTCCTCCTTCACACATTCATCATAAATTACTCGTAACAACAAAACAAATTACAAAAAAAATACGTTCACAAGCAAAGAGACGCTATTACAAACAAGTAAGCTCGACTTGCACTTATTCTGTTAACAATTAGATATTATTCTAAGCATAACTTCCAGCTTCCAACTCGGCCATCCTTCGTCGCTCCAGCAGCTCCAATTCGGATTTAATGGGTGGCCCCGGAACGGTGCGCCAGGAACAGGAAATATGTGCCCGCCGCATAGGCCAGGAAGTTGAAGAGACCAAAGACGCCGGCAGCCGTGTTAGAGCCAGCACCCTTAGCGGCAGAATCCGACCATCTGGCCAGCTGGACAATGAAGCCGATGAAGTACAGCAGCGTTAGCACAGCGGTGGTTATCAGTTCCTGCAGGCAAAGAGAGTGAAGAGTGAGTATTATTTCTTACATTGAATATATATGAAATTACTTACCGAGAATATCCAGTTTACGGCCACGTTGAGGGCCTCGCGAATGCCCAGGAAGTAGGCGGCAATCAGCAGGATGGTGATGATGAAGGAGATCACGATCACGAACATGAAGAACGAGGTGGCTGAGTTCATGGGCGGAGCGGCCAGAGCCATGCAGATGATGCCCAGCACCTGTGAGTAGAGGGGGAATAGAGAAATAAGTATTATAAAAGACTAAAGAATTTAAAAAGGACTTTAGTAACCTTAGTATAAGCCCCTTAGTATAAACCCCTCTTCCCTGACCTCTGCCCCTGTAAGGATCAAAAAGAAATCAAGTATAGTCTCTCTTCTAATGGATTTCTCATTGATATTTCTATTAACTAAGCCCCCAGATCGTGATCTCCAATTGAAGGGGCCTCTTCAAGGCCACGCTGTGTATTTGGTGTGAGAGCATGACATGATGTCACCTTCAATTGAGCACAGAATCTGAATGCACACACCATGAATGGAATGGTTGTGTTGTGTTGAGCAGCGGAGATAGTTTTCCGTCTAATTAGACTTTGAATTTTTAAAATTTTACTGCATATTTTTGTTTCCCAGAGAAAGGAATTAGCTATAAATTAATTTTTATTGTGAAAATGACTATCAAGAAGTCACAATTATAAATTTTTAAGTTTAGTAATGCACTTCTCTCACCGGGTTTGTTTAGTTATTAAATTTGTTTTTTTTTTTTTTTTAATTATTATTTTAGTTTGAACTTTGCAAAGCAATAAAGGAGTCATTTCCAACCCTATAAATCATATATCTTCTTGATCAGCATTAATAGGCGAGTTATTCTACTCATGTGTGAACAAAAAAAAAGGTTTGAAATATTTTCAGAATTTTTTAAGGTTATATCATTAAAATTCTTAAAAATTAACTAAAAATTAGTGTTCTACAAATTTGAAAATACAGTATGCAGATTTGTTAGCATAGCAAAACTTTCCGAATTGAATTTGGTGCGTTTTTGGATAAGTTATGCAATTTTTAAACATTGATTTGTTCCAATAAAAACATTAATTTAAAGTTCCCATAATGGGAAAATTTATAGTAGCAAATAATTTTAAATTCGTTTTCACTGAACAAAATTTCATTAAAATTGGCTAAACAAATTTAAAAAATTGTAAATTAATATCCTTTTGGCTTAGTTATAATATATTTAAAATTCGACATCCAAAAACAATTCCAAAAATTCGAGGGTAAATAAATTAATTCTTCTCGAAATTAAGTTCCCTTTCTTGTTTTAGGTAAACTAATTTATTTAAATAAATATAATTTATATAATAAAATTATTTAAAATAAAATAGTACCACAAAATCTTCTAAAAAAAACATCCCCTGAAAATCAGACCATTTCTTCAAAAGAAGTCTACGCCCACTGATAATCTCCCTCTATCTGTGATGCGGTTCTTCGATATGGATTCATGACTCAGTGCTCATCACTTGTAATTGATTTGTATACGAACCAGAGACTATCTTTGAGTGCCAAGTGACTCTGCTGAAGCTTATCGAAATTCAGGCAAATTCACAGGGTGATTTTGGCCAAGTCTTAGAACAACCTAAGCCTGGTTATGACCAAGCCCAGGTACTGCCAGGTGACGTGTTTGCTTTAGGCAATTAAAAAGCAATAAGCTTTTGGCGACACCAAAACGAGAAAAAAAAATAAAAACAAACACCGGGGAACAGGTGTGCATTTGCTTTTGGCTAAAACAAAAGGTGCACGAAAAAAAAGTGAAAGCTGAAAGTTGTGGCCGGGCCAAAAGCGACCTGTTGATGCCGCCTCAGACAGAGACTCTGGCAACATGTTGGTGTTGATGTCGATGCCGATGTTGATGTTTTTTCTTTGCTATCTGGCAAACAATTAACCAACGAGAGACAGGAGGCGGCCGGCGCCAAATCAAAAGGTTGATTGAACTGTCAGCGATGTGTTGATCTTCGATTGCATTCCCCTAAAAAAAACACTTCTATACTAGCAGACAAGCAAACACTCTTGAATGGTGTTGTTCTTTTTGGCTTTTTTCTATTTTTACATTTTTTTTTTAAGACACCGGACAACGCCTCTCCCAGAAATTTGCGTCACGTTTTGAAGAAAAAAAAAAAAAAAAACAAGAGCGGTAAGAAAGAAATCTGGCCGGAAAATATTTGAATTTTTATCTTTTCTAAACATAATTTATGGGTGGCTTTTATTTGCCCGTGTCCCCCGATTGTGTGTGTTGTATGCTTAACAAGCGACCAGATATTAGCATATACACATGGGCGTAAAATGTGTGTGTTTCTCTGTTTTTTTTTCTGGTCACAGTCAATATAGTTTATGTATATGAACATATGTACATACTATATATGTACATATATGTATATATTTCGTAACGCTTCAATGGTCAAGACCAGCGTCTGACTAAGAAAAACTATATAGTACACAGAACTGAAATATCAATAAAAATTATTATATAACAATTGGGTCTAGGAATATAATTTAATTATATATCTCATAATCTGTTATAATATACGACTTTTATTATCAAGATGTTCATTAAGCCTTTTTAACTATACAGAACACAGAACAGAAATATTATTATATAACAATTGGGCAGAGCAACTTGTGAGATCGCAAGGCAGGGTTTTGATTTATTCTGTTATAATCTCTTATACTATTATATTAAGAGCTTCTTGAAGCCTTTTGTAACTACATAGTACAAAGAAATTATTATATAACAATTGGGTTTAAGTATATAGGTAAATTATATATATATTATTATATTATATATCATGTGTACTTATATCGCGAGGCAGGGTTTTAAGCAAGACTGTTATAATCTTTTATACCATTATATTAAGAGCTTCTTTAAGCCTTTGTAACTTTTCAGTACACAGAATATAATTAAATTGTATACCATGTGTGCGGTTAGAGATTGGGCAGAGAAATTTTCAGAGTTCTCTAGGCAGGGTTTTGATTAAAACTGTTATAATTGTTGATTATATAACACTTACATATATTACGTCTTTAAACCTTTAGAATATACTAAAGTCTTGGCTTAACTAGTAAGGATTAGGTTCCTTCTTTAAGCCTTTAAATTAGTAAATTAGTAATAATTAAGTTACTTTTGAATTCCCAAGAAAAGTCTAGAAAAAGATTGCTTCTTGGTGCTAAGTAATTATTTCTTTTCGTGCAGCCCTGCGAAGCGTAAAGCAGTGCGTGGACAGGGAATGCATCTAGGAACGGAAATATATACATATATATATAATAAATATACATATATAAATATATTGATCAAACCTAGTTGAGCTCCAGCATAAATAGTGTGTGTACGCAATCGATGACGCGAAACGCCACTGAAATGTATCTGGTTCTTGGCCTCCGATTATACGGTTTACGGTTTACGATCTGTTTGTCTGTGAAGTTCAACAGAAGCCACTCAAGTGTCACACATATGGGTATAAATATATATAAAATAGAGTTTTGAAGCTGATAAAGCAATATCAAAGGCTTTAAGCAACTCTTGCTGGCTATCGCTATCTGGATTAATAATTGCTCAAGATAGATAAGCCCAGTATCAAGTCAATGATAATACAATAAATATAGCTCTATATACATGTCTCGTTAATAAGATATAATAGCCTGGCTAAGACAGAGCCTGTAAGCTGATGAGCTCACTCTCTAGAGCTTCGTCGTTGTCGTGCACTTAGTCAGCATCAATTACCTAAAATATATATACAAATACACAAAACCTGGTCAAGTATTTGCATCCCTGTACAGTAAAGAACGGGATTATAGGTATTACTAAAAATAATAAGTGATGTAAAAGGTATTTATAACTTTTTAGGAGATTTTTTTTATAGATTTTTATAGACTTTTATAGTCTTATAAGAACCCCCAAATTGACCTAATTAGATAAAAAACATTATTAACTCCTAAAAGGTTTATTAAATGATCTTTCAGAGACTTGATAACACCGTCATGGCTGGCGCTGTCTGTGTCCCATACATGGGCTAGTGACAATCGATCGCATTCGACAAAAAAAAAAAAAAAAACAAAAAAAACCAAAACAAACACCGACATATAGTAAACAGTCAACAACAACCAACTGTTGTGTATCTGGGCAACCGCCTTCGTTAGGCAGTACAAAAAAATTCTTGAATGACACCCGTTTGTGTGCCGCTTTTGGCGAGAACATTAAAATCTAAAATTTAAAATCCGAAAAAAAACAAAATGAAACAATGCTCTGGCTATGCAGCTTCCAAAAAAAAATATATATATATTTCTTACGTAATGGTTTATAATAAAAACGTTCTCAAACGCTGCTCTCCCTTTTCCCGCGACAATAATAAATCTGTGGCTGTGCACTTCCGAGCACATGAGTATACCAACCTATGATGTAGGATATATATACCCACTTGGCCCTGGCATGCATAGAGTTATGTATAGCCAGTCCAAGTCCATGTCCAAGCATATATATCTCCGATCTAAGGCACATATATACACACTCGCTGGTGCTCACGCTAATTGTTAGGGCATATCTAATCGGAAAGCCTTTTCACAAATTGGATTGCAACTCCGGCTTTTCGGGGGGTTTTGTTTTTGCACCTAGGATCAAAGGGGCGGATGAGTAATGGGCCTGAGTATGGGGCAAATTAGCAATTTGGCATTTGGCAGTCAGGTGTCCAGGCATAGACTTATCGCTCATGGCTACCGAATTTGAGGAGGAGTAGCAGGAGGAGGAGGAGGTTTGGGAGTCCCATTATCGACACACCTCGTCTTTGATAACGGGGCGTATGAGTAATGGCCGATTAGCCAGTCTTTTAACTATCCGCACATCTGGCTAAAATGAGTCATGGTCAAGTTAACCTCAAGTCTTGACAGTTTGCCAGCTAAAAGATAACTTCTTTGTGGTTATGTTATGTTATCCCACATTATTTATTCAAAGGGTTAAGAATATACATATACCCCTTAGAGCTGGGAACCAGGCAGGTGCAAGTGCTGCATTTATGGCTTTATTTTTTGGTGGCAGCCTTAAGTGGAGCACCTGTATATATGTATATAGTGCGATGGGACTATCAGCCGGCTATCGCCAAAGGCGTCCGATAAGATTAATTGCCACCAAAAAAAAAGTACCATTGGACAGACAAAGAAACAAAAATAATAATAAAAGAATATACCAAATGGCCAATTGTGACATCAAGGCTTTCGAGAGATAAGTCTTTGCCCGATCAGGGTGAGCTTGGAGAAAGGTCTACTCGATTTACTGGACCTTCTTCCTATAGCTAGCCAAGCAAAAAGTTCCCGCAACTGTACCATTAACCATTAACCCGGCTTGTTCGTGATAAACGGAGCTTGTCGGGGCCAGGAAAAAAAATAAGTAAAAATCAATAAATAGCACTTAATAACCAACAGTTTATGGCGATGGTAATCATATCAGCAATTCCCCTGCCACACAGAAAGAAAATCAGGGTGATATTGCAATGAAAAATTAAGTCTTTTTGGATTTCGTTTAATAAAACTTTTGGCTTTACCTTAAGTTTTGAAAAACTTGAAAGCTTTTAAGGGTTTTTAATATTTCCAAAAATCTTTGGCATCATTGGTATCCTTTTTATTTCTCTCTGTGCACTTGCCTCCCACTTTATTTATTCAGTATTGATTTTCAGCGACAACCAACGACAGGTTAATAATGCATTTTTCATGTGTACTTCAGCAGGTTGTGGTTGTCCTTTGACCTTAAGCTTTATAGAACTTTTTTTTCTTCTAGACTTCATTCAGAGTTTTCAAAATTCCAAATATAGTTGGGGGAATCTGTGGACTTTCAACACCTGCTTGCCACTGCCCCCGTACGAGTACGACTACCTCTACGACTCTCAGTACTCGTACGAGTCTTGTGTTGGCGTCCAACGGTTAAGCTCTGTGGGCGAAGGCATGGAGAGATGGAGGGTATGGGGGACTCGGATCAAATCACCGCTTGACATGGCCAACTGGTGGAGCTGCCCACACGGCGCCACACGCTATGTGGCTGTGGGAACTGTCCGACTCTGTCTCCAAATTCCAGGGCAAATCGAACTGTATAGCTCCCATGGTTGCCTATGATCGGTAACCACATGGCCCTGGACTCACATGTTTGCAGTGCCCGCCCTATCTTATCCGTAAAAGTCTAATGAGATCCTCACATACAATACCTTATATATACACCTATTTGGTTTATTTGTACAGTTATCGAGGGACTTTTGGCCTGCTTAAGTTGTGGGGAAAGCGAAGACCCAAGATAAAACCGTTCCACAATATCGATTCCGATATATGTCCTCTATATGTGTCTGGGAACGCTATAACTTTCTGATTTTATATTTATTATTTGGCAAATGTTTATGCGAAATTGGATTGCGCCAAATGGCATGGGGAAATTATAAATAAATAATACTCAATCGTATCAAATTTGATTTCGAAAATATGTGGAAAATGAAAAAGATTTCTTCCTCAAATAAAAATTTGAAAACAGCTTTAAAATAAAAACTAAAAAGTACCCTAGAAAAGCAAACAATTCAGTGAGCTCCTACCATAAAATATCCGGTACTCAAATCATAGTAGGTTAGATAAAACTCTATGGATTTAGAAGTGAAGAATTTTTGTCTATAATATTTCAGATATATCCATGAATAAAAACTGAATTGAAGACATAAATGTGTAGTTTCCAAAAAACCCAAACCCTTTTCATATTTTTTGAATATTTTCAAACATTTTCGAGTTTGAAAAACCCATATTTTAAACTACTAAAACTGTATTCTGGACAAGTCTATAATGAACAGATATATCTATGAACAAGATCTAAATTAAAGAGTTGAATATATTCCAAAGATCCTAACGCTTAATATTTTATAAAAGAGTTTTACACGTTTTCCAACTTTTTCGAGTTTGAAAACCCCATATCTTGTATTACTTACAAACTGAACAATCTTTAGGATGCCCGGCACTGTCCGGAAATAGTCAATGTTGAGACGAATGGCGCTCCAGAAGCCGCCATCGTTGCCACCGGTGGGATTGGGTCCGCCGGGCGGTCCATTCGATGTGGTTGTTGTTGTGCGCTCGACGGTGACCACGGTCTCGACCATTTTGTTGCTGGTTTTAGGTTAGTTAGGAGGAGTTTCTGGGCAGAGAAGCAACTATTTTTAAACACTTGTCGCGCGGTTTTTTTTGTCACAGGAAAATAAGAAGACAAAAAATATATATCTTGATGCCTTATGGTCGATCGCCGGCTATATATCTGCTCTATATACGAGTGTATACGCGTATATGACACCCTCGCGCCTCTGACTTGAGTGTCTATATGCGTCTGGCTGAGTCCGACTGGGGGTGGGGGGGCGAGAGTGGGCAAGAGAGAGTAGTATCCGCGAGATTGCAGGCGTTGCTTTGTCCACGGCGGTCGCTGGTCGACTGAACTGCGAACTGTGGGGAACGCGAAAGCGAACGCGAAGGCGAACGCGGCACAGTGGGGTAATTATAACCAAAAAGTGGCGATCAGATGGGGCACATTATAAATGGAGATAGATTTTGGTTTCTGTTAAATATAAAGGTAGTGCAGGATTTTATATTTATGTTTAATGAGGATTAACATTTTCTTTTTCATATTTATTTTAATTTTAAATCGTTTAATATAGTTATTATTATTATTTTTTAATTTTAAATCATTTAATTTAGTTTTTATTTTATTTAAAAAGTATTAAAAATAAATTATTGTAATAAAAATTTAATTTTTTTTGATAATAGTTTTCTTTTTTTTTTAAGCAAACTGTACATAACAAGTTTTTAATTATTTTTGACTTTAATGAAAACCGAGACAAAATTTTCTTTAAGCTCACATTTTAAATTTTATTAATATTCCTATAAAATTTTTTATACATAGTTTTTAAATATATTTGATAAATTATTTCTGTCTTAACATTAGCACCAAATATTTGTAAAATTCTGTATTGATGTACTTTATTTTTATTTATTATTTTTTCAAATTACCAATGTTTAAAAAAAGGAAAACTTTTGTTTGTTTACATAGAAGTAATAAATTATTTTTAATCACCACCTTTGAGGTATAAATACCCCACTGTGCGCTGCTGCGGCTGCAGCATAACGGTTAACTGAGCAGCAAAGCAATCTCTTGCTCTCTCTCTCCCTCTTAGTTGCGCGCGCCCTTTGACGACGCCTCTGCTTGTTGCGTTGCAAAAACTAGTTTGCTGCGCCTGCGTCGCGTTTTCTGCATTGCAATTTTTGTTTGGTATGCTCGGCTGCACTCAACAAAAATACGAATGCTTAAAAAGCTATTTAAGATTATTTCAAACTGCAAATAATCGCATTATAGGAACTCTGCGCTTTTCATACTGTCTAATTTTGAATATTTTATTTATGTTGTTTTTATGTTGGAAACATAATTCATGTTTAAATATATATATATTTTTTTTGTGTTTTTGTTGATGTTTTATATGACTCGGAAAGCTGATCTGTGTTAGTTTTTATAATATTATTTTTATATTATTATTTTTTTTATATTATTATTTTTTTTATATTATTTTTTTTTATATTTATTTTTTTTATATTAAGGAATTTCTTGCTTAGTTATTATATTCTTCTACTTAAAATAAATAAGAAAAAAAATAATATTTGTTATTTTTTTATAGATAGATATTTATATAGATAAATAAGAAAAAAAAAATAATATTTGTTATTTTTTTTCTTAATAATAACAAAAAAATAATATTTGTTATTTTTTTTCTTATTTATTTTAAGTAGAAGAATATAATAACTAAGCAAGAAATTCCTTAATTTCAATCTGCATACTTAATTTAATTTAAATATTAATCTATAATTTTATATGCTCATTATTGGGAAAATTAAAATTTAAAAATATCATAACTCGGCCAAAAACACTTTAATTCCAATACGGAAAGCGGTTTTGTGCTAGTCTTTATTTAAATAATAAATATGCATACTAAATTTTAAAATTTTGGGAAATCCAAATTTTTAGTCAATTTTTGATATTTTCAACGAAAAAAATTATAAAATTTATTTTGTTCCCTTAATGGCTCGAAAGACTCGTCTGGTAATGCTGATCAAGAATATATATGATTTGTAGGGTCGGAAATGACTCCATCAATGCGTTTAAGCTTTCTGACTGAAACTCCAATACCCTGCCAGGTTGTAATAAGTCTTCAACCGACCCTCGTTACCGCTCTCAAGTTGTCTGAGTGTTATTAGCGCGCTCTCTTTCTTTCCGTGTCTGGGTTTACTGTTGTCTCTTTCTTATTGGACAAAGTAAGAACATAAACTGGCCTAAAGGATCGCAGATTTTGTATAAAAGAGGGTATTTCAAGACCCTGTTGATGCCTCTTGAGCTTTGTACATAATTTTAGTACAATTATTAAGATAATTCCAATCTTCTGAGGCAGTTCCTTACCTTGCCCTCCCATGAAGAACTCCCCAAGAAATCACCATTAATGATTACCATTTAGGCAAAACGTTTGGTTAGCTTTTATTTTTTGGGTGCAGAGTACAAACTATGACAAAATTTCGCCTAATAAATATTATAGAGCTTACTTTTTGGGCTGCCCAAGAAGATGCCAGAGTCTAGTCTCTGGCTTAACTGGGTTTAAAGGGGGGAAACCCCTTAAACCCGGGGTCTGGACAGATACCGATCCTGGGGATCGGGGGGTGGACACGTATACAATTTTGGGTACAAATTCGCGTCAGAACTAGGTGGTAATTGCTTACGAAATATAAATAACTCTGCTGCCTTGCAAGCAAAAGGAATTTCGGTATCTTCGATCACTATCGATGCAGTTTTTGGAAAGCATTATTAATAATAATAATAATAAACAAAAGGAAATTTCGATTGTAAACAATTAGCAGTGCGATTGCTTTTCGGGACGCTGGAAAGGACTAGATAACAAGTACAGCACGCGGTGAGTTTTGGGTGTGTGCTTAGGGTAAGCTCTGGCTTTGACCATAGGAGTATTTAAAAAAAAAAAAAAAAAGGAGGACCAAGTACAAAATAGCTTTGCTTGTCCTTCTTAGTGCGTCTCCTTGGTATCCACCAGCTCCACCAAGGGCGGCACTGGCTCTACCTCGGCGCTCTGGCTACGGCTTCGACTGCCGCTTTGGCTTGGACTGGGACTGGGGCTGACATTTGGACTGGAGCCAGGGCTGGGGCTATCCCTCGTCGACGGGGTTATGGCAGGACTTAGGGGTTCTGGCAGCAAAGGTGGTGGTGGGATCACTTCGCTGGCTGCTTTCTCCTGGCTTGGATTCAGATTTGGACTGGGCTTGGGCTTGGGAGACTGCGTCATCTGTGGCGGCCAGTGGGTGGATTTGAGGATTCCGTTTTGGCTGCTGGTAGAGGCAGCCACCGATGAGGAGGGGGAGGAGGAGGAGGAGGAGGAGGTAGAAGCAGTGCTAGCTGCCAGGGCCAGCATAGATGAGGCTGAAGTGGAGGCTATATTGTCATCAATCTGTTTGCTGCCCCTCTCCCCATCCCTCGACTTGTCCTGGGACTTCTCCAGCTCCTTCTCCATGTCTGCAATCTTCTTTAGATAGCCCTTGTCCTGCGTGGGACACTCCAAATGGACACAATGAAAGATCTGCAAGCAGTTTAGATAAGTAAAGTTCTTAAAAAGTCGTAAGACTTCTAGGAAACTCACCTCATTCGCCGTGTTCCTGGTGCCCACGATGCGTATAAAGACCACGGGACGCGGTGTAAAGTGAAAATTCTGCCAGGAGCGTGCCTTGTCATTGCGCCTATCCACCACCATTTGCCAGTCCTTGCGATTCGTCGAGGTCTCAATGTAAAAGCTGTAGGTGCGATCATCGCAATCCCACAGCAAAAGCCTCATGGAGCCCACATGGTAGGGCTGGCCCAGGCGGACCACAATCTCCCCGCTGCCCAGCTGGTGGCAAGTATACCCCGAGTCCCAGTCATAACGCACATAGTCGCCGTTGATCAGGGCATTTCGTGTGCGGCTTACGCCGTCTGTCACAATGGCGCTCATCTCAATGGTGGCCACATTCGCCTTGGGCGCCACAAAATGATCAATCAGGCGCGGCACTTTGGCCGTGTGCATGGCCTCCAGACCCACCACATGGAATACCTAAACAATCAAAAGAGAAATTAGTATATTCCCGGGTTGCTTGAGGCAGCAACTTACCCTGTTGACCGTGTTCTGGGTACCCACCAGGCGGATGAAGCGCACGGGTCGCGCTGCAAAGTACAAATATTGCCAGGAACGGCAATGGTACTCACTGTAGTCCACCACACGATCCCAGTGCTGCTGATCGCCGGATACCTCCACAAAGTAGGAGTATGCCCTGCTATCGCTATCCCAGAGCAGCATGCGGATGTGATTGATCATGCAGAGGGTGCCCAGTTCTACCACAATGCCCGCATCATTCGCATCGGTGATGCAGTGACGCGTATAGCCATGCTCCATGTCGTAGGAGGTCACGTCGCCATCCAACAGGGCACTGCGGCATTCGCCCTGAATGCAACGCGACATGTACTTGGCGGTGGCCACATTCTCCTCCGGCCAGAGGGCCGCCCTATAGGGCAGCGTCTTGGAGGTGCTACGCTCGCTGATGGCATCCAGTATCTTGTCGGGTTCCAAAATGCCCGATGGCCGTACCACCTGCAGCAGATGCTCCAGATTCATGAGCGGCAGACGCACGAAGCTGACCACCGATTTGATGTCTACATTGGGGTTGTACCGGCTCCACTTCCAAACGGCCAGAAAGATTTGTACTTCCTGGGCGAAGAAGCAGTCGCGTCGCAGCACCTCCTCCAGGGATTCCTGATGAAGAGAGGGAGATGGTTAATTAGTAAAGGGTAAAGGGTTTAAGGAGCGCATGTTAATGACCCACCTTGGACAGCATTTTGAAGGAGTCATGCTGCAGCAGCTCCGCCGCATTGCGATCCATAAACATGAGGCAAACCTGCGTCAGTTCCTCCAAGTTGTACAGCCTGGCTGCATCCAGGATCATGCAGACATTGTTGAGGTCCAAATATTGACGCAAATACTTGGAGATGGCCATCTCCAGGTCCTGGAAACCATACTGATTGGCCATGCCCAGCACATCGATGATGGCATCCTCGTCCAGGTTGGACAGCAGCAGGGTGCCCGAGTATATGTAGCGCAGCAGCACCTTGAACGGATCCAGTGGCACCTCCAGCGGTATCTGGCGTTGTGTGGTCTCCGACATGCCGCCGTAGAGCAGCGCCCGAAAGTACTCGCTGCGGGCAGCCAGGACAACGCGATGGGCAGGCAGTCGTTGCTCCTCCACAATGAACTCCACGTCCGCATAGCGTTCGTTCATGCACAGGCAAGCCATGTCCGCGGAGAAGCGCTCACCCAGGTCGATCTCATCGGGCAGACCCTCGCCCTCCGGTCCGCCCGAAGCCTTGCCCGAGGAGCTTTGCGATCCGCTGCATCCCTGCATCTTGTGGTGTCCCTGGCTGCTCATGCCGCCGAGCACGCCGCGCGGTGTGTCGTGCGTTTGTGTTGTGCAACTGAAAAGAACAGTTACAGGCAAAACTGCGGCCTGCGAAACAAATGAAATGACGCCGCAACCGCTCTGCAAATGCAAATGCGAACGCTGTGGCCTCTAAGCTCTGTGGCACTCTATCTCCTTTGTCACTGGTCCCGGGCACCTCGGCTGTATGCACTTCCGCAGTTTTTAAGGCCGGACAAACGGTTTATTTACGCATTTCGTACGGAAATTCTTTGGGAATAACAGCAAATGTTTTTTTTTGTTTAGTGCCAGTGTGGCTGTGTCTTGGGAAATACTAAGATGGATTAAAACGTATTAAAATCTTCATAAATCGAAAACAAACAAAAGCAACGAAGAAGGAGCAGAACATCGATGTATCGCCATCGGTACTATCGATAGTGACATCGATGTTTTCGCATCCCTAAGCTCTGATCTTACCATCTCTAGTTGCGTAAAACCGTTCGTACTTGTTGCTTGTTGTGCTTGTTGCCGCGGCCAAACTTTTAATTTACGTGTGTTTGTGTTTGTTTATGTTTATGTTTGCGTTTGCGTTTGCGCATTCGAAAAGAATCACTTGTTGCGAGGATATTTGTTTGTTGATTGCTTTTATTGCGGTTTTCGGGTGACAAAAACCTTTAAGAAAAAGTAAAGAGAGAAAACCGAAAGAAGACGAGGAAAAGGCATTAGCTGTTTATTTAGTGTGCGTATGTGTGTTTATTTTTTTTTGTTCAAGTGAAAGCGTGTGAAAACTTGAGGTTGTAGCCCTCTCTCTCGCGCGAAGACACAGTTCGCTCTTCCACTTCCACTGTCGCTTTCCCAGGTGGGGATTGATCTTGGCATATCCTCGTTGCATATCCTGCCATTTTTGTGGTCAGCTAAAGCTTCCGGCCGATATGAAACCGCAACTGCATCGCCACAATCACAGTCACAGCCGCAGCCTCCGCCCTTCGTCTTAGCCGCAGGTGCAGCAGCCAAGCCAGGTAAGTGAATACCTGTGGGTAAGATCGGTGACCAATTGGCCACGGTCCGATAACACGCCGTCGGGTTACGACATCTCCAGTTAATCTGATTAGCTGAGAGAGCCAGCCCCAACCCCAGCCATTCATCAATCAATCCATCAATCGCTGAGCTCCGTTTTGTCTGGGAAGTGATTCTTCCCTACCGTACACTGCCAGAAAAGGGGGTTACTATAAAAGGGGTTTTTAAAGAGAAGTATAAATACCTTGCTAGGCCGATAAATATTAATTTATTTATTTATATTGGGGAAATCAAATTATTCGCTTGATATTTGCCTAGCATTTTTCGCTCTGTGTAGCTTAGAATGGGGAAAGCAAGCAAGATGTAAACGAGTTCAAGCAGGGATCACAGTAGAGGTTTCATTTGCATGGTGGATCATGGTGGTTTCCTGTACAAAATTAAGCGTTTCCCTATTATTTTCTCAGATATTTCCCTTCTTATTTTCTTTACCCTGACACCTACTGAGAAAAGATTATGCTTATGGGAGATTAGTTGGAAAGAAAACACTGTTTGGATTTTCAGAGAGTTCTGAAATTAGTTATTTTTAGGAGTATAGGACTTTTTAAATAACATATATGTTAAATATATTTATTGAACTTGGTGGCAAAAAATTTTAAATAACATTTATTCATGGCTTCTGAAGGTCTCTCTTTATAGCTTTATATAGTATTCTCTCTCCACAACTTTACTCTTATTTGGGCTTGTTCTTGTTTCGTTTTGGCAATTTTATTTTTTTTTTTAATGTTTTTTGTAATGTTTGGCTTTGCTCTGTGTTTGTATTTTTTGTGTTGATTTTTTGGCTTCCCCGGTCTCTCATTCGGACTCAAGTAGTTGGGGTTTCGGGGTCAGCCAGCAGCGGCTCTCGTATACGTGATGTATTTTTGCCATATTTCAAGTGCTTCACTGATTGATGGCTAAGGTTTGCTTCAGTTTTTGGAAATTTTATTTATGGTTAAACCAGAAAAACACACTGAAATTAAGAATCTTGTGCCGAAATAATGTAGCAATTTGGGCATAATACTATCTTAATATTATTTTAAATTATAAATTATTACCTTAATAATTAAAAATTTTCTTAATATTCGGTTTATTTATTGATTTAATGTTAACCTTTTAAAAACTAGCACAGAACAGCTTTCCGAATTTAAATTAATACTTTTTTAGCTGAGTTATGTTATATTTTTAATCTTTGTTTTTTCCAACAAAAAAATTACCATTTAAAAATATTATATTTTACGTTTTCTTTTGGTTAGATGCAAACTTCGGCTTACCAAAGTTAGCTTCTTTAACCACTGTGCCGTTGTCCCCAATTGCGTAAAGTTTGTGTAGCTGCTTGCTGCGGCGATTTTGTTGATTTTTTCCCCGATCTTGCGACTCGATTTTCACCTGCCCAAGCAACGCCTTCAGGTGCGTAGCTCCGCCTGAGGTGGGTAATCGATGCGTTCGCAAAATGCTGTTCCCGTTAAATGTTGTCGCCGCCAAAAGATTGTTAATTGCCGTTGTTGGTCGGTTCGGTCGCCAAACCCGTACACACTATATGCTATATAATATACCATATATCATGGGAAAGGAGGTTTGGAGAGGCAGAGTCTGCGTGCGAGAGCTGCCTTGTAATTAAAAATCATCGTAGGTTGAGCGCCGATTTCTTAAAAAAAAAAAAAAAAAAAAAAAAGCTAAAAATTAGAAGACAAATAAAGGGAACAAGAAATACTCTTTCAACATTTTCCTTACTTATTAGTTGTTACAACCGAAGAGAAGACATTTCTTTGGACGATTATTATTAAGTAGCAAATTTCTGCTCAATTGGAGCAACAAGTCGGGCACATATGGAGCAAATGTCAATTTAGCAATTGTTCAAAGCAAATTGCGTGAGACTCAAACGAGTTGAGGCTGTAACTGAAGTCGTACAAACAGCTGAAGGGTCTACAGAAAATGGAAAGCCTTTTCATGGACACGACAATGAGAAGGGCCCGCTTACCTACGGTTAAGGAGTACATTGTGGTCGAGCAGGATTACCAGAAAACCATTGCCAAACTAAGAGCCTTGTAAGCTCTGTCTTCGGATTGGATCCAAGGAATGTTGATTAGTAATGTATTTCGTTTTCCGTTTTCTAAATATATTGATTACAAAATATCTTATATTGCGATAAGCCCAGGATTTTGTCGAATAAATAATGTCTTCAGACGATTCTAGTTCCCCTTCCTATAGATGAGTTAAATTGTGGAATATGAAGTGTTTAGCTTCTACTTCCTTGAGTGTTGGTATGCACATAAAGAAACCTAATATTCCCAAAAGCATGTGCCCGCCTGCCCTCCCTTTGAATTCCATTTCGGATTTAGCTTATTATTGAGTGCAGCAACTCATGGTACTCTGGTGCTCCCTCTTTCTGCATCTCCCTTTAGCTTTGCTCTAAATAAAATTCTTAATTGTAATGAGAAGACCGTGGGGGAGGACAGAGGGCAGGAAGGGGCATGGAGAAATCCAACCAAAAAGTTAGAATCTGCATGGAAAGGGCACGTGCCTGGGCCAGTCTAAAAATGATCTCTGCTAGAGGAGGGCTGATGATGACGACCATTGTAAACAATAAACAGATCTTTGATTGCCGCTGCACATGTGGGAAGTACATATATATAACATAGATACATATGTACACTCTGATTTCCATCCTATTTGTGTGTATCCCCAAGCTCTGGGTACTCAGTGCTTGCAAATGGCAGAAAATATAGAATTTCTATAAACTTAAACCACTTTTAAGGCTGTTATGTAGCAGAAATTATTCAAATCTAAAAAAGCTAAGAATGATCTTTAAAATCGTTTCTATTCTTTGATTTTTCTGTATTTTTTGTTAGTTTATTTTGAGCTTCAAAAGTCAAGATTCAAGAGGAGAGACAAAGAGAAACATTTTAATGAATTATCATAGTGCCGGCTATGATGATGATAATGATGATGATTATCTATTGCGGGCTGTCATTGAACCTGCTGTTGGTTCCGTCGCCAGGCCATTGTCTTCCAGTCGGATCTTGGATCTCCCAAAGACATAACTATATATACTCGTTGGAATTGGAGTGGAGTGAAGCCCCAGACTCATGACCATTTTTGGGCTCGCTTTTGGGTCTGTCTTGTAATTATATTCGATCTTTTGTTGCTCTTTTTCGGGGCTTCTTGCTTAAGGCAGCCAAATTTCAACAACATTTCAACTGAGCAGAACATCGAACCAGATAGGACAGTAACAGGGAGGACAGGACAGGACCGGACAGTAGTCGTAGCAGCCGGTTTCCTTGCCGTTTGTTGTCGTTTTCCGTTTGCTTTTCTGTTAATCGATTTTAAATTGCAGATTGATTGATCGATAAACAGGTTTTCTTCCCCGCATCCGATTGTTACACATCGTGTAATGCGATCGCTGCACTTGTCAAACTCTCTTCGGTCCCCCCCTCTTGTCGATGGCCACTTGAGATGCATTTCCCTCGAAAGAAATACCATCTTGAGTGCAGTTTCCCAGAGCATTTTCCCTTCGAATATTGCCGAAAATTGTTCCATGTGGAAGCAATCATTATCTGTGATCCGTATCAGTGTCGTGTTTATTATTATTTTTGGTTTTTTTTCCGCTTTGAGCAAGACCATGCTAAGAATCCATGTCTAAGATTGATTGATTGTTTTTTTCGGGGTGTTTAGCATCAATTTCAAAAATGTCTAAATTGATTTCGATAGTAATTAATCTAATTTTTTGTAATATGCAAATATATCGATTTTTTAATATTATGCCAAAGAAGAGAAGATGATACAAAATTATCAAGACTTACGACTCGCTGGGTCTTGTGCCACAAAATAAATTATTGTAGACTCCAAATCGTTTTAAATATGTTTATATCTAGATTTTATTTTTATTTTAACTAAAATTGAATTTGTTTCAATTTAATTCTATAAAATTAATTTTATTAAATTAACTAATTTAATTTATTAAAATACAAACCACAGTGACTAGATTCGCCTTTTAATTTAACAGTAGATCAGAATAAGAACTTGAGAATTTTAAGACTACTGAGAGGAATTCTAAAATTCTCAAGTCCTTATTCTGCTCTCAAGACCGCTGGCTGGTGTCTCTCTCTCTCTCTCTCTCTCTCTCTCTCTCGTTATCTTTCTCTCACGCGACCGCTTTCACCGTAGTCAATTTGAGTGAGAGCCACCGTTAAAACTGCATTCGGGTGGCCCAAAACCTGTCCAGATCGATGCCTGTGCGATGGACTTTTCCCCAACAACAACAACAACAAGCAACACGCAACATGTAGCATTTTCGGCTGCCCCGATCTGACGATGGGGAAATCACAGCAGCCACAAGTTCTCACATTGTGTGCAGCATGACTCTGCTCTCCAACAAAAAAATAAAATAAAATAATGTGTGTGCCGGTCTCCGGTCTGGCCTGAAAAAGAAACCCATTAAAAAATGTTAATTTCCATAAAATAAAACCGTCTTCAAAGATCGAGCGAGAGAGAACGAAAACGCCAGAGAACCGAACCGCACGTGGCTAAAAGCCACAAAATACGTTAAGACCCGCAAGACAAAAGGCTGTGTCTGTCTTTCAGTCTCTGTAAGTTGTATAATTTTTTATTTTTATTTACGTGCGGAATTTATCGCTTCAGAATTCGGTTGGAGTTGCGTTGGAATTTGCATATAACACACCCACTAGCTCAAAATCAAATAGAGTCTATCAATAGACGTACACTGTAAGAAATTCGCATGCCTAGCTTTCTCTGCCATGTACAAGCAAATCTCAACAATCAGTTGCGACTGAAAGACAGAGAGTTTATAGCAGTTCTCTGAAAGAGTTTCGTTTGTGTTTTTAAAAAACGTATCTTATGTTTTCTCCCTGTGTATGCGTATCTATCTGGCTGAATCTTGTTAGGAGCATCTATCGCGACTTTATGACCAGTGCCATAATTAACTAGTCGAAGGTGTTGCTAATGGCCCAAGTGCCAAAGCGATCCACTAATGAGGCCTACATCTGATAGGCCTCCGCAGTCAATTTGCATACCTAGCCTCCATGATCCATGATAATGGAGATGGGAGATTGGTGATGGCGATGGCTATCCCAGATCTGAGACTTTAGATGACCGTTGTCGGTTATGACAGCTGCTGCGGTTTCTTTATTATATATATGTATATATATATATATATATATATTTTTTTTTTTTGCCACACACAAAGTTCCGATTCGCTACGTTTCCATTTGATTGGCTCCTCACGCTGGAGTGGACACATTGCCTTTGATGGACATCGGCCTCGGTCTTTGAGGAGGAGGGGGAAAGCTGGGAGGCTGGGCTTCTCTATGGAGATGGATCTTGGGGCTAGCTTTGTCGGCTTTGCCGGCTGCGACGCAGTTCAAATCGCAAAACTATAAATTATACTGTCAGTCACAATCAGGCATTGTCTTGGCAGTTCTCGATTTCGCGGTCGCCATGGGACACTCGGCTTGTTCCAACTCCCTCCAGCCTTTCACCCAAGCCCAAGCTTGGATTGTTCTTATTTTTTTTCTTTCTCTCTTTTTGTTTTTGTTGTGGCACTTTTGCGCTTAAATTTTCCGCACAAAGACTGTTTATTTGTGCTTTTGCACAGGGTACTCTCTAAAGAAGGGTAGATGAGGCTTTGAGTATGGTTTTTTTTTAGGGTTTTCTTAAAGATTAATGCTTTTATTTTAATATGAATAGAGAGAACTTTATGTTGACTAGACAATATAAAGTTTTAGAACTTGAAGACATTATTTATATTTATATTTAGAGACAGAGTATCAACCTGTTGATCATTAGTCTTAAATCTCTCCTCTCCTTCCGATCTCACTCCCGATGAGTTCTGCAATTAAACTGCACAGCTGCCGTCTGACTGTGAGCTTTAAGTTTCTGCAACTCCGATTTGATGCGCGACAATTGGGAATGCCAAATTAATGTCCGCACCTGTGCGATCGCGACAGGAATGTGCCGCAATTTGTTGGCCATGCTCCCAGCTCGTGCCATGGACTTTGGGACTCGGATGCGATGCGATTCGATTCGGTTCGGTTCGGTTCGGTTCGCTGAAGTTTAATTCGCTCAACTGGGCTGTCTAACATAGGGAAAAATTATAGCAAATTGCAACTGATCAGTGTTGCAGTCAAGAAAAAAAATTAGTTTATGATATAGAGCGAAATTTAGAGCTCGATAATATCAATAAGTTTTAAGTTTTTGTATCAGATATATGATAAACATATCAGATAGAATATCGATTTATTAGAGATGGGATATGGAAGTTGCAACATGGATATACTGATATTATCTGTGAATTTTTAGACCGATATTTATTAACAAACTTCCTGCTAGAATTAGTTGAGAATTCCAAGCTTTAAACGTGCTTTAGCATTAGGTTAATGCCAGAACTATTCTGAAATTGTGGAACTTCAAACTACTACTATTTCTGTACTACAATTTTGTCAGTGTCTCAAGGTGTGGGGGCGTTGCGTGGGCGAGACGTTATCTCTACTTTGGCTACTTTGGTGAGTGGGAAGGAAGTTCCGAAACGAAACGCAATGATTGCCCCAACAAAACGCCGGCCGTTAAATTGTCAAATTAAGTACGAAATAGGAGGGGAATCATGTGGGCAACTGGCTTCATCCGGAGCAGCAGCAGCTGGTCAATTTGGTACATCTTGTAGAGCTCTCGGCCAAGCTCCAAGCTCCAACACGTTCAAGCGTTTCATTCGCTGTGCAGTCGATAAACAAAGGCCGAAAGAGCGAAGAAACTGCATTGATTTCTCAGGGTCTCTCTGGTACTTGGAACTAGTTTGTGTGTCAGAAAATGGAGCCAACAGGTGCTTGGCATTCTTGGCATAGTTTCTAGAGCAATTGGGGCCTAATCATCGAGAGAAACGAGGAGCCGCTAGTAGAGACTAGCTCCAGGTGGCTGTGTACTTGATTGAGCTATTGTAATGTGTCAGTCAAGCTGGAGAAAGAAAGTTCCCTTGCTCTGAAAAAAAATATTCCAACTATTTACTATATCAAGAAATCTATGATTAACTTCCAAGAACTTAAAAAAAGGCTTTATTTTGCTTTTAAAAAAATCCAAATAATATTTAAAACTAGCTTAAATGTGTAGCCAGGGTGTGGGAATATAGAAATATCACCTCCACACCTTTCTACAAATTTATTCGGTGGCCAATGAGTTTCTCTTCCAACAAAAAGCTTGGAAAGAGCTCGGAACAGAGCTTGGGCTTATTATCTACCTGGTGGCCCCTGTGTGATTTGCATTATGTCACGTTTTTCCGACGAGGTCAATCCACTTCCAGCCATACTATCCACTGTCCACCATTCGCTGGAGCTGACTAATGGAGCGATCTTGGCCAGCTGCTGGCGCCAGCATGGGTTACGACTCGGGCATAATGAGCGTGGTGGAGTGACCATTGGGCTCAGAATACGAATCAAAATCCCGAATCCCATTAGCTTCAGACTCGGCGTAATTGTCGCGAAAATGCGAGTGCGTGACTGGGCGATCTCGGTTTTCCCCTCTTTCGGAGAAACTGATTTTTTAAAGCATCTTGTCTGTAAATTTAAATTTAAATTTATTTATTTTCAAAATTTGTTAATAAACATTATCTTTTTTTTGGGTTTCTGATTTTTTCCTGCATATAAAACATACCTTAAATTGCATTTTAATAAATATTGTTTATAAAGAAACTCGCCATAAAAAATATTAATACAGCTAAGTATTCATTTCATGTTTAATGATAAATTTCGAGGAATAGAGTTTCCCCAGCCATTGCGTGAGCTGCAGTAGGTAATTTAACAAGAATTTCTTAATTATCCGAATAAGTAATAATAAAACAAAGAGAAAAAACTGAAAAAAGAGTGGAAAATGATCAAGTTTGCCCGTATTTACCAGATGATGTTGCATGGCCCAATGATAGATTCCGAATTGAATTGACAGCGAGACGATGTTGGATGTCGAATGTTGATTGCCTGCTGCCACAAATTGTGGCATTTCACGCAACGGCAATTGAAATGCCGCATCAGGCTACCTTTTTTTCCCCTCTTTTCACCTCTTTTTCCATTCTCTTGACCAACCTGATTAATATGCAAAACAGTTGCTTCAGCTTTCAGCTCTCCCGTTGCAGGTGCATCTGGGCCAGATTATGTTAATTAAGGGGTCTCCAAATGGTAGGCAGCATTTATCAATTAGCAACGTTCGGGGGGCATATCGGTAATTAGCATAAAACCCAAATTGACCATTGGAAGTCTCCGATTTCCACTTGCGGCTCTCCGATTTCCACTTGAAAATCGATTCCAGGTATTGAGGGCAAGCTCCCGGCTCTCAAAAAAATATTAATATTCAAATGTTGCAACATATTTATCAAGCTGATTTGTGTTTGAAATTTGGGTATTTGAGGCAAATCAAAATAATAATGTCGGGAACGTGAATACATAACAATTTCAAGGAAAGATCAACAAAAATGTATTTATTTAGGGAAGTTTCTGGGAAGAATAGTTAAATTTACATTTTTTAATTTTATTTATTACGAGTAGCTTAGAAAGCGTATAAATTACGTTTATTTCGTTCTCGGAAAATGTTTATAATAAAAAAAAAAAGAAAAAAAAGCTATAATATCAGCATTTACCTACACCCTTGGTAGATTAATATAAATATTTTGCCAAGTCTTGAATTTTTTCAGCATTTCAGCAATTTAAAATTTATTTTTAGCCTTAAATATACCAAGAGCTAATAATAAATATTTTTCTTTTTAGAAATATATGCTGACACTTTAAGCTCATGGTAATCAAGTGGGTTCCATGGTGTAATGGTTAGCACTCAGGACTCTGAATCCTGCGATCCGAGTTCAAATCTCGGTGGAACCTTAAGTTTGTCTTTTTTCTTTTTTATTTTTTTTATTTTTTTAAATTTATATTTTAAAATTTTTTTTATTAACAAATCATGTTTATTTTTCGAAAGCTTTCTCCGTGGCTAAACTCGTGTCAAGCTGAAAATGTGCGCAATGCGAGCTGAAATGAAAACATCTAAAAGAAATAAAAATGCTGGCCGTGTGCCGTCTTGATGAATGAATGAATGAATGAATGAATGAATGAATGAATGAATGAATGAATGAATGAATGAATGAATGAATGAATGAATGAATGAATGAATGAATGAATGAATGAATGAATGAATGAATGAATGAATGAATGAATTGCGAATGACAACTGGCCTGCAATTAGTGATTGCATAATCTCAGTTGGCCATTTCCGCTCTCCGAGTGACACAAATTCCATGGCTACGCAAAAGCCAACTTTATGCTACTTGCCAATGTTGGTAGTATCTCTGGCGCCGCGACTTTCACTCGCAGAACTCGGGCGGAGTCGGTCGGAGAGGGGATTTGTGATTAGAAATGCCAAGCATTCCGGTTTTGGGGAGTGGAGAGTGGAGAATCGGTGCCGGAATAGCCGGTGTGGCCGTTCTTAAGGATTTTCTAGCATCGATTTCGCTTCATCAATATTTATAAAGTTTCAAAGAAGTTATGTTTGTTTTAATTTTTTTTAATTAACACAGTTTAAGTGCTAGCATAGTTATATATTTACTTATTCATATATCTTTTACTTATTGAAATATTAAAAATAAAATATATAACATCTTAAATTATCAAAAACTATTCTTAATCATTAATAAAAACCTTGTAAAATAATAATTTCTCCAGCTTACACTGGGAAAATCTTACAAAATTTCCGATAGAATGGGTACTAATATAATGATCATTTTTCTTGTATAAAATATAGATAATTTCAAAGTATTTTCTCAAGTTTTAGATGTTATATACATATGTTATAGAAACTAGGCTATCTGTATAATATTCCGTGTAATAATCCACCTTCGTGCTCACGCTTCTACTTTGACATGAGGGAAATTTTTCACAGCTGCGACTAATTGCCGGCGACACGTCAGGGCCAACCCACATTATCTTGGATCTTAGATCTCAAAACTTGAATCTTGAATCTCTTTTTTTCCTTTTTGAAATCTCAAATCTGGGATCCCTCAGTTGCTGTCAGAGTCGAAAGTGACCGATGACATGGCGACATGAAATCAGTGATTGAGTGACACTTGTCTTTTACCTCTCATTTCTTCTTTTGCTTACAGAGCTTCACAACTCAACCCGCAGTAGTGGAGGCAAAATGACCACCACACCGGGCAGCACATTGTATCGCCTGGCCAGTGGAGCTAGCGGAGCAACTGCCACGTCGAACTCTCTGTACGGCCAGGCACCGCCCAAACCCTATGCCGTGGGTTCGCTACAAAACGGTTCCGAGCGTAACCGAATTCTGGAACTGCTAAGAGCACCGAACAGCCTGATGTCGCCCAGCTTGGAGCCCTCGTCGAAGGGTCTGCTCAATGGACCCGGGCAGAATAATTGCTTCCTCAATTGTGCCGTGCAGGTAGGACTGAAATTTATATAAAAATAACTATAAATTATAATTATTAGCTATGAAAGCCATATATATTTTCTAGCTTATAATAATATAAAACTAAGATGAGGAACTCATAGATGGCCTCCAGTGGAGGAGATATGTAGCAACCTTCGGCGACAGCCTTAGTCTTAGCCATCATCTATTGAATTGTGTTAATTGGCCGCCGAATTTCGTTGGGTTTTTTGTTGTTAAATTTAGCCGGAGAGGTTGTTGTTGGCTGGGATGTGGGCGCCACGAATGCTCCATATAAGGTGGGCAGCAGCCCAAGCTACCTACTCATCATCATCATCTGCAGCTTGCCCTCTCCGTGTCTTTGTATATCTCGTTTCAGTTCTCAGTCAAGGTAAACTTTTCACATGGCCAATTGTTGGTTGTTAGTTAGCTTGGCCCAAAGCAGTTGTTCTTTTGCCAGCCAGGGAGCAGAAGGCGCCATGCCACGCCACCACCACCACCCCAGTTGCATAAATTTGAAATGAGCAGCTCGCTTAATAAACATAAATTTGTATATTAATGATATGCTCCCTAACTCGGAATGGGGTTATGGGATGGGGATGGCAGGGAAATTATGCAAAAGCCGGTAGAGTTCGTACAACAATTAGTCCGTTTGCAACCAGAAATGGGTTGGCTGGGAGTAGCATTGCTTCACCTTTTAGTTGAGATTTTTTTTCCCAGTTATTGGTAACACGTTATACGGTATCTATCTATCCATTCAAGATTTTGTTCAGCAGTTTTAGCATATGTATTTATAAAGATTAACTTGGCTTAGTAATGTCGCCACAGATATTGCCTACTGCAGCCTATATTACTGAATATTATCTTAAAAATCGATATTCACATTTAAACTTAAAATCCGGTATCTTTCGATATTTAAAATTTCGATATATCTAAGTGTACTACATTTGAAATATGATATGAGTACGTTAAATATATCGTACACCTTTCCTTTTGCTAAATACACATCTGTAGGCCTTAGCATCTTCACAACGCTTTAGCAGCGATCGATCGATAATCGAGTGCTACACATATTGTGCAACTGTCTGCGGGCCTCGCTCAATTATCGATTTGATAAATCTCTCTATCGATCGCCATGACTCACTGGCGCATACATCCACCATACATCCAGATACAGTAGTTAACCCCGGTAGACAGCTCAAGGGGGATGGGGGATAGGGGGTTTGGGGATTGGAGATCGGGGAGCTGGCATCTTGGGATCTTAGGAGGCTGGGTGAGGCCTAGGTGCGGCCACTAACATTAAACTAATTGCACGGACGGCGTGTGCTCTTATTTCTTATGTCGGTTTCTTTTTCTTTTTTTTTATTCGGTTTTATTCAGCTTTATTGCTTACATGCCACTCTTACGAAAAGACCAAGGCGTGGCATCAGGCGACACGATACGTGTTACGAGCTTTACACAGCCATTGAGTCCTCTTAGTTGTGATTCAGGGGGAATTATGGCTGAAAACTGGTAAGCAATACCCATATTGCTATAGTCGATGAAAATGATCGAAAACATTATGATATATGGGCTATAAATCTATTTTCTATTTGATAAGTGGAACATGAAAAATGTTATACAAATTTTCGTGTATAATATATAAATAGTTTTAGTAAAATGCGATATTGTTCACATATTTTAAATTTAAAAAAAAAATCGATAATTCAAAGTTTATATTTTTTATATTAAATATTTCGATATATTATCAAAGTTTATGATATTTTTTATATTAACAATTTTGATACATTAAAGTTTACGACATTTTCCATTTGAAAAATTGAATACATTTATAGTTTGCGATGTTTTCGATATTTAAAATTCGATATATCAAAAAATAAATTATATATTCGATAATCTAAATTTGTACTTATCTATTTTTTTCAATATAAGAAAATGAAATTATAATCTAAAAATTAAAATATATTAAGGATCCATAGTAGGCCTTGATTTTTCGGGTTGTGTGTCCATCCAAGTAGACTCAGTGTCCAGTGTCAGTGGCTTCTATAATAACGAGCTGTGCGCTCCCATAAATAACTATAAAAATTATGGAAAAATTTGTGAAAGCTAGTTGTCTCGGTAAGCTGCTCTTCAAGAAGTCATCGCCACAGCTTGACAAGGACAAAGCTATTGAAGTTGATAAGGATGAAGGGGGTACAGTGAAGCTCAATGCAAGTGCCCCAGAGTTTGTGCCGCGAAACTACAAAAAGGGAGAAAAGAAGGATGCCATGACCCAGGTAAAAGCTGGCTCTGGTGAGGACCTGGGGGCTCTGGAGGAGGATGAAATTGTAAAGCTCTATTGGAGGCAATTTCCAAATTTGTCAATGAAAGGTGGCATATCTATTGTTTATTTTGTTCATACTCTTCCAATTAATATTTAAAAACTTTTCCTGATGAAAGCTGGTCAAGTGGTTCTATTGAACGACAGGGAATACACAATTATGCCTTGCCTAAAGGCAGGCAAGAAGATCAGAGAGTACTGCCATGGAAATCCCATAGATTACGGCAAGGAGATGGTAACCAGCACTTCTCCGTATGAGGAGCGTCTCTTAATACTCGAGAATAAGCGCCAGGCTGTCCAGGAACATCTTCGTTTTCAAGAACGACAGGTGGCCCTGGAGGCCCTTATGTTGGAGGAACAGCGACGTTGTCGACGTCCTTTCTTCCCCAATAATATGAGCGGAGCCAGCTTAGAGTCACCGATGTCAGTTATCCACCTCTCGCACTCTCCGGTGCGGTATACCGCCCAGGAGAGGATGCGCGTGGATAATCTAAGATATGCGAAGAAGGAGCGCATCGAGAGGATGCTACGTGAAATGGGTGGGGAGAAAAATCAGCAGCAGCAGCAGCAGCAGCAGGAAAAGGATTCGTCATCGAAGCGTTATATACCCACAGCCAAGGAGTGGGACGAGCAGCTCCAGGCCAAGCTTAGGGGCAATCGGCAGGCTAAGCCGAAGGCAGAGCGGAAGGAAGTGGAGTTACCTGTGGCTGTGCATCATCCGGATGCCAGAAATCGTTATCGTCTGCCGGGTGAGCGGCGCAACCATAACCACGGCACCAATACGAGATCCTTGCCGGACTGGCCCTTACAGATGCCACAGAACAGCGATAATGACAGGTTCGTCCTGCGCTACGCCATCGAGGATTTGAGGCAACTTCAGCCGCAGCCCGAGGATTTGTAGATGATCAACAAGTATGGGATTTCAGCTTTTAGATACTTTACACTCTCAGAATATCGGATTTACTTTCTCAAACACCTCAGATACCTATTACTGTAATCAACATAAAGTATATCCTAAATAAAATTTTAAATACTTTAAATATATTTAGGAAAGTTCCAGTTTATGGTATATACTAGCCGTATATACCCCTGGTTTACCCTAAAACCGAGGAAGACGACACAGACAATGTCTTGGTAATGGAAACAAATCAGCGCGACAAGACAATGGCAATCAAATGTGGCCAAATGGCGTGGGCCAAGCCCCGAAAAGTTTGGGACCCAAGACATTTGATGACAGTTTGCCAGCTTTGATTTCGGCTTTTTTTTCGGATCCAAAGATTTCAAGATCCACAGATCCATTGTCTTTAGAGGCGACCGAGATCAAACAAGGCTTGATTGTTTCTCTTTTAATTTTTTAATTTTTTTTTTTTGTCTCTATTTACAAAATTGTTGGTCAAAGTCAAAGAGTCTAGTGCTAGTGCGTGGCAACTGGTAACTAAGCAACTTGCAACCTGCAACTAGCAACCTGCAACTAGCAACCTGCAACTAGCAACCTGCAACTGACAAACGCTGAGAACAGACCCATGATTCCATCTGATATGCTTTTAATGTGTTTCTTTTGGCCAGAACGGAGTCGGGGGCACTCAACTGCAACGCGAGACCCTCGGCGACAAAAAGCATATACAGCAAGGTCTGCACTTGAAAAAATAAAACACCGCTTCAAAGTCTAATAAAAATGTATAAATTTTAACAGACAAAAAGGGATGTTTCTATATATACAGAGAAAATGTCTGAAATTTAAAATATAGAAAAATATAGCTTTGTTATGAATAAACATAGATATTATCAAAAAGCATCAGAAAATGCTATATGTATTTATTTAGATCTGTTCGATTATATTTAGTTCGATTTATTAAACATAATATCGAATATCCAGTATCGAATCGATACGAGATCGATATATTGATACATCTTCTTTCTTTAACCAACAAAAAATCATGTTATACTATTTTTAGGCTTACTTTTTTTTCTATAGAAATTGTGTTGAAGAAAGCATTTCCATAGAATAAGAGTTAGGTTTTTTCAATAAATTTTTTAAATTAATTATATTTATTATTATTTATAATTTATTTTCGTGTATAAATGTTTCTGCAAGTGCACGTACAATCAGCCAAGAGGGCAGAAGCCTTCAAGAAGACGCTTCTTTGCCAGCGTCTTGGGTCTTTTGTGGTGTAATAAAGTAGCTGCAAATAACCGGCAGTCGCAGGCCGGGCTTCAATTTCAGCGGCAAAGACGAGACGGTCAACAATCGGTCCATGATACTATACGACTCACTATATATATATATACTTTATAAGGGGTCCCAGGAAGGGGAGGAAGTACCATGCTCACGGACTCGCACATCATTTCACAGCTACGACGACGACGACGACGACGACGATGGCGGAGACTCCAGTTCCGACAGCGACTCCCCTCAGATTAGTTCACACGATAAGCCAAAGGGGTTCCACTTGGCTGGCAACTAATATGAATTTGATATTTATGGCCAAAAGCAAATGATGATTTCCCCGCTTGGTGGCCGCGACAGACTGCCCATTGGCTGTCATTAGGAATGTGAGAAAAATTTTCAGGCCGAAAAAAAAAAAAAAACAAAAAAATGATGATAAATAAGAACAGAAATACAAAGTTGAAACAAGAGATACAATTTTAAGTCGTCTTCTGGTCAGCACTAGAAAATCCACAGGCGGAAAGGTACAAGATATATATATATATATATATATATGTATGTATATGTCGGAGACAACCGTTATTTAGGTAAACCGTAGTCGAGCCAGCGAATTCTGTTCGCTTGCGCAGTCAAATCGTATCTGCCATCACGCCACTTTTCCTGTGGCCCTTTCACCTTTTCTTACTTTTCACTCAGACGTCAATCCTAGACAATCTCAAGCTGTCTCTCTCTCTCACTCTCTCCTATTGTTGCGACAAGCAACAAGCATTCTAAATTTGTACCTAGCAACCTATGTACTTTCCGACATATATAAATATTTAGAATTTTATATTATCTTTGTGAATAATTCTATTTCTACTGTTTATTATTATTTTGTTAGATAGGTTATCCCTAACTACTTGTTTTTATATCTAGTTTTATGTATATGTCTATGTATATGTAATATTACTTAACAGTTAAAAATAAATTAAAAAATAAATAAAATTAAAATAAACCATGAACAAAATTATTAAAAGACTCGATAAATAAAAGTAAAACATTTTAAACATTAAAAAGAAACCGAAAAATGTAGATCCAAGACGGTTCCACTTGAAAGCGTTGCCTGTGAAAAGTCGAGCTCTTCTTAGGCACAAATAAGAACTTCTACCCCAAGGAAAAGAGCGAAGACACATACACCAACCTACTAATGGAGTTGGTTGGATTACGACAGGTGAATTATTAAAAAATGAACAACAAAAGAATATATATAAAAAGCATTTTGATCAAAATAAACAAAAAAATAAATAAATAAAAATTAATTTTAAAAAAAGTTTAGAAAAAAGGATGAAAATAAGATGTTAGCTCTGTGAAGGCTGTGTGCCAACTGAAAAATGAAATTTTCATTGCGACGAAGTTGACTATTTCCGATAACAAAAATCATCAGTGTTGACAAAAGTTTAAAATAAGTGCTGTTAAAACAAGTACAAGTATTCAAGTATTAAAAAAAGCAATTATCGATTTCCTATTAAAATCGACAACTGCCCAAGCAATAGTCACATTGACCGCTGGAATACCAGGCTATAAGTTTACAATGTAGTGTGCATTTAATTATTTAACATTATTATAATAATAATAGAAGACAATACAATATGCAATTTAATGTGTATTTAAATTTTTATTATTAAAGTAATAATAAATATCCACAAACCGACCTACAAAGTCACCTTGAAATGGAATTGCAATCAGAACAAATTTCCTTTTCCCCCCTCTCTCTGGACAACTTCATTAGTCGGCCTAATAGAGCCATTAATCGGGGAAGAGGAGATGGAGAAAAGGAGGTGGCGAAGACGGGAGACCGGAAAACACTTTCCACTTTGGGCTACCGTTTCTTTCCACAATTTCCACGAAGCGCCGAACGGCCAATGGAAATTCAATTTTCGTTGAAACGAAAGACTGCGGACACGAACTCGAGTGAGTGAGCACAAGAAATGGTAACAGTTTAAAAGGTTCATTGAACATGGACAACTTTCGAATGGCTGAACATGATGTTCGTTCGTTGTTCAATGTTTGTTGTCCGTTGCCCGTTGTTGTTGCCATACAATTACCGAAACAAGACTGAAGACGGGCAACAGAATGGGCATTAAGTATGCGGGTGTTAGCCCGCCAGCATTCGCTTTTTGGCCCTGAAACAACAATGCTGACCATGATGATGTTACTTCGTGACTCTGCTGGCAACAATTGCCAAATTTAAATAAAGTCTGTCCTTTGTTTGATGAGTTGTGAACAGCAATTGGCAGTTGCCAGAAAATAAAATGAAATAATAGAAGGTACATAGATAGAGATCGAGCATAGTTTCTAATTTTATTTTAAGTTTGCAAAATAAATCAAAATAATTATGATATAAATTTAATGGGTGTTCAAACAGATTTAGAGGACCTTGGTTTTTCTTTTTTAAAAATTCGATCAATGATTTTATTTTCATTTTTCTACACAATTTTTTTTTTTTAATTTTATTTATTTAAAGTTTCTTTCTTTTCCCACCAGATACTCTTTCATTTGCATGTTTACCAACTCGATCTGTTAAATGCAATCTCATTAGCTAATCGAACCGATTGTCCCTTCTCATTAGGAATACCAGTTTGTTTTCCATTTTCCATTTCCCATTTTGTGTGTGTTGTGTTGTGTTGTGTCACAGTTGGCTCTAATTGAGACACAATCAATCACAAATACACCAAAACGAACCGAAATCAATTCAAATTGAAACGAATTCAGGTCCGAGTGCTCTGCACTTCCGCTGTTTCCGTTGCATTTTCAATTAGCCGCCTCGCCGCTGTGTATTTACACGGCATTTACATTTCCATTTACATTTCCATTTACATTTCCATTTACATTTCCACTAACGTTTCCATTACCATTTCCGTGTGGTCAAGAGAGAATCGGGTCTGAATTTTGGGCCCAAAGAGAGATAAAGGTGAAAGCCGAAAGCCGACAGCCGAGAGTCAGAGATTAGAAATTCCAAGAGAGTGTTTGTGGTGGTAATTGTAATGGTTATTGCAGAGGTAATTGTTATGGCCGGGCCCAGAATAATGCCCATTTCCTGCATTGTTCGTCTGTACATATCGTATAGTATATATATATTTTTTTTCTATAAGTATTTCAATTTCTATTTTGGCAGTATGCTTTCTTTGGGGCCAAAATCATAATCGAGTCCAACAACAGGTTAGCACAGTGGGAAGGGTTTTTTGTTTTGACTGCAGAAAATAATTACAAATTTTTTTTTTTCATTCAAGAAGTAAACATTTATAATATTAAATTGGAGTTTGTAGATGGCAGGCAAAGACATTCTTTTTGTTTCAAGTTTACTTTTTTTCTGACTGAGTAAAGTTATAAATTTTTAATTACTTATGCTGATATGACACAGCCGCATTAATTAGAGACTTCATTAAAGATTTGACAGCGCTATAGCGTTTTACACAAGTGCGAGCAAGACGACTATATGGCGCTCTAATGCATTAGAATAATGCATTAGCTACTTCATTGGAGCGATAATCGATAGATCTACATATTATATACTAGATACTCGATAACAAAATACGGGTTTAATGAAGAAAATTGTAATTGAAAAATGTATTAGCCAGCTCATTGACAGTATGGTCTCACAATGAGATATTTATTTTTATATAATTTCGCTGGTTTTTTTAACTGAAAAAATATTAGAAAATTAGGAAAAATAATATGTTTTGCGGTGGCAAGGTTCTTGCGCTGTAAATTTAATTTAAAATTTTTTTTTGGTAATAATTAAAAAAATTTTAAGCATCATAGGTTAAAAACATAAATTTAAAGGATTCTGCATTTATTTATGCAAGAATACTTCGACGAGGAATTCAGAAATTCATAGTAATACGCCGCGAATGGCGTCCGTTTTTTTGTTTACCTTTTACGGACGATGTGACCGTAGTCGTATTACCAAAATAATCCAAGCAAAATTCAAGCCAAATTACACAAAATTACACATATAGTGGTCTCTTTCAAGGTTCTAATGAAGTAGCTAATTAATGAAAACTGCATTAGTGTATCATATGGGCATTATTAAGTTTTAAAGTGCCTTTTTTTTTAAACTTAATTTTTACAAAAATCTGTGGAAACTTTTTTAAATATAATATTTAAAGGGATTTTTAAAGAAAAATAAATACATAATCATATCTTACTTTAAAAATTATATGAGATTTAAATATATAGATTTTTAAAATAGTTAAATTTGTATGTTTAAATATTTTACATAACTTAATGAAAGTTTAAATATTTTAATTCCCATAATTTTCGATAATTTTTCAATGGACCTTAACCCACTGTGGCCGGCTTATAAGCAAAATAAATTCGCCAGTCTGCTCTAGTTTCCAATTGCCATTTCAGTGGCCAAATCGAGTTTTGGGTTTTCTTGTTGCTCTCAGAGCAACTCGGGCCAGTAGTTTTCTTTAGCATCCCGCATGGCGTTGGAAAACTCAACAGAGAAATCCCCAGAAAAGCCCCTAGAGCGATGAGAGATGTTGATGATGATGTGTGGTCTCTCTACTTTTTTTGGACGGGGGCGTCATTAGCCAGTATTTTCAAAGCCGGAGAACCACCCACAGCCGAGGGGATCAGAGATCAGAGGGCATTAGACCACCATCAAAGATGGACCATGTTTTGTGTGAAAGATTTTTTTGGATGATTAATTATAGGAGAAGGAGAAGCGGCAGGAGCAGGGGATTTTTCGACGGGGATTGTGATGGAGCCAAGATGAATGATCGGATGTGGCAGTTACGGCGACTGCGACTCGATTTTCCATCCACCGATCAATGGCAATTCAATTAGCCAATTACGCATTGCCAATTGCCAATTGAGGCACTGACATTTGTAATTACCAAGCTGAAGCAGGAGCTGGAGCTGTAACTGAAGCCCCAGCTCCGGCGATGCCATAATTTCCATTGACTGAGCACGGAAGTTGCACAAGTTCTGGCCGTGATTGCTGGCCTGCTGGCCAATCAAAACGGAAGTTGGCACTGGGTGGATGCTTCTCCTGCTATCCCGACCTACTTCCGCTTTGGCGCCACACATTGTCTCCGCTGAGGGGGGAAGAGAGCGCGAGAGGAAGCGGTCGTCCCCACTAATTGATTGATTGCGAAAATGGCCAACTGAGGATGCTGGCAGATGGTATCAATGACGGGGCTGGGTTTCCTTTGGCCATGTTCTCTGTGCAGATTATGTCTTATTAATAATATTATTCCTAATTGTGAGGTGTACAAAGAAGTCATTATTTTAATGGGTTTTCCGCTTATTTTCTTTAACTTACGAATTATGTAAGGCTCAAAGTATAGAGAATTTCAGGGTTTTAATGTTTTTTTTTTTTTTTTTTTTTTTTTTTTCTTATTTTTTTTTAATTTTGTATAATTTTAAATATTAAGTTTCATTATATGTATTTATTCCTTTTGGAAACCTTCTTTTTCCTATATTTTTTATTTATTTCCTTTTTGTCCCACCCTGACAACAACCAATCCTTTTAATTTATAAATATATTTTATATATAAAAAAAACCAATTAACAGTGTATAAAACTCCAATTCTCTGGAAAATTTGTCTAGCTCCAGGCCTCGCCCAGGCCGCTAATTAATTACGAATCTGAATCTCAGACCGAATTCCAAGGGGCGCTACCCTGTGACCCCAATCGGAGCGTATTTTATATATGTATAGATCTTTTTTCCTAATACTATAAAGGCTTGGGGTTAAATAGTACAAAAAAGTAACAAATCGATTTGCGGTGGCTGCCGGTTTTTTTTCTTTGTCAATTAATTGTTTCTTTGCGTCGCGTGGCTCATAAATTATGGCTGCCAGTGTAAAACACCACAAATAAATAAATCAATTTACAAAATATTACATTAAAATATATAATAATATTTAAATAAAATAAATAAATTAATTTAAAAATATTAAATATAAATATATAATACAAATTAAAGTATTTAATAATATATTAAAATTGTAAAAATTTTAAGGTGTAAAAAATGAAATTGTTTATAGAGCAAACTTAATAAAAACACTAGATTTCTAAGTATATTTAACACAAAAAAATAATTAAAATAAACCCTATTTAAAATATATTTAAACTATTTTATTTTCTTGTGACAAGTCACACATTCAGGATTTACAGATCTTCGAAGAAATGTGCAACGAAAAAAAAACCTTAAAGAATCCCCATATTCTTCTAAATTCCCTTTTAAAAATATAATTAATAATATTTAAAAAAAAAATGCAATTTTATTTAGAGACTATTTTTAACATTTTGTATTCATTTATTTATTTTTATACACTTTTTCTTTCTGTTTATTCCATAAACTGTTGCGTAATAATGCTTTGTTTCCAGTAGAACAACAAAAGAGACTCTTGAGAATTACTTATCCCTGGCTTGCTTTCTTTATTATTTATTGTTGACTTTTTTTTTTTTTTGTTCTTGTATTTTGTTGTTGAGTTCCTTGTTGTTGTATTTGTTGTTGTACTTTGCGGTTGCCATTCTAGGCATCTCTTTGTTTTTGTCGTAGGCGTCACATCGCTCTGATCGTCGTCACCCTCGAGCGGCTTGGCCCTCAGAAGCCCCGCAAGATCCGCGAGAGCGAAAAGCTAGGAACGCAGAAAGGACAACGGAGAAAGGCCTGCAAAGAACCCAGAAGAGAGTACAGAGCTTCTTCATATATCTATATATATGTATGTATTTTTGCAATAAGGGACAGCTGTCTAGAGTTATGAGTCAAAAGTGGTAGGAAAAAAGTTCGCAGCCATCAGAGCCGGCTCGTTGGTCTAGGGGTATGATTCTCGCTTCGGGTGCGAGAGGTCCCGGGTTCAACTCCCGGACGAGCCCAAGCCTAGGTATATTTTTTCTATTTTGTTTTATTATATTTTATTATTTTAATATTGTATTTATTAGTAATTATTTTATTTCCCCTTATCGTTGGCAACTGATAAATGCTCCTTACCAGCTCTGCTGACTCACTCAACTTCTGGGAGGGTCTTGGTCTCAGTCTGGGCTTTAGCTTTAGTTTTAGCTTTGCCTGGACAGGAAGAGCAGAACAGCGTGCGAACGCATAATGAGATCGAGGAAGTGAATCACAATCGAGGGAAGTGGCAAAAGCCACTCACTCTTAGGGCTGACTGGGATTAATTTATATATCCACTGACATGGAGGCAAAGAAATTGCAATGTATGTTTCTTGGACTTTAATTGAGTTATTTTGACTTTTAATTTAGATTATATTATATATTTATATATATGATATATTTATACAAATGAATCACAAACTAATCTTTAAACTTACTTTTCCTTTACTTTCAGGTATGTTTAAAACTCTGAATACCATTTAAATATCATATATACTCTTCAAAATAATAATCGAAGGTAAGAGTGACAGACTTATAAGGGATAAAAGGGTGTCTTTCGTCCTTCAACTGTCTCAAAACACTTAAAATGCATAAAAATCATAGAGATAACCCATAAGAAACAAGAATTAAACCAATTTCCTAAGATTTCGGCAACAAAATGAGGCAAATGCCTTGTATTGAAATATCCTGCAAAATCACCTAAACTTCAGTGACTGCCCGGAGAAAGATGTCAAAACTTGTACAAACTGACGAAATACGAATGTTACGGGGCCGGCTAGCTGACGGAGTACTCTCCGAGCCATAGAAGCACGTCCTGGGGGCTTCCGCCCTTCCGCGATGAAGTTCGGCAAGACCTTCGAGTCCCATTTGACGGTCGAGTGGCGCGAGCAGTACATGCGATATGGGGTAAGGAGCTGGAGAGAGATAGTGAGAGTAACTCATCCCTGTTATCCTCAAGGATCTCAAGCATATGATTAGGCGTGGCCTGGAGGACGCACCCTCGACCATCCTGGCTGAGGAGTATGCAATCCAGAGCTACTACCGTGCCTTCGAGGAGCGCTTCCTCATGGAGTGCCAGCTGGAGCTGACCCGAGTGGACAACTTCTTTCTGGAGAAGCTCATGGAGGCGAAGCGAAAGCATGGCCACCTTAAGCTCCAGCTGCTGGCCTTCTCCCGGGCACCCGGCTACACCGGAAGTGAGGTCTCCATGCTTTCGCAACAGGGCAGCAATCCAAGCCAAGGATCAAAGTATCAGGCCCGGAATCTAACAGCGCCCAAGAAGACCATGACCCATGGCCAGCTGAGCACGGCCTACTGTGAGTTCTACCTGAGTCTGGTTCTCATCCAGAACTACCAGACGCTGAACGAGACTGGCTTCCGGAAGATTTGCAAGAAATTTGACAAGAATTTACGCACCACATCCGCCGGCAGTTGGTTCGAGAATAATGTGGAGGATGCTGTCTTCACGGACAGTCGCTTTCTGCAGCGCATGATCCGTGAGGTTGAGGATCTGTACACCACCCATCTGGCCGGAGGGAATCGACAATTGGCCATGGCTAAGCTACGAGTGCCGCCATTGGGTAAACCCTCGTCACCAACTATGGTTTTTCAGGCGGGCTTTGCCCTGGGCATGCTCCTGATGCTCTTCCTGGGCACAGCAATCAGTTGTAGGTTGTGTTAGGAGTCTCTTCTTGAGAATTGATTGATTGATTCGCCTTTGGGTTTCCTTCTCCTCCTCTTAGACTGGAAGCGACCTCCCTCTGCGGTTAACACGGCCACCTTTATGAGTCTGTATAGAGGTCCGCTCACCTGGGTGATTTTCAATCTCTACATGGCGGCCAATGTGGCTGGCTGGCAGCGGGCGGGCGTCAATCACATCCTCATCTTTGAGATAGACCCAAGAAATCACATGCAGCCGGCTAGGTATCTGGAGATTGCCAGCATCTTTGGTATCCTTTGGACGCTGTCCATGCTGGGCTTTCTCCATCACAGGGCCATGCATTTAAATGATCCCTTTGTCTTTCCTTTGGCCCTCATCCTGATCATGACCGGATTGCTGGTGATGCCTCTGCCCATTTTGGATTTGAAGGCTCGCTGGTGGACCATCAAGCTCCTAGGGCGAGTGATCACCGCGCCCCTGCACTATGTGGGCTTTGCGGACTTTTGGATGGGCGACCAGCTAAACTCGCTGGTTAACTGCCTGGTGGATCATTACATCATGGTGCGCTTCTTTGTGGTTTGCTGGCTGCGTCGTGAGCAGAGCTCCCAATGCTTCCACCTGGACGTGATTGTAGTGCCCATTGTGCGGTGTCTGCCCGCCTGGTTTCGGTTTGCCCAGTGCCTGCGACGGTTTCGGGACAGTGGCTCCAAGTCGGTGAGCTATCTGTTCAATGCGGGAAAGTACTCAATGTCCTTTCTGGTGGTTCTCTTCGACACGCTGCGCCAGAGATCGGAGGGTAGTCTTGGGGGTTCATCCATAACTTGTGACTGATATCACCTTTTCCAGGTCGGCATGGCAGTCCTTTTAGCAATCCGTACACCTGGCTCTTCCTGGTCAGCAGCATGGCGGCCACCATCTATGGTTATCTGTGGGATGTTCTGAGGGATTTTGGCTTGTTTCAGATCATGGATGGGCCTGGGATCTTCCTGCGGCAGCAGCTCGTCTATCCGCAGGCCTTCTACTACTTTGTCATCGTGGAGAACTTCTGTCTCCGCTGGCTCTGGGCTGTGGAGTTTGGAATTTTCTACAACAACCTGATAGCGCCGTACAACCTACGGACGATAACTAGCATTGCGGAGATCACCAGGTGAGGGGGGGAGACTTGAAGAGGCGACTATTTCAGCCAGGGAAATAATTACTCATAAGTTGTGAAGCCTTTTATTGGGCTTCATCATCGGTTGCCCTTGTAGGGTCTTTAAATTTGGCTTAGTGGAGATTATATTATTTCGAAAAATATTTCCAAAAGTTTTCTAGAGGCTAACTAGGCACAATTTGAAAAAGGCACTGATATATCGAGTTTAATCCAATTTCGCTTTAAATATCAAGAATCTATCGATATATCAACATTTTCTGGCATTCCTAAAAGCGGTTTCTCAGCGGCTTACGATTTTCGGCTCTCTTTTTTTATTTATTTTTATTTTTTTTTGGCTGAACCTATGTCCTGTTTCCATCCTGTTCCCCCTTCTTAGACGCTTCATCTGGAACTATGTGCGGCTGGAGAACGAGCATCTGTACAATTGCGGAAGGTTTCGGGCCACACGGGACATCCACCTGGCGCAGCTGAATCCTCGCCAGCAACGTATGCTGGAGAGCATGATGGACGAGTCGGATGGTGTCTCCAACAGGCGAAAGCCCGAGGCGCGCGATCACCTGTCCAAGGAGTACTTCTAGAGGAACAGCTGGTCCAGCCAGGCTGCTCATCCGATCGGATCTCTCTGGGGTCCCTCGGCGTCGTCGACGTCTTTAATTAATTCATTTGTGCAAAGCGACGAAAGAGAGGACGAGGAGGAAAGGGAGCAGGGAGCACAGAGCACGCGCCAAACCGGTTGTCCAGCTGCACTGCACCCAAAAGCGGCTCCGATCCCCCCCTCAGACAGCAGCTCCCGCTACCTTCGCCGGGTACAACAATTGTCATTGCTTGTGGAGATCCTCATTGGAGCCACCGATCACGGATTGCCGCCGACTCTTAATTGACTCGCATCGAGCTTTGATTAGCCTCGTAATTAGCCAGGCGGCAGGCGGTGAATCTGAAGGAAGAGAGGGGCGAGAAGGTAGAAGCTGGAGAAGCTCCAGACATTCTAATCTGGCAAAGGAGAAAGAGAAAGGCAGCCCCGGGAGGCTGTTATTCACCACCAATACACTTCGTTGCCATTTGTTTCGGTTGCATATTTTTTACATCTTGGTATATAAAAAAAATTGGGAATAATTTACAAATGATTTTGGGGTTTATATATTGAATATTTATATATTTAATATTCTACCTATAAAATTCATAGTCCATTTAATAATTTCCAGTGGCAAATACTTAAAAAAAAAAAATACAAATAATTTACTTTGACCCGCAATTAGACACCAAAATCAAACTAATCTCATGGTTAAAGATTATGTTCAGCTTGTAAAGAGGAAAAATCACTTTTATAGAAGAAAAACCTAATGCTCACAAATCCTCTTAGAAGACAATAGACTTCTGCCTCGGGTGGTAATTATATCTTTAATAAAGCATTCCATCCCTAATAGTCTTATCTGAAGTATAAAGGATACCTTCTCTTTTTGATGATCACATCCATGGCCATGGGATTAGCCAGCACAAAAGGATTTGACTCCTTAAGAACCTCTCTTTTTTCTCTCTGTATTGTTTATTACCTTTTATTTTTATTTATTTTTATTTTGTAATTTGATCTGCAATCACATTCCTTCATTTGGGAATCACTGATGCGCAGGCTAACGTCATGACCGATGACGAGGACGATCTTGATGACGATGACCGTCCAAACTCTAGATAACTGGCCTCTGGAAGAGATTCTTGAAAGGGGTTCGGGAGGGGAAAATAAAGTCAGCACTGGGAGAAATTCAGAAGAATTAAATTCCCTGGGGTTAAAGCCTTAAGTGAAAAGTTCTTGATCTTCAGTGGTTAGTTTTTCCCCTGCTAAAGCATTTAAGAGTTCCAATTTAAAATATTTATTTCCTTTTTCATAAATCTTTATTAGATAATATATTTAAATAAATATTTCTGGAATATATTTTAATAAATATTTATTTGACATGTGTTTTTTATACATATATATTTTCTGATCATATTTTTACTATATTTAAGTCTTTATATTTATAATCTCCCTGTGATTTCTCATCGTGCTTTTAGCTGTTGACTTGGGCACGAGTCAAACATAAATTTTCCATTGACTCGATGATGTTGCTGATGCTGCTGTTGTTAATGGCAACTGTAATTTATGCTGCTTGTCGCGGCGACTGTCTCCTCTCTGGAGACAAGTCAGGGAAGTAGGAGAAAGGAAAGCGGGGGGAGTTGGCCCGGTCGGTTGGTTGTTGCCATTATTAATTGACGACGTTGCCTGGCGCGTCAATTAAGCTGCCTGCACAGCCACAGCCTGCACAGTGCGACATGCAGCAGTTGCTGCTGCTGTTGCTGCAGTTGCGATGTTGATCTTGGTACAGTCCACGCGCCAAAACCAGACCAAAACAAACAAATAAACAAACCAAGGCAAAGCAAACGAAAGGCAACGCCAACAAACAAACAAACAAACTGAAAAAAAGACAAACACAAGCCAGGCGAATACGAATTCGAGTACTAATGCGATTTAGGATCAGACCAAGCCCAGTTAAGGTTTAAACACGGTCAATATTGTGTAGAACAGCGGTATACAAATTTATTATTATTTTATTATATAGAAAATCCTAAGAAATCTAGTTGGTTTTAAACTGAATTCAAATTTAACTCCTTCGAGGTATACCATATATCCCTTGTTTCTTTTACCAACCTTCTCCTTCTTCTAACTTAACCACCGATGCGAGTGCCCTCCCTATGGCCAATGTCCAACTTTGGGCATATGCACATCCATCTATATAGCCATGCACACATCCACACGTACTTAGATGGGCAACTCCAAACTGCAATTGCCAATGCTTAGCTTTGGGCCAGAAGAAAAGGAAAAACACAACAGGCCAAACAACAAACAAGCTGTTGGCGTTCAAAGTCCAAAAAACTATTTTGGCCTGGGCCCTTATTGCCAGCCTTTCAGCTCTTTAGCTGTTGGGTTTTTTAGCTCTTCGGTTCCTTGGGACTTGGGACTCTTCTTGGCCAGCTGAGCTTGATGGCCAGCTCGTGCTAAATTTAGCAGGAACCTGGGGACAGGGCCAAAACATGGCAACATAAACCGCGAAACCAGTTTTGGCTAGAGCCAGAGAGAAGGCTCCTTTTCCTGGTTGCTGGAAACTCCTTGGGATCTCCCCTGGGCAGAGCCCCCTTCTCTCTTTCTCTCTCTCTCTGTGGATACCCCCTTTTACGGAGCAGCACGCGTCCATGTCCATATCGCAATCGCTTCGTTTTTTTAAAGCCAAGTTTCTTGGCCAGAGCGAGCGGGGATTTGGCTGACGCAGCTTATAAATTTATGTGGCAGCCTTTTGATTGCCTTTATGCTGCCGTTTTTTTAACCCGTTTCTCTTTTTTAACTTGAGCACTTGAAGAAAAATAAGGTCGCTAAAGAGGCTAGATTTTTTAGAAGGAACTTGATGATTTTTTAAAGAGTAAACATAAGAAATTAGGAAGAAAAACCTTAGGAAAATATTCAAATTTATTTTATTTTAAGCGGATTTTTTTCTGTAAAATCCGAACATAAGTAAATATTATAATTTATTTTAGTTTGTTTCAACGTATTTCCAATTTTTTTAATATGAAAAATGCTTAAGAAATTAAGAAAATGTTCACATTTATTTTATATTGTGGGGATTTTTGTTTAAAAATTATTAGAAGAATTCTCTACAAAATACCAAAGTGTTCTTTATATTTTGGGAGATTTCCTTTGCAAAATTCTCAAGAAATTATTAGGATAATCTTGTAGAAAACATTGTTATATTCTTTTTATTTATTTTCTTCTCCTGTGTAGCTTTCTCTATCTCTGTCTTTGTGGCTTTTCTTCTCTCTCTCTCTCTCTTTTGGGCTCTTTAATTTGTGCACATAAATTGGCGTCCTAGCTCCGAAGATATACCCCCTGGTTGGTCCAAGTTTTATCTTTTAAAACTTAAAGGAAGAAAAAAAAGAACAGTATAAAAACCAGCTGCTGGTTTTTTATCCTTTTTAAATTTCAGCTGCAAGAGACAAGACTTTTAACTCAAGTCTTGGCAGAGGTCCTGCAAATGCAGATGGTTTTTTACCAAAATTGAAACAAGTTGAAAGAACTTGACAGGCATTAATTGAGGATACTTTTTTAACCTTTCCTTTTTAAGGGTTAATTGCAAATGAAAAGGGTAAATGAGTTAATGTGTTAATTATTATAATCGAGGGAAGTTTAGGCTAAGGTTTAGACAGCGGAAATTAAATATAAATTAAAATAAAGGAGAATACTAAAGATTATTAAAATTACTGGAATTGAAAGCTAATGTTTAGTCTTTTGTAATTTTTAAATTAAAGCTCATTTAAGGAATATTTAATAAAATATACAAATTAAATATATATTATTTTTACAATTAAATTCTTAAAGCTTTCCATTGTTTAGGCTTTCAACAGCTTATGTTTTCTAATATCTGTTGGAGAATCAAAGGAGTGGCTAGCCTCAGGCACCCACCATGGCTCACCAGTCTCCCTCCCAATCCCTGGCTATATATATATATATAAATAATGTCTAGCTTATAACTCCACCTGATCTAAGCAGGCATAACGAAATGAAAACCCCAACCAGAGGCTGATTGGGCAACGGTCGTCTTAATGTAGATCAAACTGCCGTGGCAACTGGAGGCGACCTTCCTTTCAGCCGCCAACTACTGCCACTGCCACGCCCCCAAAAAAAACTATAACCCCCCAACTGCGCCCATTTTCCCGGGGCCTAGCCTGATCATAATAAGCCGTGTTCTCGTGGAAAATTGCAAATTATGGTTAGCGGGAAATCGATGTGAATGCGTCAAGTGATTTTTTCAAAGCGGCAAATGAATTTCAAATTTTTACATTTCAATTTAATTAGCCAGCTGCAGGTGCACACAAACACACACTCGCACACACACACACACTCCTGTGTGTAGGAATGCCTAAGTAATTGCCACAATTTGTTGCACGACAAACAACAAGCAAACGCAGGCATTTGCGAATAAGAATTATCATAATTGTCAAAAGTTTTGTGAGTTGAAGCCACTTAAAAATGTTGAAATAAAGTGTGACAAGGGGGATTAAGAAATAGAGTTCAAATGCATTCATTATTTCATTATTTATTATTTATTTATTAGTACTTGTATCCTTTATTTATTTATTAGTACTTATATCCTTTATTTTGAGGCTTGATGATTTTATATAGATTTTAGAGCTGGAATTAAGGACTTCAAACGCCTCATTTTGTATTCATTTTAAGTCAAAAGTGGATAATTAAGAATTTGTTAAAAAGTGGCAATATTTTAATTTATACTATACTATAGGTTTATATAGGTTAATCCATGTTAATATCATAAATTCTTGTTCTTAAAATTCTCAAAATGAAAGCTAATTTACTTATGATAAGCGACAGCCAATTTATGACCGATTTATGGCGGTATATTCTTCTGACAGAGGCTGGAGAAGATCTTCCCCCAAGCCCTAAGCGGCTTTTGGGCATCTCTCGTTCCCGTTTCCCGCGTTTGTTCCCGCGTTCGTGTTCTGAGTCTTTTGTTTAATGATAAGCTCCCCATATCTTGAAGGCGCGCGCTCATCTTGGCTTGGCTTCGATTTTTCGATATTCGTGGCTTATTTTGGCGCGCAATATTCCCTGCTCCTGACTGCCCCGAGTGCCACATAAACAAGGCTTCTTCTTCCCTGGAGAAACTGGCCCCCAAAACAAAAGCCGCGCAAATGCAGCTAATGGGCCATGAACCAAGCATAAAAACAAAAACAAAACAACAATGCTCAACCCAAAAACAAAAACAAGAAAATAAGAAGCTGAAAAGAAGATGATAAAGATGCAGTGGCGCAGAAGATGCCACTTCAGCCTCCGGGTCTCCAGCATCACGAGCATAGCATATAGCATAAGGCATATAACTTATATATGCTTATGTGTATATGTATATATATACATGTACCCGTAGAACCCACATCGCCCCCGCTTTGGCCCCCTTAACCCGTTGGCAACCTCAATAACAATATTTTTTGTGTTGTTTACACGAATAAAAACAGGTTTCAATGTTCTTTAAAATTAAAAAAATAATATAATTCAAATAGAAGAAAATGATTTAATATATTATTTAAAATATGCTAGGTAAATATAAATTATAAACTATTTTTATTTTAGTAGAAAATAAATTTTCTAAAGGTTTTTCAAATACATTTTCTTTAACCAAATTTCTTGAAATTAATTTGATATACAAAATAATCATTTTTTGATATACATTATTATGCAATTTATTATAAAAAATAATATAAAAAATAATAAATATTTTTTTAGTATAAAAAAGGAACTATTTAAAAAATTTGTAAATGCCTTTATCCTAAATAAAATGCCTTAAAAATTTTTTTATAAAAAATATAAATAATTTAAGGCATATACAAAGTCTATATTTTTGTTGTAATTTTTTATTTATTTATTTATTTAAAAATGTTTAAACTTTATTTTGTTGGTGTATTTATCGCGTTTCTCTCCGATCTTTTGTACCTTTTTGGCGGCTGCTACGATCGCTGCTGCTGCTGCTTGTTGCACGTTGATTTTGGAACGGCGACAACGGCGTACAAAACTCGTTAAGTTGAAGTCTTGAAACGTGTTTTTCGTTTGCCTTCTGCGCCTTATTTCTCATTTACGTATTCTGCTGTGCCTTTTCTGCCTTTTCGTTTTTATACCCTTGCAGGGTATTATAATTTCAGTCAGAAGTTTGCAACGCAGTGAAGGAGACGTTTCCGACCCTATAAAGTATATATATTCTTGATCAGCATCAACAGCCGAGTCGATCTAGCCATGTCCGTCTGTCCGTCTGTCCGTCTGTCCACCTGTCCGTTTCTACGCAAACTAGTCCCTCAGTTTTAAAGCTATCTGAATGAAACTTTGCATATAGTCTTCTATATGCTCTCACTGCTATATATGTCGGAACGGGCCGGATCGGACGACTATATCATATAGCTGCCATACAAATGTTCGATAAATTTTTAGGAAAAAAATTATAACTTTGCTGTTTTTCAATATTTTTCCATCATTTTTTAGATATGGCCATTTTATATTATTTTAGAATTTTTGTAAAAATTTTATGAAAATCGGACGACTATATGATATAGCTGCCATAGGAACGATCGGGAAATTAATAGGAAAAAAATTATTGCTTCGTTGTTTTTCAACGTATTTTTATCTACTCTAAGATATAGGCTTTTTTTATTATTCTACAATTTTGGTATAAATTTTATAAAAATCGGACAACTATATCTTATAGCTGCCATAGAAGCGATCGGTAAATGTATAAAATATGTAAAGCTGGGAATGTAAAACTATAACTGTCAAACTGTAAACATAATAAGTATAGGTAAAATGTAATGAAACACTGTTTTGTGAGTCTTTTCAGCATTTAAATCTATAATATAAACATCGAAACCAATCTGCAAGGGTATACAAACTTCGGCGTGCCGAAGTTAGCTTCCTTTCTTGTTTGTTGTTCGTTTTCTACGCTACGATCTTAACATTCGCCATTTTGTCTTTTGGGTTTGAGTCCGAAGCAAGCTAGTCTTGGAGATTTCTTGTTTTTCGTTGAGTTTGGCTTGAAGCAAGCTCCAACTTGGCTTGCCCTGAAAGTTCATTTGCCGGGGAAATTAAGAGGGGCTTGAGAAAAGAGTAAATTTCCCCTTTGCCTAAAGGGTAATTTACTCAGCTTGACTGAGAGAGAGAGAAAGCTTTGCTGAGAGAAGTTCGAAGTTTGAACTTCGAAGAGCCAAAAGGTTTTCGAACTTCTAGGGATATAAATGTTGATATTTCATTTTAAAGTATAAAATGTTTAAAAACCCATTTAATAAGCTTTCATTTGTACAATACATAAGTACATGTTCTTTCATTTTTCTAAGTTTTTTTTTTTTATAAATGTGAGCTTCGTTACTAGAAAAATCTGCAGGAAAATGCAACAATATTGCAACATGTTGACTTAAGCTATTAAATTTATACATGAAAGACAACGAAAATTTAAAATATCATTATTTTAAGACAAAAACTAATTTAAAATACTACATTATATTTATTTAACAAGGTTTTTATTAAGTTTTCTTGTTGATAAAGCTGTTTCCTATTACCAATTCGCGCCCAAAAGTAGGCACTGACTTTTGCAATCCAGCTTAAACTCTGGAAATATCCCAAAAGCGTCCACAAAATTTCCCATTTGAGCCGCCGCCGAGTTCGAATTGCGAGCTCGAAGGGGAAATTGTGTTTGGAAACTGAGCGTTGGGTCAGTGTTGTTTTTTTCGCTCTCAACGAAAGACGTTGCCGTCTCGCCCCGGCAGTTTCGTTTATTTTTATTGTTTTTTGTGTTGTTGTTTTTTTGTAACTTGCAAAACATTGAGAAGAATAAAACAATTTTGTTTGGTCGAAAGTGCAGCAGTGAAACGATGAAAAAATAGGAAAACTAAAGAAATGAATTACTTTTAAAAGCAAGAAGCTCTCTCTATCTCTCCCTGCTCTGAGGGCATCTTCAAAGATGACTGTGTGTGTGTGTGCTGTGTGTGAGCGTGACATTAAAGCCAAAACAAAATAACAACTAAGCTGAAAAGTAGAAAAACCTTAACTCAAAGCAAACAGGTGCGAAGAAAGAAAAAAAAAAACTGAAGAAGCAGCTCCGAACAAAGTTGCTCAAGAACAACAACAAAAAGAAGAACGCAAAGGGTTGCCGTTGCGCGGCAACTTCCCTTTTGGGCTTCCCCTTGTGCTTCCACTTCCTCTCCATCTCCATCTCCATCTTCTGCTTCTGCTGCGGAAGTGGCAAAAGGATATCAGAAAAAAACATCAACAGAAACATGTGCTAAAAACTAGCAAGTTTAGAGAGGAAAAACCCACGAAATATGGATACGGTGGCCATTAAAACGTCGCTGCCACATGCCTCACTAGCGGCACAGCAGCAGCAGCTAATGTTGCAACAACCTCAGCAGCAGCAACAATTACAAATGCAACTGCAACAAACAGCAACAAATTCTACAACAAGTTCGGCCCTCAATGCCAAAAACAATATTGGCGCTTTTTTTCAAACCTGCAAGGTAAGAAGATCAAAGAAAATTAAGAAAAATTATAGAAAATTATGGGTTAATAATTAAAAACTCATTAAAAATATAGGACATTAAAGAAAACTCAACAGAAAACTAAATAAAATCTAAAGAAAATAGAGGAAATTAAAGAAATCTCAACAAAAACTTAACAATAATGAAGGAAACAGTTTAAAAATATATTTAAAAAAATAAATAAAAGTTAAAGAAACTCAAAAAACTTAATAAAATGTAAAGAAAACTCAGCAAAATATAAAAAAAAAAACCTTTAAAAATAAACTCAGCAAAAACTATAAAAAAACAACAACTACTGCCAAAGAACGAGGTCATTTGGGTTCAAATTTCTGTAGGCACAACCGTAAAAAGCATTTTCCGAAACTGTCACACAAAAAATACCTGCTTTCTGGCTTCTCTCCCTCTGTATTCTCCCCTCCCCCCCTTTCTCTAATTCCCCAATTCCCTGTTCTCTATCTCTATTTGGACTTCCCAGAAAAAGTAAGAAATTAAAACGCAACTGCAGTTGACAATAAAAAGTCACAAAAAAAATGAGACAATTTTCAGTGGGCGCACTTTTTAATTGTGTCTCCCGAAAAGAATAAAACTAACAAAAAATAAATACAAATAAAATGCGAGGCAACGAGGCAGAAAGAAAGGTTCTAAGGGGAAAGGGAAAAGGTTTACAGGAAAAGTATAATTTAGACACAAGAAATCAAAGGTTCATCGTTAAGATCATAAAATATATATAGATTGAAGTAAAAGTAGGGAGAGATAGGGAGAGTAAGAGAGTATTCTAAGAAGGGCTTAAAGGGATACAGACAGGAGAGATTACAGAGACAGGATCAGCTAAGGAAACCTAAGGAAATAAAATGTTTAGGAAAAATCCCAGGAGAAGCTGTTACAACTTTTAGGTTTATAATTAAAAGGAAACCCAAAAAAAGGGTTATATAACTTGTGGTTTAATTTTGAATAGGAGAAACAAAAAAGTACCCAGAGATTCTTTGAATTTAAACTCTTTAAAATAACTAAAGCCCAATCAATCTTCAAGAAAATCATTATAGAGAATTATAAGCTTCTTTGATGATAAACTTTCTTTGAAGAAAATCACCAAAGTGCTTTGAATATATATGAATATGAATACCATTATAATTTGATGCTAAGATCAGCTTATAACAACCAAGATATGATCATCAAGAAGCTGCTAGACATTAAAAGAAAGCAGGGCAACATTAGGAATTGGTTTTCTGGAGATTTAATTAAGCTATGAAGAGAGGTCAGCTCCATGGAAATGAAGGTGCAAATTAAGTCAGCCATCTCGGAACTGTCATGATTATAACTCCCTGAAGTTGTCATGTTGATCATGTAATGGACCTTACCCAACTCTCCGAAAGAAACCTCACCCGAAAGTTAAGACCCGTGAAAAGACAAACACAAGAAAAAAATAAATAAACAAGGCGAAAAGTGAAGCATTTATAAGGCGAGCGACCAGTTCCATTTACGCCACTTGCATAATCCACAAAAAGTTGGTACCAGACCAGAGACTATAACTAGGCCTATTTATGATTACAGAGAAAGAAAATATAGCTACGCCTGTTCGTGATTAAAGAGAAAGAAAATACATAAGTATAAATATGAAAATTAAATTAAGATATATATTATATTTAATATAATTATAATTGTCTCTCCTGAAACAATTTACTGAGAAAGGAAATATATGTTTAACTATGAAAATAAATATAAATAATATAAAATATAAATATATATATTTTATAAAATTTAAAAATACATATAACTATGTAATTAATAATTCTAATTTTTATAGAAATTTCCGTTGCCTTGCCTGATTTCTTGGCCGATTTCTAGCAATCAAAATTATTATATTTTGATTTTATATTTATTATTATACTGATATTATATATTAACATTTTTCTCCTTATTCAAGTTCATATCCTGTGGCTCTCCCTTAGATTTTTTTTTGGCTTATTATTTATAGTTTTCTTCTTGTTTTTGTTAAATTTTCTGTACATTTATTACTCTTGTTGCACAAGTGCACGAGGGTTGATAGATGGTGTTGTGGCACTGCCTGTTTGTGTCCCGTATCTCAGCGGGTGCACCACTTGAGATCAGATCGAAGCCCGAGATGGATCTGGGTTTCCTGGCTTCGCATCGGGTTTGGTTCCTTTCTTCTCCTGCTCCGAGCGTGACACAATAATGCTGGGATGTGGGTTAAGGGACAAAGGCCCGGCGGCACTACCTGCTGCTCGCTCCGCTTCTACCTGTCACGGCTTCCCCTGTGTTTATCCTGGGAAATATCTAAAACTGTTGCTATTACCAGACCCGGGCTACCTCCCACCCCTTCCCTGCGCTGTCACAAGTCTCTCGTTAAACATTTCGCTTTAATTTAATTGAATTTCCTACGCCGACGTGCTCTTGTTGCTTTTTGCTGCCGTTTCCCTGGCTCTGGCTCTGGCTCTGAATTTGCCTTTTCTGCCTAACTTAATTATGTCAGCCAGCCAGCAAGCATTAACCCCAGCGTGCCGCAATTGTTTTACGCTCCACTAAGAGACTCGACTCACACGGGTTAAGGTGTACGTGTACTATGTAGTATGCGCGGAAGTGAGACAAGCACAAACTTACACACATTTTACATTTATTTCCAAAGGAATTCCACACATAAAACTAGCAGACAGACATTGTATCGTATGCTAATCAATTCGAATGAGGCTGCGATCGGTTCGATCCGGCAGTGGGGGAGTTGGGGTCCACATAGCTGGGTATTATCATATACACAGAGAAGAAATTTGTACTTTTTAGATAATTTAAAATCTATAAAAGGTTAATAAAGCCAGGAAATACTTAAGAAATCTGAAAAACGTTAAGGAAACTCATGAAATTGGTGAAATTGTTGTGGGTTTATTAAATATATCTATATTGTATTTATTATATTTTTTTAAATATATATTAGTTATTTTTTAGATTTTTTAAAGGGAATTTCCCTTAGATTTTGTGGGATATTTTTTGAGGTTATTTTTTTTTCACTTTTTGGCACGTTTATCACAAAAATATATTTGATATAAAATAACATTTTTTTTTTTAATAGCAATTTCGAGCCTATAATATTTTCCCCCAGTGCCTCAGGTGGCCTTAACAACAACAGCAAATATGCGCAGCTGTGCGCCGCTATCGAAGGCATCAGAAATCACAAATCGAAGATCAGAAAATCTGAAAAATCCCAATATGTTGCTAGCCAGCAGCAAGACAAACACTTGAAGCCGCAGCAACAGGTTGCTGGTGGGGCCGAGAGCTGTGAGTTGGGCATAAATTATGATCAAAGTTAAAATATGTACTTTTTCAATTTATCCGCTTCTTCTTCTTCGTCTGTGGCCGACTTATCGCTTTGAAGGGAAATTTTTGGGCATTTTATTTTTTCTGTTGACTGGTTTTTGGTTTTTTCGTAACTTTCACAAAGCAGCATTTATACGTTTATTTTGACCGAAAGGAAAATGCAAAGAAAACTTGTACTTATTTTCCTGGTTGCCGTTTTGCCATTAGCCTTAGTTCTTGTGCCTCATCTCTGATATTTCGATTATTTCCTCCACTGCCTGGCCCACTAAGCCCATTGAGCTTATGTAACCAATGGAGACGAGACTCTTGGCAAGTCATGGCCACCAAAAAAGAGCCAACAAATCGGTTTCAAACATCTACCAAATGCGGGAGAAACGGTGGGTAGGGGAGAAGAGCGATCAATTGTGCAAAATAATAGGTTTTAAAACTGAACAAAGGTAACCAGAAAGGTGACAGAAGAGGAATTTTTATAAAAGATTTTTTGTATGATAGATTTTTTGTTAAACCTTAATTTAATATTATATTTAATTTTGATTTAACCCTTTCAAAATAAGACTCTACACTAGTTATTCAAGCCCAACAATAAAGATTTCTTAGCCACATTTTAGCCTTAAGGGTTAGCACCTGTCATGGAGCCATAACTTGGAAATAAAAAACAACAAAATGATGGCCAGTTAGCCACTGGACACCCACCATGTTTGACCGAATAGTTGCACTTCCGCTGGAGCAACACGTGGGTCGTGAGCCACCCACATTTGGCCGAAAAAAAAACTTTAAATTAATTAAAGCCAACTTTTACAGTGTGTGGGCTGCAAGAGGGCGTGGTGATATCAGTAGCTCCAGTAGCACGTGCTATGGTATAAAAAGCAGTAGAAGGCGAAGGGAAATACATGAAGAAAGAGGAAAAACAAATACTACAGAAGAGGAAAGAAAAGAGAGACAAGACTCCACTAATGACTTCCTATTTTGGCTGAACTTGTCAATTTGAGACTTGGACATCGATGGGACGGGGATTAATTGGCTTACAAAATGCCCAAAAAAAGAAATAGAAGACAGGAAATAATTTCCCTGATGCCGCTATGCATCTTATTTTAAGTATTTCTTTTCTTTGTGATAATTCCCCGTTCTTGTCGCTTCCTGTTGAAAAGTTCTTTTAATTTCCCTTTTCCTCGGGACTTTTAAGCTTGACTGGGTTTAAACCTTTCTTAGACCTTTTTCACATATTCCTGACAAGCTTAACGCCTTGTTTTTAGCACCTTATGTTAATAGCTTCTCAAAAGGTCTCTCAAGTTTTTATTTCCCTCTCTCCCCCACTTTGAGGCGTCTCTCCTTGATTTTCTAGCTGGTTCCTAAAAGTTTCCCTATCAATTTTTTGGCTCTAGTATACATACACACATCTGTGGTCAGTTGAACCTTATTTTTTTGTGATTTTTTTCGTATTTTTTGGCTGACCAGGCATTTCTTTTCACACACACAAAAAACAGGCTCGTGCTGGAAGCTGTGCAGCTGGGATCCCATCAGATTTGGCTTGATGCCGAGCCTAGGTTTTCTAACCAAACTGGTTTTTTTGGTTGGTTTTGGCTTTTTGTTGCGTTATTTCGATGTTCGATTTTTCGGGGAATTGCTCCAAATTGAATGGTACTTTTCGGACATTAGATCCAACGGCGGCGGCGGGGCTTTCACCGAACATAATAATTACAGGCCTTGGCAGGGCCTAATTGATAGATCCAACCACTTGGGGGGGGGGGGGGGGGGGGGCGCATGATTCATGCCAGATGAACTCTGACTTCGAAAACGAAACGAAACCGAAGCCAAGCGGCGGAAAAAAGGCCGCCAAAAATTAAGCTGGCCCCAAAGAAAGAGAGAGAGACGGGTTTTCCAGTCTCCAGTCTGGTGCACCGAAAAAAAATATGAGCTTAAATTATAAATTTTTCGTTGTAGCAGGCAGACCAGTCTCCGTTTCAGTCTCAGATGAGTCTGGAAGCTTGGAGCGTACCAAGATTTTGGCTTAAGCCTTTTGTTTTTGGGTTTTTGCAGCTTTGTGGCCAAGTACGAAACTGGTTTATACCAAATACCCGTTTTGTGACGCGACTTTTGGCCAAGTCTGGGCTCTTGGGCTCTCTCTTGAGCCTTTGTCTCCGATCTTTGGCAAGATGGCGTCGTCGCAACTGGTTTTCCAGTCGCTCTTCTGTTATACACACATCTCTGAGATTTCTCACCTTGCCTCACTTGTATCTCTCTCCCTCACACACACACACGCTCTTATACCCACTCTCTTTCCCTTTTGCTCTTGCAGGTCTTGTGGCACCTGGACGCCTTTCGACGATCGTTTCGCGGCCTAAATCAGCATGTTTGCGGTGGCCAAGACTGTATCTTTTGCGCTCTAAAGGTAAGTTCGAAAAACCATATACACGATAGTTAGCCAAGACAACAACCTGACTGAGAACAGTTTGATTTTCAAAGTTAATCAAGAAAATGAAAATTAAATATTATATTTAACATTAAAAGAAAAACATTTAAATATTAAATATAAAATTATTTAAATTTAATGCTTTATTTTGTAAACAAATATTTTATAAGTGAAAACTTAAGCTTATATTTATGGTTTATATTTGAGCCTGGAAGCTCAGAGCTGGCTTAATTTTTTGATTACGTTTTGAAGAACAAATAACTTAATATTATAAAAAAAATGTATCAGAGAACCCAAGCAAAATGATTTAAAATTTTATTATTAAATATTAAACATTTTTGCTTATCAAATTCGAACTCGAATTTCATGAAAGCAAAAATTGCAGCCTGCTTTTAGGCCGCCCGACAGCGTTAGTTCCAAGTTCCGCCAAAGGCTTTACATATGTGGCGCAAGTCTAGATGGATAATGCTCAGAGGAAAGCAAATCTTTAGGCTGATTTTTGGCTAGAATTTCCCTTAGAAAACAGGAAATTAGACAGAGGAAAAATAAGGTTAAATAAAATAAACTAAGGTTGTGTTGATTTCTCCCAGCAACTGACATCTAAAGGCGTACAAAATTTTATTATATTAGATTTTATACAAAAATAAAAAATGTATAAAAATAAATTTTTAAACAAAAATTAAATAAAAATTGAAGTAAAGAAACCCCCAAGCTGAAGTCAAAACCCAAACTGAATCATCATTTTTTCACACACTGCCTCCTTGTCCTTGTCCCTGTCAGCTGTTCAAGTGCCCCTTTGTTTTGGTATTCCTTCTTTTTCCTTTATATTTCCTTCAATTTTCATTTTCCCACCGTACGTATAGGAAAATCCAGGCATAAATCCTGGCAAACCCCGAAATGCAACATTATTTTTCATATCCTACCTGGCCTGAGCTGAGCAGCAGCAGGTTCACACCCCCTCCACAAGGGTTTTTCAACGGTTTTCCACCGGTTTTCCGCCTGCTTTCCACATGCCTATTCGGCTATGGTGTTGGTGGTGAGATCCTGGCCCAGGATAATGCCAGGTTCACCCGGCACCCCCGATCCCATGTAGCGTGACGTTCGGGCTCCTGCCCCTATTAATTGCGGCTCATTTGTCCTGTTCTCACCTCGTTAAAACATAAATTAAGCCAAGAGTCACTGCACAATTATGCAAATGCATTTCCAGGTTACAAATTAAAATAGTAACTAAAAAAAAGGATTCTTTGAGAGTTTATATTTGATATTAGGAGCTCAGAAGTGGAATATCATATTAAATGAAATTATTTTAAATATTTTAAGGAATAAATTTAATAGAAAATATTACAAATTCCCCCTTGATCTTAACTCTTCAAAAAGAATCACGAGATTAATAACTAATTCGTTCAGCCTTAAAACCCCAAGTCATGTGTCTTTAACCGATATGCAAAATCATGAAAACTGAGGAAAAACTGTATAGAGAAAAGCCGAGTGGATCTGTTCCCCCTACTCTCCAAAAACAGGGGGGATCCTCACAAACCAGACCAGAGGATGATGATCATCGTCATCATCTTCATTAGCAGGGTCTTCGTTATGGTCAGCGTGAAGCAGGAGGAGGAGGAGGAGTCTATAGCTTCTTCTGCCTTCGTGTTAGGCCGCGGGCAAGCGACAAACTCGTGACGTTCCGGAAAAACTCTGAGCAGCAACAAGAAAAATATATAAAAAAAAAAAGAAGAAGAAAAGAGCGCTACTGAGCGGGACTGTACTTTTCGAGAAACAGGGTGTTCACTGAGCGTCGCTCTCTCTCTCTCTCTCTCTCGCTCTCAGCTCTTCAAACATTGATGACGTCGTCGTCGTCGCCGTGGAAAGTGTTGGGTTTGTTTTTGTTTTGACTGGTGTACACCTTGAAGACGAGTTTGTTAGGAAGGGAATCCATGGCAACACACATTAAACGATGATGGGGTTGCCTTTGTCTTGTATGTTTTTCTTTTTTTGCATTAATTATGCCGGCGTTCTCTCCGCCTTGGCTTCTAAATTAATTTTTCTTACAACCTGCACCTTCTACCCTCCACCTTTACTTAACCATTTCCCGCGGGAAGACGTCGACGTCGACGACGACGACGACGACTATTTAATTATGAAAATCGTCGAAGACATTGGCCTTTTTGGCTGGGAAACTCCCACGATTGCGATCGCATTTTGACCAGCATTCAGCGTTCCCCACGCTTGTGGCCACTGGAGGGTTAAGAACGGGCGAATGAGGCGAATGAGGCCTTCTTACTGCCTCAGAAGAATCGTCTCCGACGGAGCCCGCCCTCGGTTATGCCTCAATGCACAATTCCCATTAGGGAACTTTTCACGAAAAATCACTCTCATCCGCTGCTCAAAATAAAAATGAAAACCCCGGTCGGTGGCAGGGGTAAATGTGATCAGCGACAAGGACAAAGTCATTAAGACTGAGTCCTGTCTACGCGGAAAAGGCTCATTCACAAGGTCTAGACCGTATTTAAGGATCATTATGAAGATCAGCGCACACAGAATCGCAATAAAAGTAATATCTTAGAGCTAAATACTTGTCTATATTTTATTTAATCATTTTTAAATGGTTTTCTATAAATTTTATTTTTAATTGGGTGGATTTTCAGGCCATAACGCAGGCTTTAAGAGAATTAAAAAAAATAAATAAGTAAAAAATCGTTTAATGAATAAATTTCTTATAGCGAAAACTTGTACAACAAATTTATTTATTAAAATATTTATTTATTTATTTTTTTAGGTTACTATTTATATTTGAATTTTCTTTTTCCTTGAAGATTTTTGTACAATTTATATTTGGTTTTATAATATATGGTATTATGACACTGTACCATATATTAAATAATTAAATAAAAATTTTACAAAAATATTAAAGAAAAAGGGAAATATGTTATGTTTTTATTTATATTAAAATTTTTAATTAAGTTGCTATGACTTATCATATCATATTATGTAATAATCATAGCGTACACACAAGATTTTTTATATAATAATATCAACAATGGTATTATGACTCTACATTTATATGTTATGACACTGTCTTATATCTTTGATTCCTCGAAGATTTCATTTCAAATATAATGACTTTTCTTTCTCTGCACTATCCCTTCAGAACCCCTAAGTACTAGGCACTGTTTGCCTTTCAAGAGTATCTCCAGACTATCTCCAGATACTCCAGATTTTTCTGGCCCTAATCTCGAATGAATCCAAGCAAGTGCAAACAAACAAATGTTTCTCAAGGGTTTTTCTTTTCGGGGTTTCTTTGTTTGCCCAGCGCGGGGCCATAAAATAAAAAAGAAATTAACATGAACAAAGGTAGGATTGCATAGTAGGTACATATAAATATGTAAACATGTGTATATATACATATATATAGGCTTGATTTGGGCTGGGCACGAGCGTGAAAGCGTTGCAGGTGCTAATGGGAGCCAGGCAGCTCCTTGGCGGAACCATAAAGTCCCCAAAGATCTCCCTGAGATTTCCATCAGGGTGAATTTTTATTTTTTAGCATGATTCACTCTGCTTCTTGGCCATGTTAAAAAAACCCATGGCTGGGGGTTTAATTTTGTCAAGTCTTTACAGTCGTTTATCTTTTCAATTTATGCGACATTCGACGTGCGACTTGAAGGTTTTTTGTATTTCGTTTATTATTTTTTATATTTTGTAAAACAGAAATGCAGCGCCCATTAATTATTGAATAGTTTCTTAATCACTTTCTTGATTTGTTTCTCTCTCTCTATATATATATTTTTCATATTTCTTGGCTAATTTTTCAGTTGACATATTAGAGAAAAGAGAACTCGCCAGGGCTATCCATCAAATGGTGACTTGGCCTTTGTCTTTGCTATCCGATTTCCATAGTCTCAAGCTTAAAGTTTGATTGATCAGGGTTCTGGCTAAAGAAAGAAGATGATATATCAAGTGGAGTTTGTTTTTTACAGTTTTATAAGTGTTGTATATAATTTATTTAAAAGGGAACTAGTTTTTGGGGAAAAATAGGACTTCCTTTAGCTCTCTTCCTGTATATATATTTTCTGTTTTCATTGAATTTATATTACTTAAACATATTTTTGCAAATAATAAACCCTTTCACCGCTGCATCCTTCAAGTGCAATTGATTTAAGACCCACCAAGCAATCAATCAATTGCCATGAGTCACCGCCAGCCTCTTCTCCAGTCTTGAGTCATGGAAATTGTGGCGGGTGTCGTCGAGCATAAAAAAAAGCATACAAAAAAACATAAGAAAAAACCCAGCGAAGAAAGACAAGGCGGCATTCTTCTTAATTCGGAGAAGAGAAGACAGAGAGATGAAGAGCTGCAGAGTTGGGGGGAGAAGATAGTGGTGGTGCAGCATCTTTATGACCCGATAAACCGAACTGGAACGTGTCTTGCATTTCCCATTCCCTTTGGCTTTTCACTCACCCGCAACTCAGATAAAAAATCAACAAAAATTTGGTTTACATTTTGGGGTTTCTTGGAGTTTTCTGAGGGGTTTTTCTTTTTTGTGGGTGAAGCAATTCTTTCTTTTTATCTTTAAATGAAACTAGAAAAGATTAACCAGAATTAGTAACTATTAATTTTAAGCTAATCAATAGTAACTATTAAAAAGTAACTAGTAAATCTAAAGTAAATCCCTTAGGCCTTTTAAGACCCTTTTTTTGCTGTGCTTGATTGAAGGTTCAATTTCTTAAGATTTTCTTTGGAATTGCTGGGTTTTTTTTTGCCAGGCTGACTCATAAAACCAAGTCAAAGAGATCTATAATCCCCAAAGACTCAAAGACGTTGGACACTCCATTATCTAAGAGGATGATTATGATGATTTCCTTTGCTGCATTTGTCACTTGGGGTTAAGAAACAGGGTGCCTAGAGTCTGGAAATCACGACAGAGAATCAAGAGAGAGACATAGAGCAGAGTCTTGTCTCTCCGGCTTACCTGCTCGGCCAAGACGTTTACCTGTTTTCTGGCCCACAACAAGGTACAAGATACTCCCCCGTTTGGGTTTGCATTTGGGTTTTCGATTCGATTCGGTTCGGGTTCGGGTTTGGGTTTGCTCAGGTGAGTTGAGTTCCCCTGGTTGTTGATATAACCGAAACCGAAGCCCAGAACCTGAGTGGTTCGTTCCTCTGGAAACCAGTTTCTCTCACAGTTCTCTCTCTGTCTCTCAGCAAAGTGCTCTGGCTTTGGCTCTGGTCTCTGGCCAAAACGAGTTTCAGTTGCGAGACAAAACCTACTCAGTGCAGACGTGTTTCTTCGCAGTTTCTTCTAAGAAAATCTCCAGTTGCAGCTTCTTTTTTTTTCAAAGAGAAAGAGAGCCAGAAAGAGATTCTTCCCGCGCGCGGCAAATAAAGAACGCCGATTCCCCCCAAAAAGAACCAGCACGAGTTGGAGTTTGAGTACTGCTGATTATATATATTTTTTTCCGAGTGCCTGCAAAGTTTACAAACCACAAACAGACTTGTTTGACTGGCCCCAAAAAAATACAAAAAAAAAGTGCAAAAAGTTGTCTAAAAAAATAAAGAAATAACCATTGGATTTATCACAACGATCTGCGCATGTGGAATATATCTATTTTGTTGGCGTAAGTTGAGAACTAAAGAGTGTGTGGCCAGTATTTTCGGAAGGCTTAGAGCAGCTCAACAAAGGAACCAACCAACTACCAGTTTTTTGATATTTTTTTGGGTTATCGATTCTATAATTTATAATTTATCCAACTCGAATCTCCCATGCGGGTCTTAGACTTGTTTCGCCGTTGTATTTTTTATGCTGGCCTTTTGTGATGAGGAGCTGAGGAGATCTCTTTTGGTATGTAAATGCCAGGGCCAGAAACCTGTAGCCGTCGCACAACAGTGGCCCCTCGCTAAGGCTGATGCGGAGAGGCCTGTGCTAATGCCAATATGCATTTATGCGGCTTATTAAAGATTAATCTGAGCAAGGCACGCAGGCTTATTTATTTTCCAAGCAGGGTAACCACTTGTCTTTCCCTAGGGAAAGTCCCGGGTAATCACGCGATGTCTTCTAGCATTTAAAGTGCAATTTTTTACCCTGAATAATGGTTGGGTTCTTTCAATTTGCATGGGGAGAAGACACTCCTTTAATTGAAATGCAAGGAGAGTTTCGCTTGATCATTACCATTCTTGTGATCATCTTGGAGGAGAGCCATCGATAGGCCAGTTGAGTTCTTTCTTGGCCAAGTCGCATATTTATGGTTAATTCTTCGTGGGGCCCCCGAACGCATGTCTGGCATATGTAAATATTTGAAATGAAGTTGGGATCAGCCTTCTACGCTTGGCACTCGGCTCACGTGCGCCATAGCAGGTTGCTGTTAACCCTGTTTTACACTGAGAAATGTTTCTAAATATAGAAGCTAGAACAAGTGGTAATGATAGCTCTTTATTTTGGCTAAGAAGTTCGGCCAGTTTAGAGCCACCTAAAATGAGTTTAAAGGCACGTCTGCCTGTCGATTAGTTAGTTCTTTGTTTTTTCATCACAGAACGTGACCTGAAGCTTCCTTTTTGAAGAGTTTGTTTATTAAAGATACCTAGGAAATACTTGTAAAGGCAGGTTTTTATTGAATAATATTTTATTAAATTATTTTTCCATTAGTTTATTATATTATTTCATTTAATATATATAGAAAATAGTTGGTAAATTTAGTTGTTCTTCAGGTTTTGGCCTGCCTGCTTTCTCTCTCAAAATCTAACATTCAAAATCTGGGTTTCGAGAAGGAATATTTAATTTATTTAGTGAATGCAAAAGGTGTCTCATTTTTATGACTGTTTCTTATTAAAAATATAAGATAAAAAATATATAAAACATACAATATATACCAGCTTTTCTAGCAGTGTCTAAGCCTGTATCATTTATCTAACTGCCAACGCCGCTGGAAGCCTCTCCTTTTGCCTCTCTCCCCTGGAGGCATTTTTTGTGTGTGGCAGGTTGCAGGTTGCACGTGTGTTGTTCCCACATTGCCATTACAGGTCTTACCTGCCGTGCAGTTTACCTTTTTCTATATATATACATCTTCTTTTTTTTTTGTGTTGCAATCTAAAGAAAAATCAGCAGAATCGGGCAGCTAAATCTGGCATCTTCAGGTAGTACTTCTTATGGTACTTGCACTTTGGCTGAGAAAAAGGTCAGTTCTTTTTGGCTTTTGTTGTCGACTGTAATTGCGGAAGCGGCGAAAACATTTGCCCATAAAATTCTGTTAACAATTAAGTGGCGTAAATCATGGCAAAAAAAAAGCTGCAGAAAAATATAATATGAAAAAACAACAACAACAGACAGAAGCTGGGGGTAGCAGCATTAATAATAATAAATGAAAACATTTATGTGGCTGCAGGCCAGTTTGTTAACTTGTTTTGCATTTTGAGAGACAAGAGCTTAAGTGTAGCTTTGTGGCTGTATCTGTATCTTTGGCTTTGTATCTGTATCTTTCGCTTTGTATCTGTATCTATCTCTCTTGGCGTTTGAGGTGTGCAAAGATCTATAAATAGTGGCGGTCTCAAGGACTGCCAGTTAACCAAGTCTGGCAAATCAAAAAAACCAAAACTCGAACTCGAAAACATGAAATACAAAAGCCAAATAACAGGGCATTTTAGACAGATTTTGTTGGCTTTTAATATTGTTAATAATATTTACAATTTCCAAAGAAAGAATGCAACTTTAAGCTGCTTTGAGTTTCCCAAGAAAATATCATCATTTGTATTTGTGGCTACGCAATTTAAAGATCTATATCTGTTTACTTTTTGGCCAAAACGATTGGCCAATTGCCTGGCTAATTGCATGGCCTAAATGATTCGCCAACTGACCAGATCCCAGCTCCCTTTTGTGCGTTTTAAAAATGGTAATTAAAGATCATGACGCGTGACTCTCTGGTGGACTCTGTAACCAAACTAATTAGCATGCAACTGTTTTGTCCATTGAATGGACAATTAAATATGTTAAAAAAGCAAGTGCAGGCGTAAGTAGGGGAAAAACAATTAGGAAATCACTCAGTTTTCCCCCCTCCACCACCTGCTGACCAAAACCAACTTCCGCTCGCCAACAGCATTGTCGGCTTTTCCGCTTATTAAACATTTTTTTTATGTTTAGCGGCGGCGCACCTAGCATTTTCCAGAAATCCCGAAATGTCACACAAAAATATATATAGAAATAAATAAAAATAGTGCACTTGGGTTTTAGGTAGAACTTTGCTTTTCAATTACCTTTGTGTGTGGCTTTTTTATGGGTTTTTTTGTGTGTTTTTGAGATAAAAGTAATAATAATAATAAATAAACTTGTTTTGAAGTTGGTTGATTTTTCTATGAGAACATGTTTTAAAATTTTAAATAATTTCTTGTTCTTGTTCAAGCTTATTTCTTATTTACTTTACCTAAAGTATATAACGCTTAATATTCAAGGTTTTAAGTTATTTATTTTCCGATTTCCCTCGTACTTTACCCTTTCCCAAACAGTTGACAAGTGTTAATTGTGCCAATTACCCATTTGATTCCAGGTATTGCTTGTTTGTGTTTTTATTTTCATTTGTTCAGGTAAAAGCTTAACAAAAATATATATAAAAAGAAACGGAAAGAAAAATAAACAATAAATAAGAAAATATGTAAGAGAAGCTGGGTTAAATTTTAAGGAACCGTAGAACTTTGCATATTATATATATTTTTTAAGCCAAGTCAAATGTTCGTGTTCAGCCACTGCTGGCACTGGCTTTAAGCCAAAAACCATTGTAATTGGCCAAGATGCAAAATACAGAATACAGCAGACAGAAAACAGATAATGTCTAGAATTATAAAGCAATATAAAAATGTACAGAAATACAAAGAAATGGACAAAAGTACAAAAGGCGTTTACAGATCTCAACCATATGCGACATATGGCGTTGTGTCGTGACGCTCCCTGGATCCCTCGCTCTCCGGCAAGTCATTTAACTGGAGCTTGGGGCTGGGGAAACTGGCTAAATGTGGCTAAGTGGATATATGGCTATAATGATATATGGATATATGGATATATGGATATATGGTCTCTTGGCTCGGGTTGCCATCGTGTGGCACTTCATTTTCAAGGCGTCAGCGGTTGTCAGGCGGCAATATGTTATGGCAATATTAGGTTCGAGACTATAGACTTGAGCAAACTGCCAACTGCACATGCAATTCGCTTGTTCGCAGTTTGAAACACACAAAAAAAGCCGCTGAATCGCCACAATTGAAGTTTGGAGTTCATGTTTCTGGGGCGAATCGAGGAGAACTCTGGCCTGATGGACCGGTTTCTTAACAGCGAAACTTTCGATTGGCCGCAATTGAGGTCGAGATCGGTCGGCCAAAAGCGAAAGTCAAGTCCAGTCGTTGGCTCAGGGTGTGCCCAGAGCCAGAGTCTTCGGAGCTTAGGCCCAAGTGTCGCTGCTGATAAAACAAAAACCTGTCGCAGCTGTTAGTGATACGCGTGCCCGCCAGAAGTCCGAGTTCACGTTGAGACACTGCCAGAAAAAGAGTTTAGGAAAATGTTTAAAACAAATACAGTGCACAAAAAAGGGCACATAATTAGTATTTGTTTATATATTTAATTATTTTTTGTGAATTTTATTTAGCTATTTTTTTATTTGATCAATAGTTCAATTTGGGATAATAGAAAACATCGATATACCATTGATTTTTTTTTTATCGAAATTTAAAGCAAAATATTTTAATATGTCGATATATGATCGATAAAACGATATTCTGCTTGATTTATCGGTACAAATATAATATAAAAAATATATAAAATGAAAAGGTGTATAAAATCGATATTCTGCTTTATGTATTAAACCAATATCGATCGATAAAAAAAATATAAATAATTTCAACCAAATTGTTCGGTTAATTTATCGATTATTTATTGATACCATATTTTCTATATGATATCGAGAGCGACCTCAAGTTCTTCAAGATCCTCTTGTCTCACCCTTATTATTTACTTGTGGTATCCAAACACATCTCTGTAAATTTCTCTCTGTGTAAATCAGCCTTTTGGCCCAACTTCCTCTTTAATTGCTGGGGGTTGCAGTTTTTTCTTGCTTTTTTTATAAACCTTTTTTGTACTTTTTTTGGGGGCTGACTTGGCCGTTTTGTTGGCACTTCCGCTGCTAATTTCTTCGCCTTTTTTTGGGGTTTTTTCTTAGTTCTGTTGGTTTTGTTGAGCTGAGCGAGGCAATAATCGATTTGCCACCTTCCCTACTGGCCATAAAAAAAAGAGTTCAGAACTCGAGGGAATTTTATTTTAATTAAAAAACAAAAAAACCTCCACAGAGTCATGAGGGGCAACGATAAAAGCTATTAGGATTTCCACCAAAGGAGAGGATTCCAAGAACCGCCTGCAAGATGATCAAGTTCAGGTACAAGCGGAAGGAGCCCAGCAATGTGGTGTGTTCCAGCGGAGGAGGAGGAGCACCTCCAGGATCAGAGTCACCAACAGCCAGTCCTGCCACACCTATGGCCACTTCTCCACCCTCTGCAGCCGCCTCACCCAAGGCCATACCCATACCCGGCTGCAGTCCCCTGCATCATCCCCAACTGGGCCACCTGATGATAGGAGCCAATGGCAATGGCGGCGGCACCCTGCCCCGCAGCAGTCCCCGGAAGCTAATGATGCCGGATGGGGGACTGGGCGACAAGTCTGCCACCCTGACGCGGCAGCAGTCCAAGCAAAAGTCGGTGAGCCACCTGGCCAAGGTATCCAGCAGCCTGGAACTGGCTGTCCTGGGCTATAACGGTGGCAACCTTGGTAATGCACCTTTGGCTAACTCCAATGGAAATGCTGAGCGAGATCGCTGCATCAATGCGGTTATTGTAAGTCGAAGAAAAGTATTTGGTTAAATAGAAAATATATGAATAATGTGAAAAGAAAATCAAGAAATAGGTTTGAAGCTTGGAAAAATCAGGGAAAATATATGTAGGAAAATAATAATTAAGCAAAGTAATTTATTAACTAAAATATTCCATTATTATTCACTTAAGGAAATTGAAACTTTATGTTATTTAATTTAAATTTAAAAATTTAAAACTAAGAAAGATTCGTTTTCTTGATTAACTAAACTCACTCAGTTAGGTCTTGGGACTTACTCTCAGACTGATCTCAAAGAATCCTAACTGTTCCTAGAAGATCTTAACTGATCCTAACTGTTCCTAGAAGATCTTAACTGATCCTAACTGTTCCTAGAAGATCTTAACTGATCCCAACTGATTTAAAGTGATCCTAAATTAATCTTTAATCCTTATTTTCTTTCCCCTCATAACAGGAACTCTTCCAGCAGCTACAAACCAGCTCAGAGCCGGCTCTTTGCCCCGAGCCACTGCGTCGTGCCTTGGCCAGTGGCCCCTTGGCGGGACGCCGCTTTCCCCTGGGCTGCCTGGGCGATGCCGCCGAGTGCTTTGAGCTGCTCCTGCATCGCGTTCACTCGCACATCTCGCCGGATGACGGTGACTCCTGTGAGTCATCGGCCTGCATTGCCCACCGACGCTTCGCTATGCGTGTGATCGAGCAGAGTGTCTGCAAGTGTGGGGCCAACTCCGAGCAGCTGCCCTTTACCCAGGTGAGTGGGTGTTTTTCTCTTGAAATTCAAAGGGAAGAGGGGTTAAGAATTTTTAAAGACTTTATGAGACTCACTGCTCTTTATTTAAGCACTATTGCAAGCCTAGTTTAAACTTGTTTCTCCCAGTGTAAAAGAACCCGTTTCTGCCCCCCTATGAAGCCTGGCCTGAGCTCCAATCAGAGTCGAGCTTGTGGCCTGGCGTGGGTTCCAGTTTGGCTTGGAACACCTGCAGCAGGCTGCACTTGGCTTGTCTCTGTGAGTTATACGATCTTTCAGCTAAGATCTGGCATAACCAAGCTCCCTAGTACCAGCTCCCAGCTCCCCTAACCCGTCTCTCAGCTCGCAGCTCCAAGAACAGTTAGAAAAAAAAAAACAGGTTTTGCTTTAAGACAGACCCTTAAAAAGCGATTCAAACTGACGTCAACACGTGCCAGAAGAGGAGTAGGAGGAGGAGGAGTAGGAGTAGGAGTAGGAGTAGTTGTAGTTGTAGTCGTGGGCGCACTGCTTCCGTCTCTTGACCATAACGGCAGCCAACTAATTGCTTCTGTTTCCCCTCCACAGATGGTCCACTATGTCTCCGCTTCGGCTCTGACCTCCCAGAAGAGCCTGGCCCTCCAGTCCCACCAGCAGCTGAGCTTTGGCCAGCTCCTAAGGGCGGCTGGCAACATGGGTGACATACGGGATTGTCCGGTAAGTAGATATACCCCGAACCAGCCATCCTCAAACCAAATCCTAATGCGATTTCTTTTCCCCAAAAACAGAACACTTGTGGGGCCAAAATTGGCATCTGCCGGGCCCTGCTCAATCGTCCCGATGTGGTGTCCATTGGCATCGTTTGGGACTCGGAACGTCCGGCCGCCGATCAGGTTCATGCCGTGCTCAAGGCTGTGGGCACTAGTCTGCGCCTGGGCGATGTCTTCCACCAGGTCAGCGAGCAGCGTTGGGCCCAGCAGACGCAGCACGAGCTGGTTGGGATCGTGTCCTACTACGGCAAGCACTACACCACCTTCTTCTTTCATACCAAGCTCAAGGTGTGGGTGTACTTTGACGATGCCAATGTCAAGGAGGTAGGTCCCAGCTGGGAGGGTGTGGTGGACAAGTGCAGTCGGGGACGCTATCAGCCGCTCCTCCTGCTCTACGCAGTGCCCCAGCAGCCTTCGTCAGGCGGAGGAGTAGGAGGTCTCGAAGGAATGGCTAACACTTCTACCATGCCCGCACCAGTCCCTGCCGCCTCGGCCTCTGTGGTGCGTCGGGCGGTGACTCCCAGTCCGGAGAAGCCCTGTCTGGGCAACACGAGGCGAGCCATCACCCCAACGCCGCTGCGAACGCCGGCCAGCAATGACTACCAGAATCTGAGCGTCATCCAGAAGAACATCTTCCCGGGAACCGATGAAACCGATGCCTACATCAGTCGCAAGACCGTGGAGCATGTCCTGAGTGCCCAGTACCAGAACCTAAGTGTGATTCAGGACAAGATTGGGTCACAGGGACAGAGCCAGGGACAGGTGCCGGTGGCAGGACCAGGACAGGCGGGACAATCAGGAGTCCCGGACAAGGATGGCGGCTTCCTCAGCCGCAAGCCCATCGAGGCCGTGCTCAGTGCCCAGCTGGCGCGGCGCCAGCATCTTCAGTTGCAGCGCAGCCACAGTGCCGAGTCAAGTTCGGGCCATGGCAGCAGCCATGGTTCCACCTCCTCCTCCAATGGCAGCTCTCCGCCCAGCGATGGCCTCACCATGCCCGAGCATCTCAATCAGCCGCGGCGCAGGGATTCGGGCAACTGGTCCGGGGATAGGAACAGCGCCAGCTCGGCCAGCTCCACGACCCTGGACAATCCCTATCTGTACATGGTCGCCAAGCGAGGCGGGGTGGCTGCAGTGCCGCAGAGTCCCACGCGTCATGGCCTGCCCTACGATCCGGGCTACGATTCCTTCTCGCTGAGCTCCACGGACTCGTATCCGCCGAAGCACACGCTGAGGGATCCCCAGCTGGCCAAGATACCAGAGGCGGCCATGGGCATGCCGGCACATCCTGGGCATCCGGGACTACTAGCAGGACATGGACTGGCCTTGTCGGGAGACTGCGAGAAGCTGTGCCACGAGGCTGACCAGCTGCTGGAGAAATCGCGGCTGGTGGAGGAGTCGCACGACCTGGAGACCGCCCTGGTCCTGTGCAATGCCGCCGCTGGAAGGGCTCGGGCAGCCATGGATGCACCATATAGCAATCCGCACACCATGACCTTTGCCCGGATGAAGCACAACACGTGCGTGATGCGAGCCAGGAGCCTGCACCGCCGCATCCTGGTGGAGAAGGGTGCCGAGACGGAGGCCATGCCGGAACTGAAGCATATGCGGGAGGGCAGCACCAGCAGCGTGAAGCATGTGCGGCAGAACAGCAAGGATCGCACGCTGGACAAGGAGCAGCAACAGCTGCAGCAGCAGCAGCAGCAATTCCAGCAAATGCAGCAGCAGATCCCCGCCAGCATCGAGATCTATGCCACGCTGCCCAAGCGGAAGAGTCCGCTCAAGGCTCTGGCCGCCGCCTCGGCCTGCGATGACAATGCCATTGAGTACGAGCAGGAGAAGGTCCTGGACAAGGACAAGGAGAAGCAGGTGACGCCTGGCAAGCCAGAGCGCGAGGGCCGCTCCTTGTTTGGACGCCGGGACAAGGAGAAGGAGAAACGCAGCCGGAGCGAGGATCGCAACAAGCTCACCCGCGAGTTCTCGCTCACCGAGACGCTGCTGGTCAATGCCAAGGACACGCTGAAAAAGCACAAGGAGGACAAGGACGAGAAAAAGGAGAAGGACAAGAGCGGCAAGAAGCAGCACAAGATCCGCCGCAAGCTGCTCATGGGCGGCCTCATCCGTCGCAAGAACCGCTCCATGCCGGACCTCACCGAGGCGGATCTCACCGAGGCCACCCATCATCCCCATCCGCATTCCCATCATCATCCGCATTACCCCGCCATGGCCACAGCTGGCTCCCAGCTGCTGCTGGGCAGCTCCGTGGACGACAGCGCGGTGGGTCTGGGCAAGCACAGCCATGGCCTAGCCCACTCGGCCGCCATGAGTGGCTACATCTCCGAGGGACACTTTGACTATCCCAATGGAGGTAATGGAGGAGGCGGAGCTGCAGGTCAAGGGGCCGCCGGTGCCGGCAGCAATCCGAATCCCAATCTGGAGCGCAGCAAGCTGATGCGCAAGAGCTTCCATGGTAGCGGTCGCCAGCTGACCATGGTGCCCAAGGTGGCCCCACCGCCGCCCATGCGCACCAGCTCCACGCTGACCCCCCAGCAGCAGCAGCAGCAGCAACAGTTCCACCACGAGGCCAACCTCTCCAATCTGTCCGCCATGAGCTCCAACACCTCCATTAGCGAGGACTCCTGCCAAACGATCATCACCACCTGCGCCCAGGTCCACTCCGAGCAGAGTCCCCTCAAGGATCAGCTGCAGCTGCTGGGCCAGGGACAGGACCTGCCCCTGCCGCCACCCATGGAGCTGCCCCCGTATCCCAGTCCGCCGCATTCCGCCTGCCATTCGCGTCAGGCCAGCGAGGATTTCCCGCCGCCACCGCCCCCGGAATTGGATCTGGAGCCCCTCAACCAGCAGCTGTGCCAGCTGCAGGCCTTGGAGGCGGCCAGCAAGCAGCAGCGCCAGCAGCTAGACTCACTGGAGGGCACCACCAGCATCCTGGCCCAGCTGCAGCAGCGCCAGCATCTGCTCAAGCTGCGCAAGGAGCAGCAGCAGCAGCAGCCAAACGGTGGCCATCCGGCGGATGCCAACTGGCTGAAGGAGCTGCAAGCGAAGCAGGCCAGCGATCTGCGAGCCATGCAGCGCAAGCTGGAGGCCTCCTCGCCATCCAGCGTAAGGGATTTGGCGCATCGCTTCGAGCAGACGCAGATCCGGTCGTATGCCTCCCAGGAGCTGCTCTCTCAGCCGGCGGCTCAGCTGCGCACGCAGATGAACGGCCTGCCCAGTGCCAAGCTGGACGTGGATGAGGTGGACTCAAGGCCCAGCCTGGGACTGCACCAGCAGCAGCAGCAACTGATCCTGCCTAAGCCTAAGTACGAGATGAGCCAGTCGCAGATCGCCGAGGAGATCCGCGAGGTGGAGCTGCTCAACACGATGGTGCAGCAGAGTCTCCAGCAGAATCAGCCGCCCAAGCGGGTCAAGAAGAAGAGCGTCTCCTTCTGCGACCAGGTGATCCTGGTGGCCACCGCCGGCAATGAGGAGGACGACGACTTTATACCGAATCCCATCTTGGAGCGAGTCCTGCGCACAGCCCAGCATCCCAATGAGAAGGTGGGCGGCGTCACTGCCCAGATGATACAGCAGCAGCAGCAGAACATGCTCAGGTTGCAGACGGAGGCGCAGCCCAGGCAGCAGCAGCAGCAGCAACCGCAGCAGCAGCTACAGCAGCCTCAGCTACAGCAGCAGCCTTCGCCCATGCTGGGCAGGCCAGCAGCAGCAGCTCCAGCCAATGCAGACATGCAGCGCTATGTCCAGAGGATACAGCACCACCAAGAGTTGATGCGCCAGCAGCAGCAACAGAAGCAGCAGCAGCAGCAACAACAAATGCAACAGCAACAACTACAGCAACATCGCACCAGCATGAACGGCCTGGCCAGCCAGCAGGTGCAACACCTACAGCAGCAGCAGCAGCAGCCAATGGATGGCCAGTACACCAGCATGCCCAGACCCCTGCACCACAACCAGATGCTGGCCCAGAGCTACTCCGTGCAGCTGCAGAAGCACCAGCAACTCCAGCAGCAGCAGCAGCAGGCCTCACAACTGAGCTTGGGCTACTTCAGTAACGGCAGTGTGGCAATCTCCGAGCAAGTGCCCCTGCCCTCGCCCTACCAGCGAGTGCCCCTGCCACATGGCTATCCAGCAGCGGCTAACGCTCCAGGAGTAGCTCCTGCAACCGCCTCTGGACCCGGACCCTATTTCCCACTGCCCAATGTCCAACAGCACCAACAGCAGCAGCAGCTCCTGCAACAGCAACAACTTTTGGCTGGCAAACCCGCCGCCAAGAAGGTGAGCTTTGAGCCGGGGACCAAGGGCGAAGCCGACTGCCTGCCACCGCCGCCGCCGCCGCCGCAAACCAAGCTGGCCCTGCAGAATGGACTGCCGGAGACAGTATCAGCAGCAGCAGCATCGCTTGGTGGTGTGCCTCCACCGGCAGGGTCAACGCCGGCGGCCATCACTGCCATACCCACCCGCGTCTACAACAATGCCATTGTGAAGGCCTCGGCCAAGGCCGTCGAGTGCAATCTGTGCCGAAAGCGGCATGTGATTGCGCCGGCGGTGTACTGCACCAACTGCGAGTACTACCTGCAGATGCTCAACCAGCGCAGATGATGAGCAGGATCACGATCAGGATCCCTCGATCTAGTGCAACTTTCTAGCCGTACATGGAACCCGTTAATCTCAAGCAACGCAATGCTGCCACAAGGATGTACATAGCCAGGATAACTAGCCCGTAAGCAGAGGAGGAGAAGGAACAGCAGAGGAGGAGCAGCTGCCGCCAGGACAATGGATAGCGAGAGGGAACACAGTCCTTCTATGGTCCCACATGAGAAGTGCCCGCTGTGCCAACCCATCCACCAACCCACCATCATCATCCACACCCACATGCAAGCATCTCTCGGTCCCCAAGCATATTCCCAAAACCATTCCCACAACACGGATATATACTTGCAAGGACACTAACAACACCCACTGAGGCATTCCTGGCCAGCAGTTTGCTTCCAACTAACCCTAAGTTTAATTTTTTTTAATGTTTTCCACTGCAGATTTGAAATCTCTGTGAAAAGTGCCCCAGCAAAGGCTCTACGCGAATGATTTGCTTACTTTGGAGTGCCTTAAACTTCAACTTGAACTTGAACGATTTTTAATAGCATAAAAGTACATATATTTTTTTAAGAATCTCAGTCGCTGAGCTTCCTTGTGCGGGCTGTTGTCCAACGACACTCGCATTCAATTTTTTTTTAAACATTTTTTTATGTATATGCTTAAATATACAACTTTTTTTATACGTGCATCTTTTTTTTTTTTTGTAATCAGTTGTAGCATTTATTTTTTTATATATTGACCAATATTATGTACTTAATTAGGCTAAGCTACTTGCATTTAAACGACTCCGTGTATTTATAGTGTTTATACCTACTTGTACACACATACATTCATACTTATACAGTTACGCATACATATATATATTTTTATAATGATTTTTTAAAAGATTTCTCCTTGCAGAATACGAGTGACGATGAAAAGAGATGTCAAGCATCCACAAAAAATGGTAAAGAATTACGTTTTTTTTCTAAATAAATAAATAAAAAATACAAAGAAACAAACGTGTCTTGTTATTTCGAGAGGTAACTGCCATTAATTAACGGCCAAATTTGAATTTTAATTTGGGGTCCTTGGAATTGTTTGGGGAAAAATGTAATTATTTTGAAAGCGAAATCTTAATTTGGAAATTTTTTTTCGGAATTTTAAACATTTTTTTCGGAGTTTTTACTATTTTCTGATTTTTTAAATTTTTTTTCTGAAGTTTAAAAGGTTTTCTGAATTTTTAAATTTTTTTCTGAACTTTTAAAATTTTTTCTGAATTTTGTTAATTTTTTCTGAATATTTTAAATTTTTTTAGATTTTTTAGAATATTTTAACTGATAAATTTGAATTTAACTGCCAAATTTGAATTTGAATTTAACGACGATCAGTTTCAGTGTGCCCAGGTGCAGTTGTAAAATGTGACCTAAATTTGGATTCAAAAGGTTTGAGACTCCGCTAATTTGCGCCGGCTCCTAAATGGTTTGAAACTTGGACTTTTTATAACAGTTTATTCCCGTTTTCGGTTGCTTGCTGCTGATTTCTGTTCGCCTGTTACCCCAATTTGGGAAACGGGCAATTTGCATGGAAATTTTTGGAAATTTGGATGGGCTGCTGTAGGGATGTTGTTGTAATAAGGTTGTTGTTGCCATCAAGTGGTTGTTGTCGGCAACGAATAGGTAGGTATAAATGCATAAAATCAAATATAACAGTTTGTACCAATTATTAATTTTGCCCAAAAGTTTTTATAACAGTTTATGCCAGTTTTCAGTTGCTTGCTGCTGGTTTCTGTTCGCCTGTTACCCCAGTTTGGGAAGCGGCCAAATTGAATGAAAATTTTTGTCGCTTGCATCAGTGATGCTCATAGGCATCAGTGATGCTCATCTGGCTATATTGCAATATTGGGGGGCAATAAAATCAGGCTTAATGGCAGTGATGCGCATGTGCATCAGTGATGCTCATCTAGCTACTTTTTTGCATTATTGATAGAAAATGACATCTCACTAGCTGTCAGTGATGCTCAAGCTATTTTTGCATTATTGTGACAAAATGACATCGGACTAACCGCCAAAGATGCTCATCTAGCTATTTTGCTATATAGCTCATAACTCGGCGAAAAACGCATGAAATTCAATTCGGAAAGCTGTTCTGAGTTGCCCTTTCTAAGCTTAATAAAACTGCATACTAGGTTTTGAATTTCATGCATTTTTGGCCGAGTTGTGTGGTTCACATTTTTATAGGTAAGTATTTTAGCAAAACTGAGTATGCAGTTTTGTTAAGCTTGGAAAAGGCAACATAGAACAGCTATATATGCTCTTTTATTCGAGAAAATGGCATTTGCTCTTGCTATCAGTGATGCTCATGTATATATGTTGGATTATTGGGAGAGAAAAAACATCGCGCCGCATTTATCTGCAGTTATATTTCGAATATACCAACTTGTTAGTTTCTTTCTTCTCTGCTTCGTTGATTAATTACTTACCTTTTTAATAAGTCTGAACAGACTTTCGAGTAATCTCCTTATTAAAGCAAACAGACCCTTAAACCCAATCAAAAAACAAATGTTTCGCCGTGTTAAAAAATAAGCTTTTTTAATAACAAAAAAATATGTATTCCCATGCCGATTCTCAAAGAAATCCACACAAAATCTCACTTTTGGGTGCTCCGCAAAATAAACATTTTTGTTTCCTTGCGAATCGGCACAGGCGTATAACAGTTTCGTAATACTCTTTATTTATGAGAGCACTTTTGTGAAGATTCGTATAACGTTTCCACACATTTTCCATACTTGCATTTTGTATTTTCTTTATTTTGATTAATTCATCTTTTCAAATTGCGTAGAACGTTGCAAGCAAGTGTTAGTTTTTTTCTTTTCTTATACTATTGTTAGTAAATGTGTTTTAGTTCTTTTCTTTTTTTTTTAGTATTGTATTTGTTATTCTTTTAGAACCGTGCTCAAAGCGTACGCTTTCAGTGCCGTTCTTAACGATGGTTCTTCGCAATTCAAAAATATTTCAGTTATTTTTTTCTTTCATTCGTTTCGGAAAACGTTTCAAAACCGCTCTTTGACGCATTCTCCGAAATATGTGGGTTGTATGTGGGTGGTAATTGGGAATTAGGGAAGCATGAGGACATGCATTAGAGTGGGGAGCAGTATATGATCTTGGGACAACTTAAAATGTGTTAAATGTGGTACACATAAAAGGATGGATAGACCGGGAATGGGGTGCACACTAGACGACATCCAAGTCTGGACAGATCAATAACTTTAACAGAAAAATGTTGGGAGATTAGGTATAAATATAAATATAGTACACAAAAATAAACAGCAACTCCTCCAAGGCGGAACTGAAAGCAAGTTTTTGGGTTAGTTCAAGTTATATATTCTCTTCTCTTGATTTGGGCAGAGCTTCTTGGCTGTGGCCTCTTTTTGGGAATTGGAATGGGAATGGACTGTACTTTAGTTTTTAAAGCCTCTTGTTAAATCTCTTATTTTAATCTGCTTGCATATCGAACTCGTAGAGAACCCTAGTAGAATCTGCCAACTGCAGGAATCTGATTTACCTTAAGCTAGTCGCCAACTGAATATGAGTATGATTTGTTTATGGAAACTTTGATTCAAAAATTAGCCAGATTATTTCGTATATTAGATTTAAAAGAAATCTCCCTCTTGAAAAGTACTGGAAATCGCCCGGCAAGGTAAATGAAAAACACTAATTGAAAACTTTGGCTCCGAGAGGCTCCAAGTTTCGTCTCAGTCTAAAACTTATCTGAAAGGACACACAGCATAGAAATATGTTAATACTCAAAATCAAGCCAGGCTTATTTGTTCTCTTTTTGTGCTTTTGGAACCTTAGATAAGACGCTTAGCCAGTTTCCAGAGTGCCGATTTTGACTTTGCCTTTTATTATTGATTATTTGTCACGAGTTCTATCATCAGTTTAAGCGAATATTTTGGCTTCATAAGCAAAGAATGTGATTTAAGGGCAATTCAGCCAATTGCAGGTCACACGATTGACCAAGCAAAGAGCTTGTTTTAAAGTATTCTTTTCATTCTTTTGCACACGAAGCGAACGTTATATTTTTCACAGCATTTTTAAGCGTTTCGAAACGCTTTCCATATACTTGTTTTGTTTCTTTTTTTCGCTTAAAAGATGATCAGTTTGGAGAACATTTTCTTTTTAATATATATATTTCTTATTTCCGGTTGTCTTTATCGGTTTTATGGTTTAGTTATGGGGCAAAGTCTAGGCTTTCTGGAAATCAACTAAACGCCGTCCAAGGATCGAAGACAAAAACTCACCTCCTGTCGGTTAGTAAAAGGCTTATTCAGCTATAAAGCTGATTAATTAGCTGCAAGCAACGCTGGATTAGTATCAAAACCAAAAAAAGGAACAACTAAAGTAAAGTAAAATGAACTTTTGCCACATTTTTTCTTTTTTTTCTGGGCGATTCCTAGGCACTACTTTTGGAGAATTGTTAGAATGTTAAGAATTGAAGAATGGACTGATTTTTGAAGCTGGCTGTGAGATGAGTTATGTTTTGAAGGGTCTTAGCTTGAGGTTAAAGAAAAAATAGAGCACTACATGATATCCTTTTGCTGATTAGAATTCTAACAAGGTTAGTCCACCTCGAGTCTATGCAGAGGCAGCTTCTTCTGAGCGTAGCTTCATGGCTAGGACTTTGGCAAGCGGCATGGCGTGGCTATTCTTTTTGAAATTCTAAACTATGATTATCCTAATTAACACTCAGTATGTGATCCTTGGGGTAACGACAGCTTCTTGGCTAAAATCCATCATCGAGGTTTTTTTAGAGAATTTAAAGTGAAGCAATGTCGCAGCATTCACAGGCCAGAAATGAGTTTTAATGATTCAGGTGAGGTGATGTTACGATGACACGATCAGAATTTATAGAGCTAAAGCTCAATATTGACAGTTTTAAACTGAGGTTTTTATATCCGCTTGAGCAGATCCTGGCTTTAATTATAGCAAATTCGCGCTCCGGAGGCTCCTGCAACGGTTTTGGCTAGAACAGATGACCTGCGACCCCGGCCGGTGTCTGTGAGTGCGCTTTGTGCGTGTGTGCATGCCGAGGTACGCCCTTTCTGTTATACGCATCGTTATGCACTGATGCCGTCTCTGTCTCTTTTATGCTGTTTGTATTGCTTTAGCGCTCTCACTTTGGTGCCTTGCAGTCCGCCCCTAGATGGCCGTCTCGCTCTGCCGCTTGCGATGCAAACACCTGGCCGATGCGTCAGAGTGGGCTAGAGGAGAGCCGGGAGCCTGGGCTCTCCATGTCTACAGTATAGTCGTCTCGCTCGCATTCGCGTGGCACCACACGCGCCCGATAGAAGTATGCGTACGCGTCGTCTCGCAACGCGTGTGATGCCAAGCAAACGCTCTGGATATTCGATTGTGCCTCTTTCTCTCTCGCTCCGGTCAGAATTTTCCATCGCAAGCGTTGTCTATGATATTGTGGGTGGAATCTCTCACCGGGCCGCAGGAGCTGCTGGACTGCAAGGTTTTTACTTTGATAGGGTCGATCCCCACGACTTGCCGCAGCACATGTTGCACCACTCGCACCAATGAGGCGTATATCAACGTTGCCGCGTCTCATCTCTCCCGGAGGAGAAGGAAGACGCCACCCGAAATGGAAGCTCCACTCGGAGGGGGATTCCATTACTGCTTAGGCTCTTTTCCAGTGGAAAGAGGGTTTGGGTTATCACACTTGATGACTCGATGTGGTGAGGAGGATGCACGTGAAGTGACGGTTCTGGTCACGAATATGCCAGCACAGAATTGAATATTCGGTGGCCAAGAAGCTGCCGCTGCCTGCTGGATCACAACTTGGTTTCACAGTTTACCAAAAAAAAATCACATTTTCACTAGGAAAAAAATTAGAAAAAAAAAAGTACACTTTCTGCTGCAGTTTTTAATTCTTACGAGAAGGTTCCTAACGCCATGCCGCCGATGCAGCGAATGATACCCAATGTAGTGACAGAGTCCAGCACGTAGTCTCGGTTTCCGTCTCCTAGGGGTTTTTCCAGGTAGACGACGGGTAGGTTTACTTTAGGTAGCCGTCCATCCCAACCCCTAAGTCCTTCCTAGGGGTCTTATTTATTCTCAAGGACAATAATGCCGCGGCAAAGGCAGCTGCAACGCAGGTCAGGTCAGGCCTGTTTTTTCCGGTAGGTTCTCACTCTCTCTTGGAGTTTTCTGCGCTGGCAATGCCGTTGGCATGGCATGGCGTGACGCCTCTGCTTCTAATTCATTTAATTTCTCCATCGAATTATGCCAGCTCCTCTCTAAATTTTAACTAATCTAGCTCACTAACATGTTAAGTTGATTTATTTTAAACACTTTTAATACCTAAGCCACAATTAGGAAAACTTTTCTCTGCAATTCTTTACACTTTTCACTTCCTCCTTTCGCTTGGCGCTGCCATTTGTGGCAACCCCCTTTGTGGCATGCCTCTGGCAATAGTGCCCTTTTCCCTGCCAGATTTTCTGGTATATTTTGGGGTCACTTTTATGACCAACTAAGAGAAAATAACTATCAATAGGAAATACGTTTACAATAAACAATAATACAGTTTCAATTGTTTAATTATAAATAAAAATAAATTAATTTAAATTCAAAAAAACATTAACATCTCTTCAGTGGGTTTGGGTCTGGGCTAAACGTGATCAAGCAGCTCTGCCACATTTGGGTATATTTTTCAGGGTACTTTTTCAGTATTTGCTGTGCTGTTATTGAGACGGCCAAGTTGCGCACCACTCTGTGGCAGCTGTTAACCTAACATGAAACCACGTTTACAGCGCCAGGTGTCGCCGCTGTATGGCCTAAACTGTAACCAGTTTTCACACCCTTGCAGGGTATTATAATTTCAGTCAGAAGCTAAAAACTCAGTGAAGAAGGCATTTCCGACCCCATAAATCATATATATTCTTGATCAGCATTGAAAGCGGAATCGATTTAGCCTTGTCCGGAGGGAAACATTTCTTGAGCCATTTTTACAAAAATTGATAATGCCCATATGATACACTAATGCAGTTTTCATTAATTAGCTACTTCATTAGAACCTTGAAAGAGACCACTATATGTGTAATTTTGTGTAATTTGGCTTGAATTTTGCTTGGATTATTTTGGTAATACGACTACGGTCACATCGTCCGTAAAAGGTAAACAAAAAAAACGGCCGCCATTCGCGGCGTATTATTATGAATTTCTGAATTCCTCGTCGAAGTATTCTTGCATAAATAAATGCAGAATCCTTTAAATTTATGTTTTTAACCTATGATGCTTAAAATTTTTTTAATTATTACCAAAAAAAAAATTTAAATTAAATTTACAGCGCAAGAACCTTGCCACCGCAAAACATATTATTTTTCCTAATTTTCTAATATTTTTTCAGTTCAAAAAACCAGCGAAATGATATAAAAATAAAATTCTCATTGTGAGACCATACTGTCAATGAGCTGGCTAATACATTTTTCAATTACAATTTTCTTCATTAAACCCGTATTTTGTTATCGAGTATCTAGTATATAATATGTAGATCTATCGATTATCGCTCCAATGAAGTAGCTAATGCATTATTCTAATGCATAAGAGCGGCATATGGTCGTCTTGCTCGCACTTGTGTAAAACGCTATAGCGCTGTCAAATCTTTAATGAAGTCTCTAATTAATGCGGCAGTGTCATGCCAGTATAAGGGGTTACATCATTAAAATTTGTAAAAATTGCTCAATTTTTGAATTTTTAAAAATATTAAATTAAGATTGCAGATTGATAACTTAATTAAAAACTAGCACAAAACTGTTTTCAAAATTGAATTTGATGGATTTTTGGCCGAGTTAGGGATTTTTACAATTTTGATTTTTTCCGAAAAATTTATATTTTTTCCTGTTGTAGCAACCCCTCTCCTGTTAGTTGTATTTGTAATGTTCTATAATAAATTTTAAATGAAATAAAACAATTAATTAAAACGTATAAAATGTTATATTTATTTACAAAACAATTTGTTTAAAAAAAAAAATGGCCATATACTCGTGTACAAACGAACGTATTTACAGCGGAAATTACACAAGATAAATGCAAACAGAAAATAAAATAAATACGAGACTGCGACTAGGACTAAATTTGACTATGACTAAAACGTATTTTCAGGCCTCCGAGAAGTCGTTATCGTAGGCGTGGTTGCGATAGGCTCCATGACCCGGTTCCGCCTCCATGCCGCTGGGCCGCCACGGCTGCTTGTCCGCCGTCACGCAACGATTTTGCTTTGGCGCCTGGAGATCCTCATTATGCTCCTGCACCTCATCCTCCTCGAGATCCTTCGACTGATCCCTGTACTGATAGCTGCGGGCCAGCCACAGGAAGACCAGCATGTCGACCAGCATCAGGCAGGCAAAGAACGTAAACTCACCGGCCTGGGTGCTGGTGAACTTGAACTCAGCTATCACCACCACCAGCATGTTGCCAACGGCCACCGATAGCAGCCAGCAGGCCTGGAGCACACTCTTCATGCTGGCCGGTGCCTGGGAGTAGGAGAACTCCAGTCCCGTCACCGAGAACATCACTTCGGCGGCGGTCATAACCACTATTTGGGGTAGCTGCCAGAGTATGGACACGGCACTGGGGCCCACCACCTCCAACAGCTTGTACTGGTAACCGTCGCGGGCATTCCCCGCCACCAGCAGGCTGTAGAGACGGCCGCCTTTAGCCTCAAAGCTGGCCGCCTTAAGGCCGTTTATGTTGACCTGACCCTGGCCGGCGGCGATGCTGTGCAGCTGCGACACATTCCGGTTGTCCAGCGAGAGGGCTTTGGTGTCCGAATTCGAGGTGGAGAGCCGGATGGGTCCCTCTTCGGGTGGCGTATTCAGTAGCGCTCGGATCAGCGGAGGACTGCTTTCGCTGGTGGCCATTTCCAGGCCATCGGTAAACTCTACGAGCTTGTCCTGGGCCAGAAAGTAGCCCAGGGATTTACCCGGCTGCAGACGTAGTTTACCGGTAATAGTGGAACACTTGCCCGTTATGGGCTGCGCCTTGAAAGAGTACTCCTTGGCCTTGGGCACGGGCAGGTAGAGATCCGTCCACATGCCCAGGGCTTCGATGGTTTTCGGGTGTTTCGATTCAATGTCACTGGTAAACTCAAAGCCACAGGGCATTCCATTGTACAGACGTAGATGCGCAGTGCCCGGTTCCGTGGGCTGAACCTCAAAGGCTGCCTGCTGCATCTTCAGCTCGAGGCCAGCGGAGAGAAAGAATCCCAGAGCGGCCAAAATCAGGCCAATGGTGAGCTTCTGGAGGTGCCTTCGTATCCCAATCGTCCGCAGAATGGGGTAAATCACATAGTCGAAGAGCGGCAGAAAGGCCAGGATGAGCAGCGGGTTGACCACCTGCATCTGATCGGGTTTAATTTGAAAGCCCAGCACTGTGCCGTCCATGCGGGTGGCCTGGAAGGTCCAACGCGAGCCCTGCTGGTCAAACAGGGCCCAGAAGACGGGGAAGGGCAGGTAGAGGCGTAGAATCCGCAGCAGCGTCTTTGTCTCCCTAACCATCTTCTCACCCACCGTGGGTTTGGCATAGTCTAGAAAGCTCTCCTGCGGCTCTGTATTGCGGCGCTTTTTCCATCCTCGGAACGCGTCTACGATGCACTGCGTCACGCCAAAGATCATGTTACCCGCCGGCGGCTGGCAACGATACATCCGCTTGCCGGCCATAAAGATGAGCACGGAGATGATCATAAGCACTGCGGGTACACCAAAGGCCAGTGAGAAACAATCCTTGTCCCCAAAACAGTGGACATCGGCTCGCAGTATAGGTGTCACTGTGGTGGAGATCATGGAGCCGGCATTGATGGCAAAGTAAAAGAGCGAGAAGAACTTGGCCAGCTGCTGGGCTTGGGCGGGCAGGGAGAACTGATCGCCGCCAAAGGCCGAAACACAGGGCTTAATCCCGCCCGTGCCCATGGCAATCAATAGCAGTCCCACAATGGTCACAGCTCTGTGAGAAAAAAGAGAGATTATCTTTAGTGATTTTGTACATTTTTCAAAAGCTTAATATTGAAACTCACTTGACGGGCATACCCTCCAGGGGCACCGCACCAAAGGCCACTATCATGGCTCCGAGACTGTAGACCAGCGACAGATACAGTATCGTCTTGTACTTGCCCAGCCAGCTATCGGCAATGAGGGCTCCGATCAGGGGGAAAATGTACACCAGCATGGTGAAGGTGTGGAAGAGCACCGTTGAGGTCTCCTCGTTGTAGCCCAGCTTGTTGGTAAGATACAGCACCAGAATGGCTACAAGGGAGGGAATAGAGATGTTTATTAGGAGAAGATGATTATAAGAAGATGATTATTAGGAGATGAATATAAGAAGATGATTATTTGGAGATGATTATTAGAAGATGATTATTAGAAGATGAATATTAGAAGATGATTATTAGAAGATGATTATAAGAAGATGATTATTTGGAGATGATTATTAAAAGATTTAGGGGTTTATGGTATCATCATGGAAATACTTACTGCGCATGCCATAGTAGTTGAAGCGCTCACAGAACTCATTGCTGATAATAAAGGCCACCGATTTGGGATATGGGAGGGGTGTGGATGCCTGTGATTGAACAATGTTTTCTTTAAACAAAAAATTATACATTTGGAAAAGCCGCTTAAAAAATTCGCTAAAATTTGGATGATCTTAAAGATACACAATTAGACTTTGAAAGCTCAAAGAATAATCTTTCTTTTTTAGTGTTTAATTATATTATAATTCTTTCTTAGGCGATACCTATAAAATTATAGTGAGCATAATATATTAAAATCAAACATTGTTTTTTATTTTTTTACTTATAATTTTTACGGTCCCTAAAAACACACTTAAAAAACCACAACTTTAAAGAATTTACTTAAGCTCAACCTCAACTCTTTCGAGACTTTACACATCCCATTGTCCCGAGCTGCCAGTCTAGGGCTGTACCACTTTCTACCCAATACCTGGCTTTTGTTTAAATGGCTTAGGTTTCAACCGTTTTTTTGTTGTTAACTTTGGTGTCATAAATTGTACACTTTATGTAAAGTTTGTAACTCGCAAAAAAAAAAACAAAGCTAATTATTGTGTTTCCATATTTTATCTTTGTTGGGTAGGAATTACTGGCTTGTCCAAGTGTTTGCAAATTTCTAAAATTAATAAATTATTGTCTTAAAAGAGTTTTTGTCAAGAAATCATTTTTAAAGAAACGTTAAATTATACAAAAATATATATATTTTTAATATCTTTCCAAGATTTTTTTACCACAAATATATATAAAATTGTTACATAAATATATTTAATATATCTCTAAGTTTTCTTCATTATAAATATATTTTTTAAAATTAAAATTTCCATATTTTTTAAATTTAACTAAGTTTTTTACTTTAGTAAAGTTGAAAAAACATGAAATGTATATTTTGGAATTATATTTGTGCTAAAGGAATCTAAAAGAGACATTCAAAGTATTTATGTAATTTTTCAATATTACTCCAATAAAGATTTCTTGACAGGCAAATAAATCCTCTAAGAAATTCTTAACAAGATTATTTATCCAGGAACATTTTAGTAACCGGATTTATGATTAAGAAAGCACTTAAGAGAGATATTAAATAAGTTTTTGTGGATATAATAAGTAGATTGAGGGACCTACCAATTATATGTAAAAAAAAATATATTTAAAATCTCTTCAAAACGGTTTCCTTATGATCTTCCGATCCTTCCTCGGAGTCTCAAACTCAGGTTAGAGTACCTAAAGGTTCGGTTTGATCTAGGGATAGGGTATAGGGTTACTCTTATCTTCCCTAAGCTTATTCTCATGGTAATTGCGGCTCCGTTTCGTCTCGTTTCTCATTTTCGTTGCGGCTTTCGATTTTTGTTGTGTTTAGCAGGGTTTGTTTTGTTTGGTTTTCGCTTTTTGCTAGTCTCTAGTCTCTATTGGCTTTTTGTTTTGATTTGCCGCGTCTCTTGGCCAAGGTGAGCAACGGAATGCAAACGGGTTTTGTCTGCCAGCAGGTGATCCATTGATGATTGAGAATTCTTCGCACATCGCACAGCCTAGGTCGGCATCGGAGCCTCTCTCCGAGCTGTGCTGCTGCTGCTGCTGCCACTCACCGTTGCTGATTTGCAATTCTCCGGGCCAACTGCAGTGCCCACAAATGCCATAATCGCAGCTGTTTGCGTAACACTAGCTCTGGTATCCTATTTTGGGCAGATTTCAATGGGACCTCCAAAGATCAAACAGAACGGAGATATATGTAGTTATAGACTTGGTCCGGCGGAGGCAGCGTTCGGTATCGAACTAAGAAGCCACCGGGGCTGGGCCCAAGCTTTAAAGTTCGATTTCTCGGCTTCTCTTCGCATATATCTATCTCCCCCTTTCTCTTGGCCGCGAAAACAGTTGTTAAATGAATTAACAAACAATGAAGCGGAGAATCGGAATGGACAGTAGCTGGGCGGGCTGAGAGCTGGGAGCGGGAAGAATCGCTACAGCTGATTACCGCCATGTGAGCAGCTGATGATGATGATGGTCTAAGATTTGTCTATCGAGACGGGATAGTTCCGGGAGAGTGGGGGCATCCCCCGAAAAAAAGCTCGGGGTAATTGCATTCGCGTGGCTGGGCCTGCGAAGTGGGTCAGCAACATTAATACCCTATCAGAGAACCCAAAGGCTCTCAGGGTCCATTGAAAGTTAAGATCAAGAAATGAGAGGGTAGAGAACTAAACAGAATATTTACCAGTATTCCTAGATATTTATCAAAACAATGTATATAAATACTATAAATTGCAAAATTAATAGAAAAATAGCTTTATCAAATGATATCAATTAAATTATCAAAAACAATAAAGAAAACAAACAACAATTTTTGAGAAATTTTAAAGATGTAACCTAACCCCCTTATAAAAAACTTAGTTTTCCTAAATTTTAAAAATTCTTTAACTCGGCCAAAAATGCATTAAATTCCATTTGGAAAGCAGGTTTGCCTTAGTTTTTATAAGGATAAAAAAGCTGCATACTACATTTTATGGGTTTTTCAATTTAATTTTTTGAACAATTTTCACTATTTTAACGAAATTATGAAATTTTGAAAAAATAGCCCATAAATATTTTTTTCTCTGGACACTGCTTAAAAGATTCGCTTTTGATGCTGATCAAGAATATATATGATTTATAGGGTCGGAAATGACTCCTTCATAGCTTTGCAAGCTTTTATACCCATCAAGGGTATCAAAAAGGGTTAGATATTATCAAGAAAAATCGAAAATAAATATGTGATTTAATAACTCTCTTCTGGGATTATTTTGTATTATTTTTAAGTTTAATTGTTAAATATTATTGTATACTTTCTTGTCAAGCGCTACTTGGCTTATAAATTAATTCTTGTAATCGAAATATGTGTGTATGTATGTACATATTGTATGTCCGATTATGCTAGAATTTGGCACGTGGCTAGAAAGGTGGTAAGAGACACGTTTTGGGGCAGTTTATCTTTTAAAGCTTTGGCTAATTACACTATCATTGGAGCTTCACTTACATCTTCTGTTCAAATTATGGATAAAAATATAACATTTCAAAGAGTATACACTGACTTTTCATCTTTCCAAGATTTCCCATTCGATTTTTGTTTTGATTTCAACTAACACTTGCCAATTGATTGAATTAATCAATTTGCAGGCAATAAAAGGATAGCGATATCGATATCGATATCGATTCGGTTGACATACATTTCGCGGGCGTTCAAGGTCGACAGCGCTGCGACGTCGCCGCTGCTGCGATCAGTAGCCTTGAGGCAGCACCAGCAGCAGCAGCAGCGGCAGCAAAGTCATTGGAACTTTGTGAGTTTCGCAGCTTCTTTTTCTGCTCATTACACGACAATTACACACGTACGTGTGTATGCTTTTGTGTGCACTGTACTTTCGGAATTGACAGAGGAAAGTTGAGTGATAATAAGCAGTCCGATCTCTCTCCTCCGCCTCCTCCTCCCACCACTCTCTCTGCTCTTTTTTTCTACATTGCGTTTGCCCTTCTTGTGTGTGTGTGTGTGTGCATCCCGTTTACCGTTCACTGGGGACTGGCGCTTTTTGCCACTTACCAAATTCTTTGAATTCGCCTCCAATTCTTTTTCCACTTGCTCCTGCGCTTTGGCATTACCACCGCTTTTACCGTTACTAATTGCAGCCATTTTGGCTGAGACAGAAAGACAAATAACAAAAAACGGAGATCACAAAAGGTTTTTGATTTTTCGCAAAACTTCCAAAACAGGTGTAATTAAGATGCGCGCGGGGGGTGGCGGCGCTGGCGGGTCTTAGGGCGGTGTAGGTTGATGAGGATGATGGCTACGTTGACATAAACGCCATAAAACGAACGCCGCCGCTGCCCGACGTCAAATGATGCTCTGCCGCTGCAAGCTGCGCTTTTAAAGCGAGCAGAGATGACGGCAGAGGCTGAGGTCCCCCCCAAAATAAAGAAAAATAAAACCCCCCACAAATCGAGCAAGAACAAAAATCAAATTAAATTTTTAGATAAACATGGGGAGAGTGTGTTGCGAGTGGAGAGAGAGAGAGGAGAGAGGAGAAGAGAGCAATGCTCGCTCAAACTTTGCTTTAAGCCGAGCTTCACTCTCGGTTTAAACTGGTGCTCTCTACACTGCAAATAATGGGGGGATGAGATAAAATGTTGGCTTAGTTTGAGTCTATTTTAAGTTTGCCTCTAAGATCCAATATCAAACTGCAATTAGAAGTTTGCTTCATTTCTTGTACTTTTTTTTATAACTTTCTTAAAGAAATTTCCATCAGTGTAGCTTCTTTTTACATTTCTCTTTGGGGGATCAGCAGTGCATTTCAGCCTGCATCGTTTCCTGCCTCCTCTTTTGTGGAAAGCTCTCACACAGTCAAGTTCAATGCTATTCAAATGCCAACAACAATGCCAGGTTGTGTGTGTCTGTGGCGTTTAGAATTACTGGATAAGACACCGATTAGCATTATCGCTCTCGGAGTTTCCGTAATTGAATGGGTGGCTGGCTGGCTGGCTGGTAGTCCAGTGGGAACAGCTGCTAGCTTGTCATATTTTTCACATAAAAAGATTGACAAACATGTGTACTTTCTAGGATATTTGAGTGAAATTTTTATAAAGCATACACATATATTTTTTATATGTGTTGTTATCCATTTCTAGAGGAACACTATTTGCTCACACTTTTCTCGAAAGAGGGTCCAGGTCCACAACATTGATTAAGATTATTTTCAACCTTATCTCTTGGTACAAATTTCCAAGAATAGAGTTCTTGCCACATAACTGTTCTTTGTTCAAGCGATTTATCTGTCAGATAACTTAATTCCTAACCATAATATTTTTTTAGTTCTTTTTTTGTTTACCTTTAAAATTTCAATTTTTAACCATTAATTAAGAACCAATTTCTTTTTTTCTTATCTATTTACAAAGCTAATCCCCTAGTTTTTCGCTTTCGTAGAACTAGCAAATACAATCGCAGCTCTGGGATCTATCTTATCTCCCTTCGATCCTACCTGATATCTGTTGATCGTTTGAGTGCCAAAGTGTGGCGTTATCTGTGTTTGTTTTCTTTATGGCTTTTGAGTAATTTGTGGGCATTTCCCAGGCAGTCATAAATCTATCCTGCTGTAAAGATTTATGATCTCGTATTAGGCTTTTGTTTCGCATCGAGATTACTGAGGTTTTTCACTTAAATTGGGGGATTGCGATCGAGGGGTTTGTAATAAAACTCACTTGTTTCACATCATCACTATTATCATTCGTCATACAGCTTATAGATTCCCTTAAACGAGTTTTCTGGTATTTGGTCTTCTTCCTCACAGAACTTGTCAACTTTTCTTGGGTTTTAAAAGGTGTTCAAAGGGTTTGTATTTTGAAAAGATGCATTCTACTCACTCTGGTCAAGACCCGAGCTAAAACAATGATAAGACTGAGGGGAAAAACTTCGATTCTGGTGTTGATACATACTTGAGACAACTTAAACAAAGCTCATGAGCACAACATGGAGTTTTTCTAGTAGAAAAATGTATTGTTACACTGCCTACTTAGTTTCCCAAACTAATCATCTTAATTTATCGGATGAGAACATTCCCTGGAATGTTGTGTTTTATAAAGAGAACTAAATGGAATAAGTTAAAATGCCTAACGACATGCAATCCCCATTACACTGTGTGTGTGCAAATCCAATCAATTGGACAAACAGGCAACCCACCAGTTATCAGCATCGATATTTTTGGGACCCACGAGCGCCGCGTGTTATCACAACGCCCACTTGAGACATTGTCCTACAAATGCAATCGACTTTGGTAAGTAACTGTATCTACAAACGATGACAAAGTATCTGCGTTTCGTAGATTCCCTAGATCCATGGACAATCTGGCCAGCGATTAATATTTATTGGCCTGGGTTACTTAATCGGCACACGGAGCGGTTTAGCAAGCTCATGTTGGATTGACTTCGATCTAACCTAATCTAATCTTATCACCTGATCACCTGACCATCAGCAAGAGGTCCCCGGGATAGGATCTTGCTTCACTATGATAGCAGCACCGGGGGTGTACTTATACATATCGAGAGGCAAAGTCCTATAAAATATATTGACAAAAATATAAATATATCGAAAGAATGTTCTGTTAAATGTTAATGTAAGACCGAGTATTGATATTTAGATATTCCTAAATATAATTCCTTGGGAATAAAGTAATTAGTTCCTAATACTTTTGTTTTATTCATGTAAAATCCAAACAAATTTGTTCTTAAATCTGCTACATCATCGGCTCTTTGTTTGTGGCATTTCCTCATCGAGATCTGTGGACGTGTTCTGTGTACTATTATATAGCCTATTGGCCTGGGAATTGCATTCCTCGGGCCAGTTGATAGCCATATCTTTATGTGTGTCGACACGCAATCCGATCGATCGATCGACTTGGCACACAGCGCGTTGTCTTGATGGCTTTAATTAAGTGTTACTCAATCTATCGATCGCATAGCTTGCACTTTGAAGACTAGACACCATGCAATCTCGAGCCAAATGACAATCGTAAAATCGAAAGCAAGAAGCAAAACAAAAAAGGTTCACTTATGGCCCAGCCACACAATACATACTAATGACATGAACAATTATCAACAATAACAATAACAATAACCCGGGGTATATCAGCTATGGCCAATAGATGTTTATACTTGTTTCTGGGCATGGCTAATAATGATAGCCGTCCATAAATACTATTCGCAGCAATCGCTCTTGGCCCGGCATAGCGATTAAGTTCATAAAACAAAAAAACCGACACGAGTTTTGGGTTCGAGTCCGATTAGATGGCAATCGGTTATGGGTTTAGGGGGGTTAAAACAGTTGGGGCTAGGGGTTAAGCGGAAAATCCCTTTCTGTGTAGGGACTTTAGTTCTTGCCTAATCATTCTTTATCAATTTTACCCTTTTTAACTTCAAAGTATTTGAATCAAATCGTATTTTCTTAGATAAAAATTATGTCAAATCATTTTTTGAACTCCAAAGTAGTTCATTGTTATAAATTCAAATGAAACAATCAAAATAAGCCTGGTCTTTCCAAAATTGTCATAATTATTATCTTCAAGTGACACTAAATATTGCCAATCATTTTGGGTCTTAATATTATTTATTTACGCACTGAAAAATAGGAAACCACAAGGTTTATGCAGGATCTATTTATGCAATAAAGCCTAGACTTTAAAAATTTAAGAAATACATACCTTAATTTATAATTTCCTAGAATTTTAATATAACCTTTCAATTTCCTTCAAAAAATATTAAATACAATATTAAATTCACCTCCAACTTGCATGCATAAACCCCGTAGCTATCTTATTCCTTATCACTAGGCCATATACTATAGAATAGACTTTTCGATTCATGACTGCGGAATGGTATAGTGAAACAGTGTCTGGGACCCTCTCATCCTCTAGATCTGCCAGTAATGGCCAACGAAGATAACTAGTAAGAGCGTCGAAAATATTTAGTTAATGACTAGGCACTCATTGCAACGCCCATCTGGTTAATAACAGACAGGGCGTGGCACTAGCGATAAGCAGGCCGCTTAAGCAGTTGAAAAAGCAATTGTGATGGACGATGATCTGGCATTGACAGGTGTACACTGAGCGGAAAAATTAGATATTCGATATATAAAAAGTGCGAAGATTGCAGAATATGAATTTTATTTAATTTCCTTAATCAAATCTTTAAATTAGAATCTATAAATCGATATTTTTATATAAAAATATTTTAAGGCAAATCATAGTTTAATAAAATCATAACTAAGCCAAAAATACATTAATTTTAATTCGGAAAGCATTTCTGTGCTAAAAAATCTGCATACTACATTTTAGGGTTTTTTCTATTTACTTTTTCGTCAATTTCTGACAATTTTGACGATGTAACCCCTTAAAAAATTAAAAAAAAACAGGCTAAATTTTTTTTTGCCAAACCAGGCTAGATTGACTTCGCTGTTGATGCTGATCAAGAATATATATGAATTATAGGGTAGAAAAGGAATCCTTCACAGCGTAACTAGCTTCTGACTGAAATTATTATACCCTCAAAAGGGTATAACAATTTTAATAATTATTAATAATTTAATGTGGTTTGAAAAAGTAAAACCTTAAAATATCATAGCTCAGTATTCATTTCAATTCGGAAAACAGTTCTAAGCTAGTTTAGGTTAATAAGTGAAGGATAAATATAACTCTCTCGTTCGCTACTTAGTGAAGCGCTTGAACATTGCAGGCAAAGCATCCAAGAGATTTCTCCAAATTCCCAAAATTAATATACTACTTTTACTCGTTTATCCAATTACAGTGACATATTCTCAGTTATATATAGTATATTCATTCCCAGTGTAGTGGTAACACAAAAAAAAAGGACGGTAACGGTAGGAACTCGGCTATATGGCCATAAATAACAGGCGAGAGGCAAGCGAGCGAGGCTGGCGCGGATCCATTCATTGTGGGTAAGCGAACACCGGGGTCGTAAATACTTCCAACCGCTGTCGATAACATTTCCGAGCTGCGATTACGATTAGGCTTATCGCATTTCACTTATCGCTGTTAACTTAACGCTTTTTTGTCATCCTTTCAAGTGTGGACGTCGCCGTCGCCGTCGACGCCAGCAGCACGCGTGCAGTCGCCGCGGGCAGAGGGCAGGGCCGGGCAGAGCCGTTAACGGCTTCTTGTTGCCGGCGATCGACTTTAGTCTGAGGCTGTTGATCGCCGCTGGCGGACTTAAGGCGCGCATTAAATCGATCAATACTGATCGATACCGTCGTCTCCGTACATATATATTTTTTTGCAGTTTTTTGGTTTTCAATGTTTTAATGTGAGTTACAAGAGAGTGCGCGACATAAAAGCAAAGACGGTAATACGCGAGCGAGAGTAACGACATGCCAAAAAGAATCTGTGCTCCAAACCCAACTTGGTCAGAGAAAACTGAAAGACTTTACTCAAAAAAACCAGTCAACAAAGCCGTTAAAAGCACTTTCTTCAAAGACAAAAATAAAAAATTAAAAATAATAATAATCTATTAAAACTGAATGTTATAAAACTCAAAGTGTTGTTTTAACTTCTGAGGGTTTCAAAACTATTGTTATAATATACATAAATACTTTAAAAACCTGGAAAATAATTGTTTTATGGAACTAACGATTTCAATTCGTAAAAGTTAAATGTTTTTCCAGCACAATCTATTAGTAAAAATAAATCCAAAAAAGAGGAAATAAATAATTTTAAAAACCCAAAAAAATTATTGAAATTTTACATGTTTTTCATAAGGGAGTATTTATTTAAATTAATAAATAACTTTATATCTATTTAAAAAAAACACAAAACTATTTTATTAAAATATGTTATATGGAAATATTTTAAATCACAAATATTAAATGTTTTCTCAGCTTAAAATTATAATTAAAAATTATAATTATAGTTATGAGATTATAGAATTATTTTAAAATCTTGAAAATAACCATAGTTCTCAAAGTTTTTAATAAGAAATATTTTAAAATTATCTGGAAATTTTGAAACTCAATACAATTTTTAAATGGAAAATCTAAGACTCATACTTGCTTTGTTTACAAATTAAAATTTAAAAATCGCCAAATATAATTGCTAGTATTTTACATATTTAAAAGTCTTAAAGATGTTTTTTTAAGGAATTTTAATTTATAAACAAATAAATAATTAATTAAAAAACTATTGTAAAGTAAATGTAATCGGCCTGGTATTCAAAAAACAAAATATTTCATGTTACTGACCGCTTTGTTGGCAAAGGATTATTACTGTTTTGTTTTCGCCAAGCCCGTACTTATATATATAGATACTCTGTTGTTTCACAATGCAAATAAAATACAATAAATATGTCTTCTTTTTTTTTTTTTTGGAGCTGGAAATGTTTATGCAACCGTCGCCCCTTTTCGTACAATAATCATTTTCACAAAAATAAATATCATAAAAAAAATATATATATATTTCTCTTCGATTTCAAGTGACGCGTAACGGATGCAAAGCGAGCTGCGAGCCCAAAAATGACGGATCAAGAAAATGGTATTACTCAAAATAATTATTAATAATTAGAAATAGTCATAGTAGTTATAATTATAGAGATCATTGAACTGAATAGGGGAAGACCTACATTTCTAAACTTTTGGCAAAGCTATTTTATATTTACTTTTCATTTCCAAAGCAGTCTCTATTATATGGCATAGTAGTGACTTTAATTATTTTATTGCGTCTAATTTCAATTGCCTCGATATATCGATGAGTGAATGAATTGCATTTTGCCCGTGTTGAGGTCATTATAAGGGAATTCACTCAATAAATCTTCACTCCAACAACTAGAAATCGAAACAAGGCTTAAAGCCATTTTCCACATTTTTGGAATTGTAAATAATGTAACAAGTGCCTCTTTTGGGGTTAAGGAAGTGCCAGAGATTGTCCTTAGGTTTTATTTAATTTATAACACCCCAAAAGGAAAAGAAAATTTTTATATTTAGGCCGTTGGGTAACGGACGTTTCAAGTTGTAAAGATTAACCGATATCTGGGGACACTTGTTGGCAAGAGGCATTAGCGGGAAATGACGACTCTCTCGATTCTTGATTCTATATTCTCGATGTTCGTGTGCACTACGCAAATCTAATCTCTCCGATAACAAACATCGAGTGGCTGGGCTTTAGCACCTTGCCCCCCTTCTTCATGTTTTTTTTTTTTTTTTTTTTGCCACTTGAGTTGGTGGTTCGTTGTGGCCCAAATGCGTGGATTACCTGTGCCAATTTTGGGTCGACCCAAATCGATTTGATTTTTTGTATAATTACGATACTGCATTTCAATGTCAGCGCCAAGCCAAGCTCAAGTCACACTCACAGTCAAAGTCTCATTTGCATATTCATAGACTCATAGGCTGGCAGGCAGCGGGTGTTCACTATGACTAAATCGGGCTAAAAAGCACTGCGATTGCGATTGGGTTTGGCTTTTGGTATTCCCCCAACAATTACATGCACATATATAGTGAGGGAAATTACTAAGTAATTTTTTGTTTCGGCATTCCATCGTATTCGAAACTTAGTTCCAGAAATCACTATCGAATGTCGGCGCAAACAAAACAAGACAATCAACGTTGTGCTACTGAAATATAACACAACCGATAACTACACCAACTTTTATCTAACAGATACAATTCCACTTCTGAAAACAGACTCCCATCATTAATTAATTAAAAAATGGTAGGGAGCTCTTCCTTCTTTTGAAATTCTTATCAATTCAATCGCTTGTAAATCAGCTTAGGTTTCTGGGAAACCAGCTGGAATCTATCCCAAATGGGTCTGGGCTTGTGGCCTATTTATAATCGAATCGGGGGGTTTTAGCGATAGTACAGGCATTGAATGCGTCATGTCATTTAGTTTTAGTTTTGGCTTAGATCTGCGGCTCAATAAATATTGCAGGGAAAGGTTTTTAGGCCTAGTTTTCAGACAAGTCCTAACTTTTGCAACATTACATTTCCAATAGACCTGCAAAAAAATCGATTGATCGTTTTTTTTTTCAATTTTGCGATAGATTGATATACATTTTAATAATCGATTTAATCTTGCTGCTCTTGAATCTTTAAGATTAATTTACAATTTGCAAATTATAAGATCTATCCTATAATATTACCCAACTCTATAGATTTACCTAAATAAATAAATATAAAAATAAAACAATAAGCATTCCATAAAATATAAGATTTCTCTTTCACACTTTCACCATATGATATTACCCAACTTTATAGATCTGTCTATCTATCTATCCTTTAACCTTTTAATCAATCAATTATGTACTTTTTAAACCCAAAATCTTTTAAAAAACCCATTATAAAATCCCGTGAAAGTGAAATCGAGAACACTCCTCCACTTTCGCCTCCGAGCAGCTGCCTTATCTAATTACTCATAATAAAAATAAAAAAAAAACGCAAGACATTCGAGAGTCTTGATCTTTGGGATTCCTTATGGAAGCTTTTCGTAGTAACTTTTTCTTACACCCAAGATCATGCCCAATAGGTACTCCTGGGCAGCGACATTGACACAGATCCCCCCTCCTGACGTACGATTAAGTGCCGTGAATGAATGAATGTGTACTCAAAGTACTCAAAGCTATAGAGAAGTAGATTGGGCCCGACTTCAAACAGCCACCGCAGCGGGTCAATGCTGTACACGTCGTCGGACGTACCTATGATAAGGCCATTTTATGTTAATGGATGTCTGATGTGGAATGGTGCGTGCAATGGCGTTGTTTCCCTGCTTTATTACAGCCATAAAAACACTGATAAAGCATCGATGGATTAACCCCGAAAAACGAATTTTTGGATTGTACCTAAGGTTAGATAAGGTATTTGATCAATTCCTGACTTGTTTCCTGATTGGAATCCCTCAATGGTACATGGTCATGACCATTTAAGCCTATCCAGACATCATCATCATCATCATCATGAACAGCAGCCTCATCTGTTGATTTATGGAGTGAAGAGCCATAGTTGTGACGAGAGATCTCCTCCAGTTGGTTTATCTATCCTACTGGGCTCGTAAACCACACGCTCTCCTCCCGGTTAATGCTTGTAAATTTATGCCGGCCACTGAATTCACACGCCCACGGGCTTTGGCTTGGGTCCAAATATAGAGCAGTCCTTATCTGCGTCAGAGGTGTCAAGCACAAGGCCACAAAGTCTCGTCTTGTCTCTCAATTCTCCGTTTACCCGTTCTGATGAAATGTGGGTATAGCTAGCTAGAATCTCGAGATCACTTTCCAGATCAGTTAACAGACGAAATGGAACAGCCAGCGGAGGAAGTGCCCCTTCTGGGTGGGATGTCCTCTTAATTTAGTGAATTTTTATATCCTTGATACGTTTTCTGATATCTTCTTATTTCGCCTCCTCAGAAATAAAGCCCGCGGCTGAGCCAGCGGCTTCTGCTCCTGAGGATTCAACATCCACAGCTGAGGCTACTCCTGCTGCAGTAGATGTCCAAGATGCTTCTGCAGACATCATCACACCAACTGCTGCCCCTATTGTGGAAGACTCAAGCACAGCTGAGGTTACTAATGATAAACCCGCTGTAGAGACCAATGGCAAGGCCTTGGCGGAGGCCAAGAAGTTGCCCGAAGTGTCGCAGAAAAATGGCAAGGAGCTGGAGAAGAATGGCAAGGAACTCCAAGAGGTTGACAATGAATTCAAGAACGTGTCCGAGGCTGAGGGTCAGCAGAAGGTGAGTTTAGGTCCATCACTTTAAACCAGGGTTTATCTTATCCTCTTTTGGTTTTTATTTTATCATCTACAGAAACTGCCCTACCCCAAGTCCGTGTTCTTCATCATAAGCAACGAGTTTTGCGAGCGCTTCAACTACTATGGAATGAGAAGTGAGTATCCCTTAACCCTCTAGTGTCACTTTCCACAATAAAGGAAAAAAATTAAATGAAATAATGATTTGGAATTGTGATAACCCCTTACCAAAACCAGGACTAAACCTTGATCTCTCTCTCTCTCTCTCTTAATCTTCTTTCAGCTGTTTTGGTCCTGTATCTGAGTCGAGTTTTGGGCTATTCCGATGACCTCGCCACCGTGGTCTTCCACATCTTTACCATGTTCGTTTACTTCCTGTGCGTTTTCGGTGCCATTATCTCGGACTCTTGGCTGGGCAAATTCAAGACAATCCTTTATCTATCCATGGTGTATATATGCGGTTCAGTCCTGTTGACCCTCGGTGCCATTGGTCCACTCAATCTGCCTGTTGAGACATTTACCATGCTGGGTTTGGCCCTTATAGCCCTCGGTTCTGGTGGCATTAAACCGTGTGTATCGGCCTTTGGTGGCGATCAGTTCAAGGTGCCCGAACAGGTGAAGCAAATCACCTCGTTCTTCTCGCTCTTTTACTTTTCGATCAATGCCGGTTCACTGATCTCCACCACGGTTACCCCCATTCTGCGCGAAGATGTCTCCTGCTTCGATGACATCAATTGCTATCCCTTGGCCTTTGGTGTACCCGCTGTTTTAATGATCGTCTCGGTGATCATCTTTGTGCTGGGACGATCGCTGTACAAGATGAAGCCACCGGCTGGCAATATGGTTGTGTTGGTGAGCAGCACCATTTGGACTGCTTTGACAACCAAGTGCAAGGAGAAGAAGACAAATCCCCGCGAGCATTGGCTGGACTATGCCGATGTCAAGTACGATCGCCAGTTGATCGATGATGTCAAGGTGCTGATGCGTGTTTTGTTCCTGTACCTGCCGCTGCCTGTGTTCTGGGCACTGTTCGATCAGCAGGGCTCTCGTTGGACCTTCCAGGCCACTCGCATGGACGGCGACATGGGCGCCTGGGACATCAAACCCGATCAGCTGCAAGTGCTGAATCCTCTGCTCATCCTGCTCTTTATTCCCCTGTACGATGTGGCCTTCTATCCGGCTTTGAAACTCGTTGGCATTTCGCGGCCTCTGCAGAAGCTCACCATGGGCGGCATTTTGGCCGGCGTGGCCTTCATCATTTCCGGAGTGGTGGAGCTTAATTTGGAGGTGAGTTGAGAGAGAGAGAGGGAGTTCTACCGTATTTTGTTTTGTATTTGCTTTTGCACCTGCACCTTTTTCCCCACTCTTTTCTTCTCGTTGCACGCTTGCTGTTGCCTTGTCGAATGTCGTAGAAAACCTATCCCGACCTGCCCTACAGCCACAATGTCCAGCTGCGCATCTTCAATACCGAGAACTGCGCGTACACTCTCTCTGGGACCCTAAACGGAAATCAGCTGGAACCCTTCCAGGTGCCGGCATTGAATGTCTACACGGACAAGGATTTGTATGTGGAGAACACGGCGAATCTGATCTACACACTGACCAGCGATGTGGAAGGTTGTGCCGGATACACTGGCAACCAGTTGCTGACCCAGGAGACGGCCTGGTCGCTGTTCCTCAATCCCCAGAATGCCAGCTCCACGCAATACTGGGAGAAGGACTTTGTGGACAAGCCCAGCGAGAGTCATCCGCTCATCCGAAATGTGGCCAATATTGATCCCACGCAGAAGGTGGTGTGGCGTAGTGTCTCCAAAAACGAGGTGGTCTACGATGATTTCGCCAACGAGACACTTCTCACCCGCGTCAACTCCGGCGAATATGCGGTCTTCGTTGGAGACTCTAATATTGGAACCTTTAATGTCCACACGGGAGGCGTTTACACGCTCCTCATTATCCCCAATTCGGCTGGAACTTATACGACCAATCTGGTGACGGTGACGGAACCCAATTCGATGAATATCCTTTGGCTGATCCCCCAATATGTGATCATGACCTTGGGCGAGGTGATGTTCTCAGTGACGGGTCTGGAATTCTCCTATGCCCAGGCTCCGCCCAGCATGAAGAGTGTTCTGCAGGCCTGCTGGCTGCTGACCGTTGCCTTTGGCAATGTCATTGTGGTCATCATTGCCGAGGCCGCTTTGTTTGAGTCGCAGGCCAGTGAGTTCTTCCTGTTTGCCGGCCTCATGTTCGCCGACATGCTGCTCTTTATGGTGATGGCCTACTACTATGTACCGAACAATCCCAATAAGAGTGACGAAGAGATTCAACCGCTGACTGGTGGAGATGGCGATGCCAAGACCGAGATTCCCGCCCTTGAGGGCGGTGTCGAGAACAAGGGCAAGGACATCAAGGAGAGCGAATAGAGGATCGCTCCGAATTTAGTCTGATCTAATCCTGCTCGCTCCCGCGTTGTGTGTATTATATGTATTTGTATTTGTATTTGTAGATGTGTATATGTGAATCCTTAGTGGCTTCTGTCCATAACCAGGCTAAGTGTAAGTGAAGCCCCAACTGGGGCGGCGTTGTTGCATATGACAAGACATCCAATTTAGTTAAAATAATAAAAGAAAACTATTGATACAATTTATGGCTCTCCTCTATATTTTCTGCTCCTGCTTAATGGCTTGTGTAATCAGTGTGCTTTCTATCTTGGCTAGGGTGTTCCTAACCACAAAAGAAACGAGAGAAATAACCAAAAAGAAAAGCTTACTTTGGCATCCCGGAGGTTTTATACCCTTGCAGCTTGTAAAGAATCGCCTGTTAATGCTGATCAAGAAGGGTCGGAAACGACTCCTTCGCAGCGTTCCAAACTTCTTACTAAAATCATAATACCCTGCAAGGGCTTAAAAATCAAAGGATATTGGTTCTTCGGCTAAGTTGAATCTCTCCTGCTTTCAGCACACTTATCCCCTGATCCCCAGCAGTGGCAATACCCAGCTGCGTGTCTTTAGCGGCGTTCCCGACTGCGAGTATCGCTTCAACACCAATCTGGGCGCTCGCGAAAGCTTCAGGCTAAGCGGACTGGACACCTACTCCTCGGGCAGCCTGGCCACGAGCACGGATGGCACCTTCACCCTCACCTATACCGTGGAGACGCTCACAGAAGGTAACCCCAAAATTCTTTGGACCGAGAGTAATACTAATAAGAATCAGGCCATGACTTACCCCCCGTTGTCCTGATGTCTCCTTAGGTTGCACCGCTCTGGAGGGCGGTAGCCAGCAGCTATACGAGGCCACTGCCCACTCACTGTTCCTGCGTCCGGCCCATGCCATCCGGAAATATTGGTACGAGGACGATGTGCAGAAGTCCAATCGTTCGCAGGCCTTTGTCCGCACACTGGCCAATCTGCTGGCCACCACGCGTGTGGTGTGGACCGAGGATTCCACGGGATCGGTGGCCCTCGATCTGCCCGCACGCAATCATGATCTCTATGAACTACCCACCGGCAGTTACAGAGTCCAGGTCAATGGTCAGCTATTGGGCCAGATGGAGCTGCGGGCCGGCGGAGTCTATGCCTTGTTGGTTGGCCAGAGTCGCGAGGGTTTCGAGTCGCAATTGGTCGAGGTGACGGCGCCCAACTCGATGAGCATGCTGTGGCTGGTGCCGCAATATGTGGTGATGACCCTGGGCGAGGTGATGTTCTCGGTGACGGGGCTGGAGTTCTCCTATTCCCAGTCACCGCCCAGCATGAAGAGCGTGCTCCAGGCCTGCTGGCTGCTGACCGTCGCCTTTGGCAATGTCATCGTGGTCGTGGTGGCGGAGCTCAAGTTCTTTGAGTCGCAGGCCAGTGAGTTCTTTCTGTTTGCCGGCCTCATGTTCGTCGATATGCTGGTCTTTGTGGTGATTGCCTTTTACTATATTCCGTATGACGAGGAGGCAGCGCTGGCCGAGCGGCTGCGCCTGCGCCTGGAAGAGCGCGAGCGGGAGTGGCTGGATCTGGGCAGTTGCAAGGAGGACTAGCCACACCATCTATTGTATTTCGCACTTATTGTCACTGTATGTACACATAACTACACTTTTATTAAACAATATTTCAATAAGAGTACCGCAAATTCGTTTTTCTTGCGCCAAAACAATGAAACTGGAGATGGGGGAACAGTGATAGTTTAGGCGACTATCGATGTTTTTACAAGCGATAGTTAGCCGTTCCACATCGATACTAACACACAACCACCCACGTTCGCGCTTTCCAACACTGCCTTTACCGCATATGTAACCGCACAGAAATTGTTTTCCTTTCAGAAAATCAGCTCAAAGTCTATTAAAATCATGGCAGCCAGCACTAAACTGATGCTGAGCACCGGCCTCTACCAAAAGCTAAGCCAGGTGAGTAGATTCTTAATGGACATTCGACGTGCTCATCCCAAGACTCCATCCACACACGCAGTTCACGAGGAAACTGCACTCGCAGCCCGCACTCCTCTCCAGTTTTCGCTCATCCCGCGAGGTTCAGGAGCTGGATCAGTATCCGGACGTGGAGGTGGTGGCCAATCCGCCAGAATGGCGTTTCGTAGAGCGCCTCCTGCCGCCGGCAACAGTGCCGCAGCCTGAGATGAAGCAGGAATATCCCTCTGGCTGGCGGCCACAGAAGGAGGATGGCTCAAAAAGCGGTTATTATGTGGCCAGGACCAAGAATCACATGGTGCCGGTGTATTTGCACACACGGTTTCGTGGCCAGCGCCGGATAACGGTGGTGCGTCGCGTCCAGGGGGATATTTGGTCACTGGAAAAGGATCTGCGAGCAGTGGTGGAGCAGTCGCGGAACGGTAAGCTCTGCGCCACGCGAGTCAACGAGCTGAGCGGTCAGATTCACATCCATGGCGATCATGTGGACATACTGAGGGACTATCTCAAGGAGAAGGGCTTCTAGAGGGCCAGGCTGCCAATGTGTGTCGATGTCAATAATAATAAACTTTCAACTGTTGATTTTATTATTTTGTCGACTTTTTAACTAGTTTCTTTTAGTGAATTTAAAGCCAGTTCTGTTTAGAAGGATTCTGAACTCGATAAAAAGGCTATTTTCTCTCTAGTTTCATGAGGATTTCTATATATCCCCATATAGAAACGTATTTCTTAAAGATTTCCTCCATAAATAATCAAGAAAAAGCCTTGAAATTGACCGCACACTGGCCCCCCCAATGGGTTGCAGTTCGCTTTTATTTTGTTTTAGCACTTAACGTTTAGCATAAATTACATACATCGTCTTGGGCTTGCGAGAGTGTAGTGCAAGGGGATTCCATGGGCTTTACAACTAAAATCTAAGGGAGAATGATCTTGGGGTGAGGGGGATATAAACTTAGTCGAGAGGAGGGAGCTCCGCTATATCGCTATCGCTATTCTACTTATACTGCCGCTGGTGGCAGAGGTTCCTCTGCCGTCAGGTACGCAGGTGGGCGTAAGCAGCCATGCCCCACCGCTATCCGCTGGCCCCGGCCATTGCCGGCAGTCCGGACAGACTGACGCCACCCGGTGTGGGCGTTACCGTACCCGTACCCGCTGCCGACGACGACGAGGATCGTTTGAGAGCCTTCCGTATGACCGTCCAATCCTCCATAATGTCCTCCTCACGCAGCATATACACCACATACGGTCCGGTTACGGTTACGGCCTTCTTGCGTCCCGGTCCGCGCACCTTGCTCTGGCGCTTGTCGGTGCCCCAGTCGGCCCACGAAATGTCGACATTATGGCGGTCCTCCTCCAAGCGACGGATGCGATCAACCAGCTCGTCGCGCAGGTTGTCCACAGTCATATGCTTCTCACTCTGAAAAAATGGGGGATAAAGGTGAGAAGAAGTTGTGGGTTGCCTGTGCCCCCCTCCTTAGTTTTGGCGCCAAAAAACGCCACGGGACTTACCTCAAAGTGTTGGACGGCTGCCTGCTCCTCGGACAGGAACTTGTGCTCGATGTTCTGGAGGCGGTATCTGCGCAGCACATCGGCCACCTCGATACGGGTGCGAAACACCTTGTCCAGCTCCTTTTGTGGCTGAACAAACTCCTCGGAACGGCCAGAACGTACCTCCGCCAGCTGGCGTTCAATGAGATTGATGCGTTCCAAGTAGTATTGCTCCCGCAGCGTATTAAACTGTCGCTCCAAGCTCACTACAGAATAGAGAACACCACGGATGAGTTATGGGATGAATGGGGGCCCCTAAGCCCCCCTTAGGATTCCTTTAATGCTTACACAAATCTTCGATGTGCTCCGCCCGCCGTCGCTCAATTTCGCTGGCATCCAGCTCCGAGGAGTCATCCGAGTCGCATTCATTGGCCTCCTCCTCGTCGGAGGTATCGTGCGCCTGGCTGGAGTTTGAGTGCTCCGATTCGGCACCAGAAACGTCGCCCTCACCATCGGATTCGCCGTTCTTTACGGGCATTCTGTTTGGTTTCAATTTACCCGGTTTTCCTGCGTTCCGCGGACTGCAGGTGGGCGCGGGATGTAACGCTTATCGATTTAAATAGGCAAAGTTTCCAGAAAAATTGAAAAAAACACTTGAATTTCGTGGAAATTCTGCAATTTGGGAGCTGTAGCAAAAAAGTGTTGGTTAGCGTGGCATTGGCTGTTGTGTGTTGGTAAACGCGAAAGCCTTGGCCCAGCAACCAACATATCGATAGTAACAGCTGGTGAAAAAGAAATATCGCCTATCGTCTGGCTGATAGAAAAGATAACACGAAAACTGTGCCTGTAAATAAATTTAGGGAAAAAATCCTAATCCCCAGATTGACTCTTTACTAAATAAATCAAAATGCACAAGTTCAAAGAGTTAGGTTAGGTGAAATTTCCGCACATATAAAAATGTATTTGTTTTTTTTAATACAAAATATCGATACATTTGTATATATTTTACACATCCCTACCGGCAATTCTTGAGTTACAATTTGGACTAAAAATTAAATGCTGCGCTAGCGAAAGTCACCATTAAACTGGTCTGGGGATTCCCTGCCACACACGCCATGAACTTCCCGCTGGCCAATGCCAACAAGGACACGTTGCGGGCTGCCTGCAAGAAGTGCGGCTACGCCGGTCACCTGACCTACCAATGCCGCAATTTTCTCAAGGTAAGCGAGCGCCGGACATGCCGGAGTAAAGCCCGAAACACTCTCAACCCATCTTTCCATCCGTGCAGGTGGACCCCAATAAGGAGATCCTGCTGGATGTGGAGAGCACCAGCTCGGACTCGGAGCTTGACTACCTCACACCGCTGACGGAGCTGCGGGCCCAGGAGCTAAAAGGCGGTGCCGAATTGCCACCGCCCACGCTGCCGACCACAACAGTTAACAAGGATAAGGATAGGGCTAAAGTGAAGGAGCGCGACAGGAACAAGGAGCGAGAGCACGACAGGGAGAGGGTCCGAGATCGGGATCGTGATCGAGTTCGGGAGCGTGAACGCGACAAGGTGAGAGAGCGAGAGCGAGAGCGGGAACGCGAAAGGGAGCGGGACAGGGAGAGGGGGCACGACCGGAAGAGGAGCAGCTCCAAGCGGAGCCACAAGGTGGCCGAAAAGGATAAGGACAAGGACAAGAAGTCGGAGAGACACAAGAAGCGCAAGAAGAAGAGAAGTCACAAGCATAAAAAGGACACCTCCGATCTGGCCAAAACCAAGTCAAAGAAACACCCAGGCGGCACCAGCAAAAAGTCAAAGCGACGACGCTCCTCTCCCTCCACCAGCAGCAGCAGCACCAGCTCATCCGACTCCTCATCCTCTTCCTCCGATTCGGATTCAGATAACTCCAGTAGCAGCAGCGACGACGATGGCGATGATTCCGAATCCGAATCGGATTCCAGCGACAACGAGGAGTCCAGCACCAGCGAGTCCGATGAGTATGGCCGGAAAAAGAAACGTCAGGGCAAGTACAAGCGGAAGGCGGACACGGCCATGTTGCGACGCAAAAAGACCAAGGTGAAGCGAAAGCGGCATCGTGCCGGCAACTCTGGTGCCCCCACCGCCGGCAGCTACCTGAGCAGTCTCAGCGACAGCAGCACCTACTGATTAGGAACCCGCGACCAGGGTATATAGCTGCGTTCCAAAGCAACTCCGCTCTCTCCCTCACTCTCTCTCCGTTTAAGAGCGTGTTGTCCCCTCCTCCACTTCCATTCGAGACTGCCGGATTCGCCAGTAAAATAATAACTAATCCCTACCTTAAACCCTAGACTTGTCTCCTAGTTCTTAAGTTGAATGTATCATCTGCAAAATATACAAAACAAAAAATGGAAAAGTAATTTTTATATTTTTAAAATCATAAAAACTCGCATATATAGGGAGTTTCTAGATTTTATTTAGGCAGTTTCAACCGAATGAATACATTTTTGGATTACACATAACAAACTATATACATATATAAAAAACAATAATAATTTAAACAATAGTTCACTCCGATTCCCGCAGGGCCGTCTCCAGAGCGGTTATGTGACGCTTGAGAAAGCCTATCTCCTGGGCGGAGCGCTCACACTTCAAGCACTTGTCCTCGCAATTCGCCTTACCCAGGATGGTGTCCATGAGCCGGGAATTTCTCCTACTCAGTTCGTCTTTGGAGGCTATCAGCTTCTCCATCAATTCAATCGTTGAGCTTTGGAATTCCAACATATCCTTCTCGCGTCTTTTAAGGGCTTTCCTCAACTCCCTATTATGCTTTTTGGTATCCAACAGGATTTGCTCTAGCTCCAGCAACCTATCCTCTGCATCCTCAAGCTTCGTTGTGGCCCTGGGTTGGGGCTTTGGCTGATCTTCGTTGTCATGGATACTTTTAAGATGTCCCTCGGACACAATTTTCATGGCCTCCAAAATGCTTTCCATTTTCGAGTCGTCGATTTCTTCGGTGTCTATTAACTGGCGCAGGCGACTGGAGTAGGTATCAGCCTTTTGGCCATTCAATGTTACCACAGCGTTGGCGCTGTTGCAATGATTTTCGAGGGAGGAGTTGGTGCTGCCAATGGGTCGGGATATGGGTGTGACTATCACATCCTCCTCGGGAATATGCTCCTGCGAAGGTTGAGTGTGGTCGCAACTCAAATGCATGAAATGACGACGTATGCAGTCCAGGTTGCGCAAACGTGGCTTTGGCTGCGGCGGCGACTCCTGGTGTTCTTCATTATCTCTGGAATGTCTGTGAAGATTACAGGTATGGCTTCGGGCTGCCAGGTGTTCTGATGGGCTCTCCCTCTGGTGCTCCTTTCGCTGCTCTCTGTGCTGCTCCTTCCTCTGCCCTATGTGTTGCTCCTGCTGCTCCTCAGAATCTTCAACCTCCGATGCTGTGACAACGTGCTGCTCTAAAGGCCACTCATTGCTGGTCATCATCTTGATGAATTCCTTTTCATCCGCCTCGAACACAAATCGCATACTCCAGTACTTCCTGTCATCGTCATAGAACTGCAAATAGTTGTCCTGCAAGTGAATGGCATTGCCATTGGGCTTCAGTTTCGTGTGGCTCATTGTCAGGCTCTTTTGTTTGTACAGGATCAGAGTGGCTGCCTCATTGTCGCCCAATTTGGACAGGGCCAAGCCCATACGATCCACCGGCTCGTAGCCTTTATAAATATTAACAATCTTGGCAAAGACAATGGCCCAACGGCTGGATTCTGGGACCGTTGGGACGCTGCTGCTGATCGAGCAGAAGGAGGAGGAGGAGGAGGAGGACCCTTCATAGCTTGTCGTGGGCCTCTGGGATTTGTGGCCACCCGGCTGGTAGCGCAGGTTACGTGTTTCCCTTCGCATGGGCAGGATGTCATCCTCGAATATCTCGCTGAGAGTGCGAGGAGAGGACTCGTTGCTAAAAAGAAGAGTTTAGTTGGGCTACCACCACACACACATCGTCATCGTTGATGGCTCACCTGTGCAACTTGGTGAAAAATGACTCTATGGAGCCCGCGCCGTCGGAGTCAAAGTTCATGGCTCACAACTCGGACTCTTACAATGCTATAAATCCTGGATTAAGCCCAAATCAGTCTGAACAGAACGAACAAAATATATAAATAATGGAACTCAGACGGTGATTGATTGCAAACAACTTTTTTCGGTGTGGCCAGATGTGAAAATGAAAAAAATGACAGGGGTCACGTCGACTACTGGGTTCCCTACATTTGAACTTTCTAATATTACCATATATTTATTATATTTTATATTTATTATTTATTATATTGTATTACATTTATTTAATTTTGAATTTCTCTTATGAAATTGGTAAGCAAAAAATTAAAATTAAAAAAAAACATTATTTTAATTATATATTATATTGTATATTATATCTAATAAATAAAATAAATAATAAATATATATTTTTTTATTTAAATAATGAAGTTGCTTAATAGTATATCTAATATTTAATTAATAAAATAAGTAAAACAAAAATATGTTCAAATAATACAAATAATGAATAAATTAAGTGGTAAAAATTAATTTTTTTTTAAATTGAATCATGAAGTAAGTTGCTTAATATTATACCTCATATATAAAAAAATAAATAAAAATAAATATAAAATTCCTGCAACTACCTTTATACCATATTTATTTAATTGTGAATTTTTTTTTGTGAAATTAGTTACTTATTATATATAAAATCGAATGAATTTATATTCATACTAGAGGACCCGGCGAACTTTATCTCGCCCCAACTGCGACTGATTAAAACAAATTAAATTGAGACGTTCCGTACATATCCACACAGTACTGTTGAAACAAACGGCGGTATCTTAACAGATGATTGTCAACATCTAGTCGAATCATCAATCGATAGGCATAAAAATTCATTCTCATTCGTTTCTTCTCCTAGAATTTGAATTCAAACTTAGTTGTAGAATTAAAAAGAAGTGATGACTTGTAAACAAACCTGAAGTTGGGTTGACCATCTTTATGTTGAAGTGATACCCATCTTCTCCACGACAGAACATCAACGGGTATTGAAGAGCATCATAAGACCGATGAGTCTCATAAACTCGCTGCAATTGGCCATTATACCGACGCTTAAAAACAATATCGCGTGATTCCACATTCTCGCCAACAATCACCACTGCGACTTCATTGATAGTGGAAGCATTAAATTGTCTTGCATGGCTACCAATGGGTTTTTTGTCAGCGCTGATAATGATTTTGTGTTCGTCATAATGCATTATATCCAATGCGGTTTTAAACAATCTGACCAATTCATTATGCTCATGGAGAAGGTTTTGCAATTGTTGAATAATTTCACGTTTAGTTGCAGTAAAAATTGCACAGCGGTGATTTAGTTCAACTTCCGAATCACCAATGAAATAGATCTGAAGGAATTTATGATCTTTGTTTTGTGGTGGTAACATAGCGCCCGCTCGGTGGGGAATTTGCCCTTGAATCTGAATGTTGGGATGCAATTTTGAAAAAATGTGATAATAAAGAGACGCCATTACCTTATAACTTGGATTGTAGCCTGATTGTTGAACAACCTCGGCTCCAAAAGACGTCATTTGAAAGCATCCTTTATATTTTTGTGCAAGCTTCAGGAAACTGTTTGATTGGGCTGAGTTTCCATATAGTAGCGAGTACAAAGGCTCTGGTGGATGAGCCAAAACGGGCAATTTAATTTTGCCACCTGCACAGCATAAGCCGGGGGTTTCCAACCGAAACTTCAATGCATTACAATGCTGACATACAACAGGTAATGAACCAATAACAACGCACGTAAGATCCTTGTAGGATGTTTCAGGATTGTATGCGAATGAAGCGCGATTCAAGTTTTCATTTGCGGCTCGTCATCCTCTATTATTTTGTCGGGCTTGAGGTGGTCTTTGTGCAGCGCGAAGCTGTGCCATTTGGGCACGTATCGATGCATTTATTTCTGTACGTTCCTCTTGCGTCCGACTATTAAGGAAATTCTGATTATTTATTGCATTGCGAGAACGCCGCCCAAGATTTGATCGTCTAACAGCAGGCATTACTTCCAATTGTTTAAGCTCACTTTGGTAATGCTTCGTTAGCTCGATTTTTTTGTTTAAATATTTTTTTACCGAGTTCTTTGATACACAATTTCAACGCAGCTATGATCTTTGTAGTAGAGCTGGGAAAAAATCGATGTTAACATCGATTAAATCGATTCTTTCTTTTTGGTCGATGCATCGATTCGGTTTAGAAAGAATCGATTAATCGACAAGGTCCATGCTTTGCGCTATCTGTGCGTTTCAGCTAGCTCAACAGAAGCAGAGCGAGTATTTAGTAAGGCTGGATGTAACATAACCGATAGCTCGTTTTTGCCAACAAAAACCAGTGGCTAATCTAGAATTTTGATATTTATTTTCATTTTTATAATTTGAAAATATTTTCTTTTGTTTTTTGTGATCTCATTGAATTGATCCCATTTAATTTAATTTAATTTAACTGGAAATAACCAGTAAATAATTTACTTTGATTTTTTGTTTTTATAATATGAAAATATTTTGTTTCTTATTTTATGAACCTTTATTTTAAATATTTTTATTTAAAATAAGTTACTTTATTTAAAATAAAGGCTTTGAATAATTTTATTTAAAATAAAGATTCATAAAATAAGAAACAAAATATATTCTTTAAAAAAAAATCAAAATCAATTAATCACTGGTTATGGCCAGCAAAATTTATTTGATTTATTAAGAATACATTTTTGGTTTATTGTTTTAGAATGATTATGTAAATAAATTTAAGTTTGGTTTTTTTTCTAAATTTATTTGAAGTAAAAAATAAAAAAGTTTTGTTTTCGATTTAATCGATTTAATCGATTTTATTTTCACAAAAATCGAAAAAAATCGATTCGCTGAGAATCGATTTTTTCCCAGCTCTACTTTGTAGGGTGTTTCAGAATTTTACATACAACAGTGTGTCCATCTGTTGAGCCGCTAGCGACCTTTCCGGAAGGACTTTTCAAAATTTTCTTATGCTATAACCTTCTTCTGGCAATTACAAAAAACTGAAAAAAAAAATTGAGCCAAATCGGCCCAGCCGTTCTCTTGTGATTTGATCCCTAACATTTTTTGTCTCCATTTTTATATATATAGATATATAAAAAAAAAATAATAATAAATAACTATAAATAAAATTTAATGAAATTTGTTATTCTGCCAAACAAGCCTAAGAAAAGTCGCCTATTAATGCTGACCAAGAATATATAGGGTTTATAGGGTCGGAAGTGACTCCTTCACTGCATAGCAAACTGTTTATGGCTTTCTAATTAATTAAACAAGTTAACACCTATTATTTTTTAAAGCTCTTGTTGTTGTAAGTCTTATTTTTAAATTATTAATTTCACCACAAATGAAATAGTAAGTAATATTTATATTTCTAATTATTAAAGTCTGACCCTTTGGGGTCCTTTCACAGTCTTCAGAGAACCAAAGCCCAACTCGTTGTTGTGACCGCTCTTTATCAGTATTTTGAGATTTGGTGAGTTCTTAAGATTTGGTGCTCTCTGCTCTCTGCAGATTCTTCCAGCAGCCAACAAAAAAAACGAATCTCCACACTCCCCCAAGGTTCCGTGAATTTCACAATGAACCAACCTTGCGAAGGCCATTGAAAGAGTAGCCACCAATACACCAAGCGAAAAAAAGGGTGTTCTTACAAAAATATATATGTACATAAATAATAATTTCTTTTAAAAAATATATAGCAAATTATATTTAAGCTATTCTTGAGCTATTTCAAGGTATTAAATATTTATACATTTTATAATTATATATTTTTTCCAGTGCCACCAACGACGCAGTTGCTCCCGATCCGACCAAGTGATAAGCCAGGGGGAGAGCGCATCATTTAGCGATTGTTCAAGTGCGTTCATCGGCTATATTCCGGCGATAAGAACAGATCCCGGACGGAGAGCTATAAAGCAGGCCAGCAGCCCGGCCAGCGCTTCAGTTGAATCTCGGCCAGTCCAGTGAGAGCTTGCCATAGTGTCAGGTAGATTAGAACACCTCCGTTTGTCCCTCCACCCCACCTGTATCAGCGGATTAAGCGATAAGCCAGCAGCTCTGCTCTGCTCTGTTTGTGTGTTTCTGTCTCTGAGATCTGGTTACGTAAACAGGAAAACAAGAAAGGGGAAACCATGGAAGTACCGCCGCCATTGGTCCTCAAGCGACACATGTATGTGCCCAGCAAGACACTGATGGGTCCCGGACCCTCCAACTGCTCCCATCGCGTGCTCGAGGCCATGAGTAATCCGGTGCTGGGGCACATGCATCCCGAGTGCCTGCAGGTGGGTTGAGTTAAAAAAAAAATCTTTACAAATTTAATATATATAAAAACTTAATATCTAAAAATAAATGAATGCATAAAAGAAAATAAATAAATAAACAAAATATAAAATAATATAATAATAATAATAAATTAATAATATAAAAAATTAATAATTATAAAAGATTAATAATTATACAAAATTAAAAATATAAAAAATTGAAATATAAAAAATGTAATCAAATAAAATTTAATATATAAAAAATGTAATATATGTATAACAAATTAAATATGAGAACAAATTTATAAAAATATAAAAATTTTACATAAAACAAAAAAAAAAAAATATAATATAAAAAAAATTTAATATATAAAGAAAATTTAACAAATAAGAAATATTTAATATATTAAAAAATTTCAGATATAAAAAAAAAATAATATAAAAAAATTAATACATACAAAAATGTTATTTAAAAAAATATTAAATTTATAAAAACAAAAATTAATATATAAAAAATATAAATATATAAAAAATGTATTAAATAACAAAAAAAATTCAATTTTAAAATTCAATACATCAAAAGTTTACAATATTGTGTACCTTCCATCCACAGATCATGGACGAGGTTAAGGAGGGCATCAAGTACATCTTCCAAACCCTAAACGATGCCACCATGTGCATCAGTGGAGCGGGTCACAGCGGCATGGAGGCAGCACTCTGCAATCTAATCCAGGATGGCGACGCCGTCCTGATGGGCATCACCGGTGTCTGGGGCCATCGGGCTGGGGATATGGCGCGTCGCTATGGCGCCGAAGTACACTATGTGGAGGCAAGCTTCGGACGCGCCCTGAGCTGGGAGGAGATCACATTCGCCTTCGAGGCCCATCGGCCGCGTGTGTTCTTCATTGCCCAGGGTGACTCCTCCACGGGGATCATTCAGCAGAATATCCGTGAAATCGGTGAACTGTGCCGGAAGTACGATTGCTTCCTGGTGGTGGATACAGTGGCCTCGCTGGGAGGCACTGAGTTCCTCATGGACGAGTGGAAGGTGGATGTGGCCTATACGGGTTCACAGAAGGCCCTTGGCGGTCCGGCTGGCCTCACACCGATTTCGTTTAGCAAGCGAGCTCTTACCCACATCCGGAAGCGAAAGACCAAGCCGAAGGTCTACTACTTTGATATCCTTCTGATTGGTCAATACTGGGGCTGCTATGGCACGCCCAGGATCTATCATCACACCATATCCTCCACCCTGCTGTACGGACTGCGCGAGGCCCTGGCCCATTTCTGTGCTTTGGGCCTGAAGGCCGTCGTCCGGCGGCATCAGGAGTGCTCCAAGCGGCTGCAGTTGGGCATCGAGGAGCTGGGCCTGGAGATGTTCGTGCAACGGGAGGAGGAGCGTTTGCCCACGGTGAACACGATCAAAGTGCCGTTCGGTGTGGACTGGAAGAAGGTGGCCGAGTATGCCATGCGCAAGTGAGTAGTTTCTGGAGGAGGGGATCTCGTAGAGCATCACTAAATCTATTTTCTCTATTAGGTACAGCGTGGAGATCAGCGGCGGCCTGGGGCCCACAGTGGAGCATGTCTTCCGCATTGGTCTGATGGGCGAGAATGCCACCGTGGAGCGCGTTGATATGGTCCTCAGCATCCTCAACGAGGCCATCCAAAGCATCAAGCTCAAGGCGGTCAAGACAGAGCGTTCCAAAATATAAAAATTACATTGTTTCCTTCTTTTTTAATGGTTTTTTAAATAATAAATATAAATAATAAAAATGTTATAATGATTCCACATTCTCGCCAACAATCACCACTGCGACTTCATTGATAGTGGAAGCATTAAATTGTCTTGCATGGCTACCAATGGGTTTTTTGTCAGCGCTGATAATGATTTTGTGTTCGTCATAATGCATTATATCCAATGCGGTTTTAAACAATCTGACCAATTCATTATGCTCATGGAGAAGGTTTTGCAATTGTTGAATAATTTCACGTTTAGTTGCAGTAAAAATTGCACAGCGGTGATTTAGTTCAACTTCCGAATCACCAATGAAATAGATCTGAAGGAATTTATGATCTTTGTTTTGTGGTGGTAACATAGCGCCCGCTCGGTGGGGAATTTGCCCTTGAATCTGAATGTTGGGATGCAATTTTGAAAAAATGTGATAATAAAGAGACGCCATTACCTTATAACTTGGATTGTAGCCTGATTGTTGAACAACCTCGGCTCCAAAAGACGTCATTTGAAAGCATCCTTTATATTTTTGTGCAAGCTTCAGGAAACTGTTTGATTGGGCTGAGTTTCCATATAGTAGCGAGTACAAAGGCTCTGGTGGATGAGCCAAAACGGGCAATTTAATTTTGCCACCTGCACAGCATAAGCCGGGGGTTTCCAACCGAAACTTCAATGCATTACAATGCTGACATACAACAGGTAATGAACCAATAACAACGCACGTAAGATCCTTGTAGGATGTTTCAGGATTGTATGCGAATGAAGCGCGATTCAAGTTTTCATTTGCGGCTCGTCATCCTCTATTATTTTGTCGGGCTTGAGGTGGTCTTTGTGCAGCGCGAAGCTGTGCCATTTGGGCACGTATCGATGCATTTATTTCTGTACGTTCCTCTTGCGTCCGACTATTAAGGAAATTCTGATTATTTATTGCATTGCGAGAACGCCGCCCAAGATTTGATCGTCTAACAGCAGGCATTACTTCCAATTGTTTAAGCTCACTTTGGTAATGCTTCGTTAGCTCGATTTTTTTGTTTAAATATTTTTTTACCGAGTTCTTTGATACACAATTTCAACGCAGCTATGATCTTTGTAGTAGAGCTGGGAAAAAATCGATGTTAACATCGATTAAATCGATTCTTTCTTTTTGGTCGATGCATCGATTCGGTTTAGAAAGAATCGATTAATCGACAAGGTCCATGCTTTGCGCTATCTGTGCGTTTCAGCTAGCTCAACAGAAGCAGAGCGAGTATTTAGTAAGGCTGGATGTAACATAACCGATAGCTCGTTTTTGCCAACAAAAACCAGTGGCTAATCTAGAATTTTGATATTTATTTTCATTTTTATAATTTGAAAATATTTTCTTTTGTTTTTTGTGATCTCATTGAATTGATCCCATTTAATTTAATTTAATTTAACTGGAAATAACCAGTAAATAATTTACTTTGATTTTTTGTTTTTATAATATGAAAATATTTTGTTTCTTATTTTATGAACCTTTATTTTAAATATTTTTATTTAAAATAAGTTACTTTATTTAAAATAAAGGCTTTGAATAATTTTATTTAAAATAAAGATTCATAAAATAAGAAACAAAATATATTCTTTAAAAAAAAATCAAAATCAATTAATCACTGGTTATGGCCAGCAAAATTTATTTGATTTATTAAGAATACATTTTTGGTTTATTGTTTTAGAATGATTATGTAAATAAATTTAAGTTTGGTTTTTTTTCTAAATTTATTTGAAGTAAAAAATAAAAAAGTTTTGTTTTCGATTTAATCGATTTAATCGATTTTATTTTCACAAAAATCGAAAAAAATCGATTCGCTGAGAATCGATTTTTTCCCAGCTCTACTTTGTAGGGTGTTTCAGAATTTTACATACAACAGTGTGTCCATCTGTTGAGCCGCTAGCGACCTTTCCGGAAGGACTTTTCAAAATTTTCTTATGCTATAACCTTCTTCTGGCAATTACAAAAAACTGAAAAAAAAAATTGAGCCAAATCGGCCCAGCCGTTCTCTTGTGATTTGATCCCTAACATTTTTTGTCTCCATTTTTATATATATAGATATATAAAAAAAAAAAAATAATAAATAACTATAAATAAAATTTAATGAAATTTGTTATTCTGCCAAACAAGCCTAAGAAAAGTCGCCTATTAATGCTGACCAAGAATATATAGGGTTTATAGGGTCGGAAGTGACTCCTTCACTGCATAGCAAACTGTTTATGGCTTTCTAATTAATTAAACAAGTTAACACCTATTATTTTTTAAAGCTCTTGTTGTTGTAAGTCTTATTTTTAAATTATTAATTTCACCACAAATGAAATAGTAAGTAATATTTATATTTCTAATTATTAAAGTCTGACCCTTTGGGGTCCTTTCACAGTCTTCAGAGAACCAAAGCCCAACTCGTTGTTGTGACCGCTCTTTATCAGTATTTTGAGATTTGGTGAGTTCTTAAGATTTGGTGCTCTCTGCTCTCTGCAGATTCTTCCAGCAGCCAACAAAAAAAACGAATCTCCACACTCCCCCAAGGTTCCGTGAATTTCACAATGAACCAACCTTGCGAAGGCCATTGAAAGAGTAGCCACCAATACACCAAGCGAAAAAAAGGGTGTTCTTACAAAAATATATATGTACATAAATAATAATTTCTTTTAAAAAATATATAGCAAATTATATTTAAGCTATTCTTGAGCTATTTCAAGGTATTAAATATTTATACATTTTATAATTATATATTTTTTCCAGTGCCACCAACGACGCAGTTGCTCCCGATCCGACCAAGTGATAAGCCAGGGGGAGAGCGCATCATTTAGCGATTGTTCAAGTGCGTTCATCGGCTATATTCCGGCGATAAGAACAGATCCCGGACGGAGAGCTATAAAGCAGGCCAGCAGCCCGGCCAGCGCTTCAGTTGAATCTCGGCCAGTCCAGTGAGAGCTTGCCATAGTGTCAGGTAGATTAGAACACCTCCGTTTGTCCCTCCACCCCACCTGTATCAGCGGATTAAGCGATAAGCCAGCAGCTCTGCTCTGCTCTGTTTGTGTGTTTCTGTCTCTGAGATCTGGTTACGTAAACAGGAAAACAAGAAAGGGGAAACCATGGAAGTACCGCCGCCATTGGTCCTCAAGCGACACATGTATGTGCCCAGCAAGACACTGATGGGTCCCGGACCCTCCAACTGCTCCCATCGCGTGCTCGAGGCCATGAGTAATCCGGTGCTGGGGCACATGCATCCCGAGTGCCTGCAGGTGGGTTGAGTTAAAAAAAAAATCTTTACAAATTTAATATATATAAAAACTTAATATCTAAAAATAAATGAATGCATAAAAGAAAATAAATAAATAAACAAAATATAAAATAATATAATAATAATAATAAATTAATAATATAAAAAATTAATAATTATAAAAGATTAATAATTATACAAAATTAAAAATATAAAAAATTGAAATATAAAAAATGTAATCAAATAAAATTTAATATATAAAAAATGTAATATATGTATAACAAATTAAATATGAGAACAAATTTATAAAAATATAAAAATTTTACATAAAACAAAAAAAAAAAAATATAATATAAAAAAAATTTAATATATAAAGAAAATTTAACAAATAAGAAATATTTAATATATTAAAAAATTTCAGATATAAAAAAAAAATAATATAAAAAAATTAATACATACAAAAATGTTATTTAAAAAAATATTAAATTTATAAAAACAAAAATTAATATATAAAAAATATAAATATATAAAAAATGTATTAAATAACAAAAAAAATTCAATTTTAAAATTCAATACATCAAAAGTTTACAATATTGTGTACCTTCCATCCACAGATCATGGACGAGGTTAAGGAGGGCATCAAGTACATCTTCCAAACCCTAAACGATGCCACCATGTGCATCAGTGGAGCGGGTCACAGCGGCATGGAGGCAGCACTCTGCAATCTAATCCAGGATGGCGACGCCGTCCTGATGGGCATCACCGGTGTCTGGGGCCATCGGGCTGGGGATATGGCGCGTCGCTATGGCGCCGAAGTACACTATGTGGAGGCAAGCTTCGGACGCGCCCTGAGCTGGGAGGAGATCACATTCGCCTTCGAGGCCCATCGGCCGCGTGTGTTCTTCATTGCCCAGGGTGACTCCTCCACGGGGATCATTCAGCAGAATATCCGTGAAATCGGTGAACTGTGCCGGAAGTACGATTGCTTCCTGGTGGTGGATACAGTGGCCTCGCTGGGAGGCACTGAGTTCCTCATGGACGAGTGGAAGGTGGATGTGGCCTATACGGGTTCACAGAAGGCCCTTGGCGGTCCGGCTGGCCTCACACCGATTTCGTTTAGCAAGCGAGCTCTTACCCACATCCGGAAGCGAAAGACCAAGCCGAAGGTCTACTACTTTGATATCCTTCTGATTGGTCAATACTGGGGCTGCTATGGCACGCCCAGGATCTATCATCACACCATATCCTCCACCCTGCTGTACGGACTGCGCGAGGCCCTGGCCCATTTCTGTGCTTTGGGCCTGAAGGCCGTCGTCCGGCGGCATCAGGAGTGCTCCAAGCGGCTGCAGTTGGGCATCGAGGAGCTGGGCCTGGAGATGTTCGTGCAACGGGAGGAGGAGCGTTTGCCCACGGTGAACACGATCAAAGTGCCGTTCGGTGTGGACTGGAAGAAGGTGGCCGAGTATGCCATGCGCAAGTGAGTAGTTTCTGGAGGAGGGGATCTCGTAGAGCATCACTAAATCTATTTTCTCTATTAGGTACAGCGTGGAGATCAGCGGCGGCCTGGGGCCCACAGTGGAGCATGTCTTCCGCATTGGTCTGATGGGCGAGAATGCCACCGTGGAGCGCGTTGATATGGTCCTCAGCATCCTCAACGAGGCCATCCAAAGCATCAAGCTCAAGGCGGTCAAGACAGAGCGTTCCAAAATATAAAAATTACATTGTTTCCTTCTTTTTTAATGGTTTTTTAAATAATAAATATAAATAATAAAAATGTTATACAAATTTTTGAAAGGGGAATAACCGGTAGTACACAAGGCAGTGTTGCCAGACTAGAGAGAAAGGCGTTGAGCAAAAAAAAATAAAAATCACAATTAATCATTAAAGCCTAGTACTTAGAGCTGGGAAACTATCGATGGTACTATCGAGGTATCGACTTTTTCCTTTTTTTGAGCCACCATCGATAGTTTTTTATCACTATCGATAGTACGGGACTATTTTTATATCTCTGCTTTGTTGCTGAAATTTAGTAAGAAAAATGCAAACAAATATATATATATATGTATATATATATTTTTTTTTTTATAATAAAAATGTATTCTAAATTAACTTAAATTGGAGTTGGTGGTGAAAAATATTAACTGAATCTCAAAAGAAAGGGTGCGTCTACGCCACGTCTTCAGAGTCTAAGCGTATGTTTAGCAATGGTAATACAATTTTATTTGTGCAAAGTTGCTTGGATAGAATATTTATGTTAATTACTTAGTCAAAACATATTGAATAGTATTATAATTCTATTTGAAATTGCTATAACTTTAATTTGCAAAAAGAATCGTAAAAAAACGATACTATCGATAGTATCGAATTTTCGTTTTCAAAACATCGAAAATATCGAATGGTGTCACTATCGATAGTTTCCCAGCTCTACTAGTACTCTGACGAGAAAAACCCGCTGTCTAAATTAGACAGCGGAATCGCTGTTTATTTCGCTACCGAGCTAGTGTGCCCAAAAAAATTAAGGAAATTCCATGAAAATGTACTTTTTATGGCGTTTAAGGATTTTCCTTGGTCACACTGGACAGCTGTTTGTAAACAAATATTAAAAATATTAATAAATATGGCATTAAAATGTCCTTTGTGGGTTAAATTCCATATTATGGGCTTCCCCTTGACAGCCCCTATCAATTCCACCTTTTTCCTTCAACTTTCCCTCCATTAGGGGTGTCTAAATAAATCAAATGAATTATTTAGACAGCGCGATATCAGCTGTTTACTATCTTGATCTGGCAACGCCATTCAATTTTCGCAGGCTTCATTTTCGTCGTCAGAGTACCGAAAAAAACGAGGTGTCTAAAAGTTCTTCTTCTTCTTTTTTCGACACCGTTTTTTTTATATGGAGTTTGGCCGCTGTCTAAATTTATACAGCGGTTTTTTCTCGTCAGAGTACTAGGCTTAAGCTTGAGCAAAAAAAATAAAACTCAAAACTAATGATTATTCGTGATTTTTATTTTTTACGCTTAAAAATAATTATTAGTCTTGATTTAAAAAATTAAAAATTGATAAGTAATCATTAATTTTTAAAATATTACTTATAATGATTACGGTCCCTGATTTAAATTGCTATTCTTTCGGAGAAGAATAAATAATTATTCAAACCAGTAACCGCCAGTATTCTTAGGTCATATTTTAGTATTATATTATGTCTCGGTTTACATATCAGTATTTTTATATCGATATTAAAAAAACTGGTCAAATAAACGTTTGTATTTTTTTTTCATGCAGCCGAATTTTTACATTTTAGTATTTTTATGTCGAAAAAAACAACTGGTCGGTCACACTTTTGGGCGTCAAACTGTTTTCGGCCGCCATTTCGATTTAAATTTACCTGCGGCGTCACTTAATTTTGACGAAATAATAAACACATTCCCCGCCCAGCGCGTTCAACTTCGAGTTCTCGTGAAACTCCAGTCGGCTATTGGCCAGCAGTCATGCTCTTTAAATAGAACGCCAACGTATTCCTGGCCGCAAATATCAAACAACAAACATCCCGACATCCGAATTAAAACAAATCCAATATGGAGACCCAGAACAACTTTGCATCGTTCAAGGCGGAGATCCTGGAGATGACAGCCCAGAATGTGGACATGCTCCACGCCATGTGGCTGCGCATCTTCGACACCAAGACCTGCGGCAAGTTCCTCCACAGGCTGAAGGACCATGCGCAGACCTTCTACACGGATCTCCTGAACGAGTCATGCGAGAAGCAGCAGACGATCCTTGACGAGATCGCTGCCCTGCAGGCCGAGGCCAGGGACCTCACGCGACTGCTTCACGAGTCGGTGGACATCGGCGAGCGCCCAGATGACGTTCCACTGGTCATCTGGCAGCTAAAGCTGTACAAGGGCATCGAGCACCTGCGCGAGGAGCTGGCCAGGCGCCAGGCTGAGATCTGCGAACTCCTGCTCCAGCAGGAACAGCTATGCGAGGAACTGGGCGAACTGCCGTTGCCACTGCTGGCCGATCCTTTGCCTCAGCCGGAGGAGATGGATGCGTTCCGAGATCATCTCGAGCAGCTGCGGGCCCACCGAGTGCTGCGCCTGAAGGAGATGGACCAGCTGCGCCAGAGCATCAAGCACAACATGAAGCTGCTGGAGTGCCTGCCGCAGACGGACCAGGAGGAACGCCTGCTCAACCAGGTGGATCACTGCCTCACGCCCGAGACCTTTGAGCGCCTGCGGAAGATGCAGAAGGAGCTCGCCGACCAGATGCAGGAGATGCGAGAGCGCATCGACGACATGCGCGAAAAGATTCGCGTTCTGTGGGAGCGTCTGCAGGAGACGGACGACTACGCCATGCGAAGGGTGCGCAACGCCACCGAGTACACACAGTACACGTACGACGTTCTCCGGGAGGAGCTGCAGCGCTGCCAGGCCCTCCGGAAGCAGAACCTTGAGAGCTTCATTGAACAGCTTCGCGTGGAGATCCAAGAGTGGTGGGATCGCACCCTGAAGAGCCCCCAGGAGCGCAAGCGTTTCACCAGCCACCTAAACGGTTTTGAGAGGGAAGATGTCTTGGAGCTATACGAGATGGAGTTGGACGGCCTCAAGACCTTCTACAGCAGCAACAAGAAGATTTTCGAGCTCTACGCCACCCGGACAGAGCTGTGGTCCCGCATGGAGGCCCTGGAGGCCAAGGTCAATGATCCCAAACGCTTCAATAATCGCGGTGGCCAGCTGCTCAAGGAGGAGAAGGAACGCAAGGCCAACTCGGTCAAGCTGCCCAAGATCGAGGAGCAAATCACGGAGCTGGTGAACGCCTTTGTGGGCCAGGCGAACACGGCCTTCCTGGTGTTCGGAAAGGACATCCTCAAGAGCATGGCCCTGGACTGGGAGCAGTTTCGACAGGCCAAGCAGCAGCCCGCCGCCGCTCGCAAGAACCAAGAGCTCTCCGGAGCGGTCAGCAAGAAGATGCCACCGCCACATCTCACGCCGAAGGGTAAAGCTGGCAAATACCAATCCACGTCGTCGCTGAAGAAGAGTCCATCGAAGGTCGACTCGAGCATGGCTGTCAAGTCCACGGGCAATCTGAAAAAGAGGCGACATTCCAATCTGGGCAATGCCAGCTCACCGACGGCCACTGCCGCCAAGCGGAATCTAATATCTTCGCTGGACTGCAATAATTCAGCCACCGTCCTGGCGGAGAACTCCCAACGGAAGCCGATCAATCCGCCGAAAAAGGTTTTAGTGCTGGAACACTCGCTGCGTCGGGGGAAGCGAACCAACAGGCTCTCCGCCGTGAACCCCAGTCGGAGTCGTGCCATACCGGATATCCTGGTGGAGCCGCCCTCCAGCGAAGACTGTGGCAGTCTCTAGAGGTCTCCAAATCAAATTCTAATCGAGTCAGCTACTGATCTGTGTTTATTTCTACCTGAACTCTACCTGTATTGTATAAGTATTGATTGTATTGTAATTGTGAAGCCCTGAAACGTCCTGATTTAGATGGTTAGTTTCAGACAGTTGATATCTTCCAAATGTGAAATTGTCGAGCGGTTTTATTAATAATTTTATATGATTTATAGAGAGATATTTTTTAATAAATGAGTAATTTTAGGTAGTTGACACAAGTTTTTCCTTTGTTTTTTAACCAAACCAAGCAATTAAGGGCAATCAGAAAATGTTTCAGCCAGGAAAATAGCTTCCCAAGAAACCCAAACAAGGCTAAATCCTTTGGAAATCTGGCTGAAATCCTCTTCGGTTAAGGAGTTCACTCCACATCCACATCAGAGGGCGGAAGTTCGGCCGGAGCAGCACAACTTCTGGTGGCCAGTTCCCTTTCTCTGGGGGAAAACACGTGTCATATATAGGATATATAACTTAGATTTATTCAACGTCGAACCGAAGGCACACTCTCACACACACGTAGAAAAAAAAAAAAAAAACAAAGTTGTACACTTAAATGTTTATTTGTTGTTTTCAAATTCAATGAACGACAAGCGCTCAAATCATTTCCATCCAATGTGTACTTAAAGTCTCTCCATCTTCCTCAAGCCTCCGGCTGGGCTTAACCCTGCTTCTGGGCCAGCTCGCGGGCCTTGGCGCGCTCCAGCTTGGCGATGCGGGCCAGACTCTTGGAGCCAAGGATACCACCGCCCCAGTGGCGACGGATCTCCTCGTGACGCTCATTGAAGTTGGTCTTGACGGCCTCCAGAACCTTGCCAAAGTTGGCCTTGTCGTTGTTATCAACGGTGGTCAGGGCCAGGGTGGTGCAGGTCTTGCGGCGGACCAGGCGACCCAGACGAGCCTTGCCCTTAACAATGCAGTAGGGCACGCCCATTTTGCGGCAAAGGGCGGGCAGGAAGAGAACCAGCTGGAAAATACAGAAAGAAAAAGGGAAAAGCATTAGTGTTGAGGTATTTGGTAAGCACGTGTTGTGGCTCGAAAGTGTTCCCCAATTCCCTGAATTTAAAGCTAGGCACTTTCTCTAAGCTTTGCTTGGTGAGAAATCTTTGGTATTTAGAGCTCCCAGAGCAAGTACCTAGCTTTTGGGAAATAATTCAAATCAGCTGTCAATTCGCCACATGGGCAGCCTCCTCGCAGAGCGGGATATGCCTTTCGGTTGAAGAAATTCAAAGTTTTACATCATTACAAGAGCACGGGGAGCAACTGGAGCGGTAGCAACTCCAAATTGGATTTATGGTATTACAACTCACCTCAAGGGGATCGACATCGTGGGCGATGACAACCAGCTGGGCTTTCTTCTGCTCAATGAGCTTCGTCACGGTATTGGTGCCGGCCGACACATAGCTGGGCTTCTTCTTGGGCTCAACATCCTTGCCCTTGGCCTTGGCCTCGGCCACCTTCTTCAGGCGCTGCTTCTTGGCCAGCGGCGATTCCGGGCGGTATTTCTCCAGCAGCTTGAACAGCTTGACGGCGGTGGTCTTGTCCAGAGTCTGGCTGAACTGATGGATTGGTGGTGGCACCTTCAGACGCTTCTGGAGCACGGCCTTCTGGCGCTGGACACGGATGTATTTGGGCCAGCGAACGAAGCGGGACAGATCACGCTTGGGCTGAACATTCTGGCCTGCAGGAAGGTAGAAGGGAAATATATAACTTGGCTACTTGGCTCAATCTCACTCTCTCTTACCGATGCCAAAGTTCTTGGGACGCTTCTCGAAGAGCTGGTTGACAACCTTCTTGACCACTGGCTTCTTCACCGCCAGAGGAGCGGGGGCCACCTTCTTGGTCACTGGCTTCTTCTTTGGCCTGGGCTGCAATGAACACAAACACCATTAGTTTCATTCTCACTGACTGTGCGCACAACAACAAAAACAACACCAAACAAAACACAAAAACACTCGCGTTTGAACGGTTTTCGGTTGAAAAATGTTTAGTCCATTGATTCGGTAACGGTATTTACCTTCTTAACAACCATTGTCACGCAGTTTTATCAAAAGATGCTACCGAAAAAAGCAGATTCGTGCGGGTCGCGAGAAAGACCAGCTTTTGCGTCTGCCTGTCAAAAAGGTAAAGGAATGGTGGCAGCGGCGGAAGTGGCCTCTATGGCAGCGCCGCTCAGGGTTGCTCTGGGGCGCAGTGTTGCATGTGGCGCTGCCAACTATCGAATGGGGCAAGGTAGCCAAAACGAGTTGGTATTAAATAATAGCTAGAATATAGCTAGATAAAAATTATATTGGAATTTCAATTAATATAATAATTTACAAGTACATTATTAAAGCCTTTATAATTTTAAGTTTTATTTGAAAGGAAAGGATTTTTTAATGTCAAAAATACAAAATATAATAACTATATATACGTTACTTGTTAAACCCCAGTTGGATACATTTTCTTTTTTTCAGAGAACTGATTTAAAATAAAATACAGAAATAATCAAATAAGTAGAGATAACAAGAAAAAATGTATATATGTACCTAAATAAAAATGATCGAAACTTTTCTGTACATGAATTTATGTATTATTAATGCCTTTTGTAATTTTAATTTTTAACTGAAAATAATAATTTTCATTAGTGCCTTTATAATATTAACTTTTTCAAATTATTTAATTTTCAGTTAATAACGCTTTTATTTTTTAATATCGATAGTATCGTATTTTCCTCATTGCAAAATGGCATATTTTCCGGTCACACTGATTTTTGCTGCCCACCTGTTTACGGTTCAGCGTAAGTGTGACCAGCTGCTTTGGAGGGAGAAATCTGGCTGGCCAGTCGCAGTTTAGAAAAACGCCATTGGGCAAACAAAAAAATAAAGGTTTCTCCTGCGCCTGCGCTTAGTGCTAAATAAACCGATTTGTGCCTGTAAAACGCGAGTGCTAAGTTAAACCTGACTTAAACGGAGCGTTTAGTGCGTAGTGGATTAACGGTCGCGAAAAATGTTCGGCGGGGGAAAACGCAGCTAGGCGAAATGCACTTGCCACCGCAGGCAGCACCAGCAGCAGGCCACCATTTTTAATTTCTTTGTTTATTTTGTGCCCATCTTCGCGGAGAGCCGAGAGCGAAAGAGACAGGGAGCGACCTGGAGACCGAAAAAGCTGGAAATGGAAATGGAATTGGAAATCGAAATGAAAATGGAAATGAAGTGAACACGAGAAGTGGATATTGAGAGCAGCGATGATGGCCAGCAGCGCTGCCGCGGGAACAGGGGCAAATGTTCCCTGTCCCGGTTCCGTGCCTGGAACGGTTGCTGGCGCTGGCGCAACTGGAACGGGCACTGCCACCGCCGCACCGCCTGTTAACCACACCCACGCCGTATGCGTCTGGGAGTTTGAGTCGCGGGGCGGCAAGTGGCTACCCTATTCGCCAGCGGTGTCTCAGCATTTGGAGCGTGCGCACGCCAAGAAGCTAACACGCGTCATGCTGAGCGATGCGGATCCGAGTTTGGAGCAATACTATGTGAATGTGCGCACCATGACCCAAGAATCGGAGGCGGATTCACCGGAGACGGGCCTGCTGACGGTGATCGGTGTACGACGGATGTTCTATGCGCCCAGCTCGCCGGCGGGCAAGGGCACCAAGTGGGAGTGGTCAGGCGGCAGTGCGGACAGCAACAGTGACTGGCGGCCCTACAACATGCATGTCCAGTGCATCATCGAGGATGCCTGGGCAAGGGTAAGCAAGATCAGGGGATTCAAAGAGATTTTTTTACTTACTTTTGCTTACTTTTTTTTTTGCAGGGCGAGCAAACGTTGGATTTGTGCAACAGCCACATTGGTCTGCCCTACACCATCAACTTCTGTAATCTCACCCAGCTGCGCCAGCCCAGCGGTCCCATGCGCAGCATCCGCCGTACGCAGCAGGCGCCCTATCCTTTGGTCAAGTTAACACCACAGCAAGCCAACCAATTGAAATCCAACAGTAGCAACAGCAGCAGCTCGTCCTCGGCCAGCGGGGGCAGCTACAACACGCTGCCCAAGCTGGGTGGTGATAGTAGCAAAAGCAGCCTGCACCGAGTGCCCATGACTAGGCAGCAGCATCCATTGCCCACTAGTCACCAGGTGCAGCAGCAGCAGCAGCATCATCATCACCAGCAGCAACAGCAGCAGCTTCATCAGTTACAGCATCATCATCATCATCAGCAGCAGCAGCAGCCGCCCCATCATCATCATAATCACCATCACCAGCAGCAGCAGCAACATCATCAGACGGCGCCTAGAAAGCCGCCAAAGAAGCATAGCGAGATCTCCACTACCAATCTCCGCCAGATACTCAATAACCTAAACATCTTCAGCAGCAGCAGCAGCACCAAGCACTCGAATATGGCAACGGCAGCCAGCGCCAGTTCATCATCTTCAACGGCCTCCCTGCATCATCATGGCAACCATCTGTCGCATGCCCACTTCTCGCACGCCAAGAACATGCTAACGGCCTCCATGAATAGCCACCACAGCCGCTGCTCGGAGGGATCATTGCAATCGCAGCGCAGCAGCCGCATGGGCTCGCATCGATCACGTTCAAGAACGCGTGCCTCGGACACCGATACGAACAGTGTGAAATCGCATCGAAGGCGACCCAGTGTGGATACGGTGTCCACTTACCTCAGTCATGAGAGCAAGGAGAGTCTGCGGAGTCGGAATTTTGCCATTTCGGTTAATGATTTGTTGGACTGTTCGCTGGGCAGTGATGAGGTGTTTGTGCCATCGTTGCCTTTATCATCGTTGGGTGAAAGAGCGCCCGTGCCGCCGCCCCTGCCACTGCATCCGCGACAACAGCAGCAGCAGCAACAACAACAGCAGCAGCAGCGACAACAACAGCAGCAGCAACAGCAACAATTGCAGCTGCAACAGCAGCAACAATCAATCGCCGGTTCGATTGTGGGCATTGATCCCGCTAGCGATATGATATCGCGTTTTGTCAAGGTGGTGGAGCCACCGCTATGGCCCAATGCCCAGCCCTGTCCCATGTGCATGGAGGAGCTAGTGCATTCCGCCCAGAATCCGGCCATATCGCTGAGTCGTTGCCAGCATCTGATGCATTTGCAGTGCCTCAATGGAATGATAGTTGCCCAGCAAAATGAACTGAACAAGGTACGCTAGATCCATCTGTCTCTCTTTAATCCGATCGTTTTTAGTAATTAGGATTTTACGTATCTTTAAGAACCTCTTTATCGAGTGCCCAGTGTGCGGCATCGTATACGGCGAAAAGGTGGGCAACCAGCCCATTGGCAGCATGTCCTGGAGCATTATAAGCAAGAGTTTGCCAGGCCATGAGGGTCAAAACACCATACAGATTGTCTATGAGTAAGATTTTTTGTTATTTTTTCCCAATTAGAAACATACCTATATATCCATCCCTCTCCCTCTCCCTATCAGCATCGCCTCTGGTTTGCAAACCTCCGAGCATCCACATCCGGGTCGTGCCTTCTTTGCCGTGGGTTTTCCTAGGATCTGCTATTTACCCGATTGTCCGCTGGGACGCAAAGTGTTGCGATTCCTTAAGATAGCCTTTGATCGTCGTTTGCTGTTCTCCATTGGTCGTTCGGTGACCACAGGACGCGAGGATGTTGTAATCTGGAATAGTGTAGATCACAAGACACAGTTTAATATGTTTCCAGATCCCACCTATCTGCAAAGGACTATGCAACAGTTGGTTCATCTAGGAGTGACAGACTAAAAGGATAACAAGGATGCCCCCGTCTCTGAAAACCCACCGAAACAACATTTATAAATGTATCTTCCCCCCTGATCAGACTCTTCCATAAGTCGTTAAGTTTCCTACATAATCTCAGTTTGTGTGCAATCCTCGTTTACATATATATTTTTTTCGCTAGATTTATTTGTGTATTGCGTGTTCGAGCTGCTCGAACCCTAAAACAAATGGCAATTGCAGTAGCTTCCTTTTCCCGCCGCTCTTCCAGACCGATATATAAGGTGTTTCGTAACAGTATGTAGAAGTAAGTAGCTTTAGTTTCTAGTTGTAGTGGCCCAGAAAGAAAAACGAAAAAAGACACCTACTAGTATTAGGCATTATAGACCTGATTCCTGGATCCAATTCAATCCGAGTGCCAAAAATCGCAGGCGCTCTCCATTTCGTAGGATATGTATTGTATATTGTTGATATATATAGACCATTTCCTTTGCTGCTATATATTTATAAGGTAGTGTAAGGTCAAAGACCTTATATTAGCAAAATGAGTATCGCCGTTATGCATCTTGTTATTATAAGGTCTTTGGTAAGGTGTCATAACCGTATTTTAGAGAGTATTTTAGGAATGCAAACGCATACGCAGCTTCCATCTTGGCCATTCGAACTCTTCCATTGATGTGATTTTACAATTTGAATTATTCAGATCCTGCTTACTTATAAGATCAGCCAGATATTCCACTATATACATACAAGCATATATACAGCATATACATTTATCATACATTCGTTTATATATACATTTATTTTTTTTTAAATAATTTAAATTTTTGCACACATTTTTTGATGAAATTGTTGCTTTCATATTGATATCATCGAACATCGTATACATCGCCAATATATACATACATATATATATATAGCATATAGAATATAGAATATAGATTATAGCATATAGTAACCACACACGGACAGCTAGCGGGTCTCGTCCGCCTCCAACCATATCTGATATGATTTTTGAACTAAGAGTTGTATTTAGCACTGATTAGTTTTTAGTGTTCATTGCGAATATATCTGTTAATTCCACCAACAATAAATACCATTATCACTTAAAGGAGCTTATGTTTTTTATTAGGTACTGTATCGAGAGGAAAATTCGGCTGGTGTGGTATATATTTAAAATATAAACTTAAATATGGATATATCAAATTTTTAAATATACAAAAATATTGTTTTTTAATTTTGGCGTTAAATGTAGTATTTTTAATATTTAAAAATTATATTGAAATTTAAGAATATGCTTTATATATTCATATTTAATATTTAACAATTATAATTAAATTTAAGAATATATTTTATATATCCAAATTATTTAAAAACGTAAGAAAAGATGTATTTAATTTATTTGTATGTTTTTCCGATTTTATTGGTCCGATTCAAACATAATAACGAATTATCACAACATTTAAATATTTATTTTACGAATTTTAGACGTTTGTCCGATCCCTGACATTATATATCTTTATATATTTTTAATCAGGAACAACAGTCAACCGGCTTTAGCCTAAAATATTTTTTATGGCTGTATTAAAGCCTCTGGAACTTTTCTAAATTATATATCTACAATATTTAAGCTTATGATTATAGCTTTTACTATTTTAAATATAATTAGTTAATTAATATGAGGGTTAATGAAAAATAAACTTCATTGCAACATCGATATGTTGCAGCAACACCAAAGGTTGCTTGCAATCAAGTCCCTTGCAACATTTGCATAGCTACATTTGCCCAGCAACATTTTCTCCGCTCAAGTACAGCTCCTTGTATGTTTCTGTTTCCTATATTTAATTGAATGCATATTACAACGCATTGCTAAGTAATTAATTGTTTAAATTAGGCTAGAATAAGGTGAAATTCCACATAACAATTTTGGGGTTTTTTTTTCTGCAGTGCAATTCAAATCAATCAGTGTTGACAATTTTGGGACTCCCAAGGTTCGATTTCGTTTGCAGTCTTGCAGTTTTCGATTTCAGTGAATCACTTAAAATAAATTAATAAAAGACAAAAAAAAAAAAATAAATAAAATAAAATAAAATAAAAACAAGAAAGGAAGCTAACTTCGGCACGCCGAAGTTTGTATACCCTTGCAGATTGGTTTCGATGTTTATATTATAGATTTAAATGCTGAAAACACTCACAAAACAGAGTTTCATTACATTTTACCCATACTTATTATGTTTACAGTTTGACAGTTAATAATAATAATTTTAAAAATAAAATTATTAAAAATATATTTTTTTTTCCTATTTATTTCTCGACCGTTCCTATGGCAGCTATATCATATAGTCGTCCGATTTTGATAAAATTTTTACCAAAATTCTGAAATAATATAGAATGGCCAAAATGGTGCAAAAATGTTGAAAAACAGCAAAGTTATAAATTGTTTTCTACAAATATATCGAACATTTGTATGGCAGCTATATGATATAGTCGTCCGATCCGGCCCGTTCCGACATATATAGCAGTGAGAGCATATAGAAGACTATATGCAAAGTTTCATTCAGATAGCTTTAAAACTGAGGGACTAGTTTGCGTAGAAACGGACAGACGGACGGACGGACGGACAGACGGACAGACGGACAGACGGACATGGCTAGATCGACTCGGCTGTTGATACTGATCAAGAATATATATACTTTATAGGGTCGGAAAGGTCTCCTTCACTGCGTTGCAAACTTCTGACTGAAATTATAATACCCTGCAAGGGTATAATAAATAAGATGCATTGTGCGTGATGTTGGTAAAGTTGCCCCAACCATTTAAGGCACAGCAGAGGCAGCAGCAGTGGCGGCGGCAACATGTTGCAGAGACGTGTGCATGGCCGTCGTCGCCTCTTCAGCTGCCTACGTACCCTGACGTCAGACAGGCGCGCACAAGGACAGTGTCCAAAAGGGGACAACTTGGCTTGGACTGGGACTGGTAATGCCACTGGCTTTCACTTGGCTCCTCCAAAGGGCCTTGGATCTGCCAGCTGTTGCCGCCTTCGATCATTAGAGGGTTATTAGCCTTAATTTTTGTGGAATCTATGTGGTAAAAGTCTGGAATTGGTTTAAAAATTAATGAATTTATTTGAAATTTTGATTTTTTACATTTTAAGATATTCCTAGTTACTTTTTATAAATTTAAGGAGATTTTAGGTCTTTGAAAAAAAAAGGATTAATAGATTTTATAATGTAAACTAGATCATTAAATGGTTATTAGTTGTTTTTATATATTTATAATTTATAATTTAATTGGAGTTTTCTGAAAATTATTTTTTTTTATTATTCAAGTTTGCCACAGAAATCGCTAGAGATTTTTAATTAGTTCAAAAAATACCTACAAATATGCCTAAATATATATTTTTTAATGCTAACTCATTGTTGGATATTTCCCCTTCTTAAGCATATTTTGGAAAAGTATTTTAGCAATTTTTGTGGCACCCTTGATGGTAAATTTCATTAGCAAAAAACTCTCTATAAATATACCTATCTTTATTTTATGTTTTTTATTTATTTTTTTCTGGATGCTGCCGTTATCCTTGGTCCACTTGCATAAGCAAATGTTTTCCTAGAATTTACACAGCATTTCATGCAATTTTAATGCCACTGGAAAAATCACTGATCACTCACGCTCGTTGGCATTCAACACACGCACACTCACTGCATGTGGTGTGTGTGTAAAAAGAGAGAGAGGAGGCAGGGGTGGGTTGGAGGTGCATAGTGCGTTGCGATGATGTTCGCTAATAAGGTGGTTTTGGCCAAAAAGCAAAAAAAACAGCCACTGACCCTGTTGGCAGCTCAGGTTGTTTATTTTTTCGGCCTCAGCCTCGTCCCGGCCATTTTTTGATATTGCGATAAAAAAAAAACTGGGCGATAAGGCCATCCTCTATCTCCAGCTTTCAGTTAGATCTTGTCTCCCAAGCTAATCCAAAAATATTTATGAAGAAATCTTGCAAGATTTTTGGTTATATTAATTTATTTAATTCTTTTAATTTGTTTTTTATTTACCAAATTAGCTTTGGAGTATTTTAATTTAATTTTAGGTATTTTTAAAACAAAATTAAGGCATTTTAGTAAGAAAAGTAAGATGTATAAAAGTCAAACTTAATTTATTTATAATTTATCCATTATAGCTAGCAATCTACAAGTTTAATTTGCTTATAACAACTGTCATTATTTGTGGCCTTCAGCCATATCTTTCTTGCATTAAATTTCTGTACAAAAATATGTGTTAGGATAGTGTTGAGAATTTTATATAAACACGCGACTCTTGAAAAGTGTCATAAGAAAAATATGCAAAGGGTTTGGCAGGCCTTTGACTTGGGTTCTTTTGGGTTTGTTTTATTTGATTTTTTGTTTTTAAGTATCATTAGTCATGCAGGGATTATCGGGTTCTGGAGCGGCGCTCTTCTCTCTCTCAGGCGGAGGCTCTCACTTTTCTTATCTTTAAGGATCAGCTGAGGTAAAGGCGTTGGCAGAGACACATAACTACTTATACACTGCAAGCTTAGGTATAGTTTATAAGCAAATTATAAGCAAAAATTGTGTTTTTTTTTAAATAATGGTTTAAGTAATTTTGTTAAAATTAGTTAGAGCATTCTTTTCTTTTTTTTTTCTATAGCTTAACCCATTATTTAATTTTTAATTGTCCGTTTTTATACCCTTGTCATTTCCGACCCTATAAATCATTATATGTATTCTAGATCAGCATTCAATAGCGAGTTTTTCTAGATTTGTTTGGTAAAAAAAATTGAAATTTTTTTTTTTTAATTTTGTAAGGGGTTACATTGTTAAAATTGTAAAAAATTATCCAAAATTTTCATTTTTTAAATTTTTTTTAAGCAGATTTATTAATAATCAAAAATTTAACTCAGAACTCTTTTCATAATTAAAATTAATTAATTTCCTTCTTGTTAACATTTATTTTTCTAAGACACGACTAGACATTTTTCGTACAGTGTAAAAGAGCTCTGCTGCTGCGGTGGCAACTCCAACAGAGAGAAAGAGAGGGAGAGCAAGCCGGGGCCCCAGCTCGAGGGAACTAAATGCGGCAGCAACGGCAGCCTGCAATCAGTCCAGAGCCTCCGCTCGTGCCAACCGCATCCAACTGCATCCATATCCATAACCATATCCATATCCGTATCCGCATTCGTACCCTCAATTCAAATCGATATTTGTTTGTTTTTTTCTGTGTTAAAGTGCAAATTTGCAAAATTTTTGTTGTCAAAAATTTGTGTTAAAAAATAGTTTTTTTTTGTCGTTATTTGGGTAAACATTTAATAAAAATAATAATAACAATTGGCCGCAGACCGCAAATAAAACGCGTTTAAAACCCCGCGACAAGTGACTTTATGCAGAAGCGCCGCGGCAGCCGCAACTTGATCTTTCCGTAAAATTATAAACAACAATAAACAATACAAAAAAAAAAAAACGAACTATATAAACTGCTCAAATATTTGCCAACTTGCCAACTTGTGCCGTTGTCTCAGCGATCATCTCCGTCTCGAGTTACGAAAGCCCCCCGAAGGCGACGTCTCTGATAAGAAGCAGAAAAAAAACACCCAGCAGCCGCAGTCGCAGCAGCAGGTGAGTACAAGGCATGGGCGTAGCAGGGGGAGGAATTTTATGATTTATTTTTTAAATTTATATTTGATATAATAACATATTATTATTATTATTAATATTACTATTATTTTATTATTATTACTATTATTAACGCATGATAAAGAAAGGGTTCCTTGGAATTTCTTTAATTTATTGATTAATTTATTTAATAACACGTTAATTACACTGCTTAAGCCACTGATTACTAGTGAGAGGAAAAGGGTAAGCCATAGAGTGAGGGGTATGGAGGTCTGTTTAACTACAATGTTAGTTGGGAATTCTAACAGTTTTGCGGTAATTTCTGCGGTTTTCCTGCTAGTAGGCGCCAAAAGCGTTAGGTTTAATATATATACATATATGTATATACGTTTTTTTTTCTATTTATAATAGAGAAAATTAAAGCACTTGATAATTTCAAATTTATTAAATAAGAGTTTTCATAAGAAATTCATTATTATTAAATGGAGAAATTTTAAGAAAAATATATAAATAAATATAATTAAATTATAAAATATTACAATAATCAAATAAAAAAAATAAATAATACAAAAATAAAATTATAATAATATTATTAGTATGTTTGTGAGGTTTAACCTAATTTCAAGTGATATTAAATCCATCAGGTGAATTCCTAGCCTGAAGTAAAGGTTTATAAGATTATTCAATAAATTACAATATCATTATTAAGAGATTTTTTAATATTATTGATATAAATATTAAAAAATATTTTTAATAAAAAATTCCCAAGTCCTTGTCCGATCGAGTTAAAGTTTGGTATAATATGAACTGAGTTTATAAAAACAATTTAGATCTGAAATTTAATTTATAAATTATAAATATATGCATATAATTGCTTTATTATATTTATAATTTATTATATATTTATATCATATATACATATCACACTTAAAATAAAGTTAATATCTTTTATAGATAACTCTAAAATCCATTTGCATCTTAAGCTTATTTTTATATCCATTCATAAATCTTGACTGACCAAAAAAAAAAAAACGAGTGATTTTCGGTAATAAAACGGTTTTTAATTGACCAACAGCAAAATGTGACGGTTTCGTTAGCCGTTTTCGGTCATCCATAGCGTCGTTCTTAGGGCATTGGCCACACGCCAGCCCACGCGATTCCTACAAGGTATACGATACTATATACGATATATACATATAAAGCACAAAGCGTACATCTTTATTTAATTTTTTATTTGATGGATGACCCATAAATGCGTTAAATGGATGTCTGTGAAGGCTTTGATTTATATTAGATATTGTCTGGCAAATTTTTATCCGGCTTAAGGGAATTATGATCTGTATATATTAGAGATAAACATTTTGCGGGAGTGGAGACCATTTTGGGGGAAATTTATTGAAACGAATTGCTGTCATTTCAATTAGTTCACTGAGCATGAAAACAGGAAAACATGTAGGTGGCTTTATAGCGAAATATATATATCAAAAGCATTCCATTAAATAAATAGACGTATAGCCGGTGAGCTGTGGAAATCATAAGTTTAGATGCAAATACGTTCAGACACTTATCGCCTGCCCAGGAGAGGCAGAGGTTTGATGCTGGCTGTTAACTTGGCTTCAAGTTCAATTGCTGCTTGCCAGCTTCGCAGCGTGATTGTGTTTGCCCAATTGTGGTTTTGAACTTGTTTGGCTTTTGGCCGGGCGGGTGCTCACCGGCCTTACCGGCCTCACCTCAGACGGATTCGCCAGATTTATTGCCAATTGACCGAGCCTCAGTCCGTTGATGTTAACCAAAAGTGAAGCCAGCTCAATGAGCAGCAACAACAGGTGCACTGGCGAAAAAAAAATATATATATAAAATAAAACAAAAAATTAAGAAAAAAATTAAAAATAAGAATATATATAAACAAAAATTTCTAAAAAAAAATAATAATAATAAATACTAGGCAGAGATTTTAAAAATAAGAATATATATAAACAAAAATTTCTAAAAAAAAAATAATAATAATAAATACTAGGCAGAGATTTTCAATAGGAAACTTCTTTGGGGACTCAATTTGCCTAAAATGCAGTACAAATGTATGCAAACATTTTTTTATAACTACAATTGTAATAGTTATAAAATTTAATTTCACTGATTCTGAAAAATATATAAATCTAAAAAAACCCATAATTTTAAAATAAATAAATAAATAAATATAAAATAATAATAATAATAGATAAATAAAAATACAAATAATAGGTAAATCAATAAAAATTATATTAATAATAAATTGAAAAACAAAAAAAAAATTTAAAATTAATTATAAATTATTTAATATTTCTCTTAGAAATATATCTATAGAACATATATTTAGGAATACACCTATTCCTAAAGAACAATGTCCGATTTTTTGCCTAAAATAATTCCCTATAAAAAGAGTAATCTCATTTAAAGGAAAACCCCCCATTCTTCACAGTGTAAAATCAACGTTATTGCACTTTTCTCAAGTTTTTTTTTTACAGTACATGCAGCTCACACTGTCCATGTTCGATTGTAACCATTTACGGGGGAAATGTCACAACTCACTGGCCGATTCTTACCGATTCTGGCCCGGGCCAGACTCTATAGTCTCCTATAGCCTCTAGCCGATTCTGGCTCGCCTCGTTCGCAGTGCCCATAACACTGATCATGATCGATGGCAGACAGCTATATATACATATATTACTCAACACACCGACGACAAATTATCAAATAAATCAGCATGGGAATAATGTGCAGCGATATATTGTTGCATCATCGGTGCAAAGCTAAAACTCTGATTATCGCTCTAATCTAAGCTGCACTATCTTATATGATTCCAAGAAACTAACAAAAGTGTTATCTTTATTTTCTATTATTTTTTACAGTCTCTTTTGCCATGGAAGTGGAATGCGATTTGGGTGATATTCAGAATGAGGAATTGTTGAGAAAAATGGTAAGTAAAATATATTTAAAGCTACAATTAAAGAAAACACTTTTTATAAACAATTTAAAGCTGACAATTGTGGGAAATATTTTAAAATATTTTTTAATAATTTTTGGTATGTATAAGGTTTGAAATCTTTTGAATTACAGTCTAAAAGTATGTCAAAAAAGGTTACTTTTATAATTCTTTGCATACTTTTAGACTGCTTTTTTAGCTAACTTGAAATATGTGGCAATTAACATTTTATCTCCTTTAGAATTTGCTTTTAAAAAAGTATAAAAACTATTAATATAAACCTTATATGGCTCAGCTATGAATTTAATTCTTAAATACTTAGTATTTCATTGTAAAAATATTATTCCTCGCATAAAATATGCCAAACATATCTTCTCAGTTCATTGACTCCTTGATGGACTTGTGTGTCCCCCTTGTCAAAGCCCAAGTACCAGTGGAATTGCCTTTAAAGCCCTGGGACTGGCTCGAGAACTGGCCAGAGAAAAGTCCGGACAACGGACCATATATCCATGGTTAGTCAGTCAGTCAGTCACCCAGTTCAACCTGACCAAATTGGGTCATTTATGGGGTTGTCTTACTGTAGCCGGCTGTCGCGTGGGCCGCTATAGCAGTCGCTAGTCGCTGACTTGGCTCAGACATTTGCAATAATCGTTAAAAAGTCGTTAGAAAAATCAATGGAAAAACGATGACGATGTCGATGTCGAGCCAAAAAAACAACAGAAAAAGAAAATGATCTATCTAACTGCATTAATGAAGAATAACACAGAGTTAGATATTTTAGTATCGAAGTGGAGAATACCCTTTATTAGATTTATAAATCTTATATTACTTTATATAAATCGTTAAAGGTTATGGGAGGTTTATTATAATTAATTTATTAAATCAGTGAGGTTTTTAAAATAACCAAAAAGGTGTTAAAAATAATTCTTCTTTTAAGGGGTTATATACAGTTGTACCGCGCAAAAAAATGCAATTTTGCCGATTTTTTTTTGACATCATAAAAAATATTTATTAAAAATGTTTTGCCGACGTCGTTTAGTACATATTTCTGGGTACTTTATAAAATTTTTTCATAAAAAAATATTAAATATTAAAAATGTTATGGCCGAATTCCAAGATCGTCTTTTTTTCGATGGTGACTTGCGGTGGACATCATATCCCGAGAACGGTTCATCCGAAATCAAAAATTAAACAAATTTTCGTTAGTATATTGTATTGCCTAGTCCTCTAGACCATGGATGTAAAACTTTTGATTAAAAAAAAAATGGCGACAGTTTTAACAAAAAATTTACTTTTTCGAGGTATAACATTTTCGATTTTTATGCTTTAAAAAAAAATTTTTCAAAAAAAATTAAAAATTCTTCGTTAGAGGACTAGCTATTGTTATAATAAATAAGTGGTCAAAATTCGGTGTTGATCGGATCAATAGTTTTTTAGTAATCGTGTCCACCGCAAAGGTAACTTCGAAAAAAAAACGCTTCTGAGATAATCGCGTTTAAAGTTTCAAGTTTGTTCAAGCCGATGTGCAGGTCGTGCACTATAAATAGCTACAACTTCTGTTCTAATGCTCCGATCGTTATGAATTTTTGTGAGAATATTCTCAACATTATATACTTGAAGAATATGAAATAAAAAAAAAGTCGATTTTTTTATCATCACAACTGTATATAACCCCTTAAACCCCTTTAAAATCCACAACGAATTTTGCGAAAGGACTGATAGTTTTTGGCTTGATTTGTAGATTTAATTATTAAAAAATCGTATTAAAAATTAGTTAAATAATTTATCATATTGCTTAAATAAGCATTTACAAAATGTAATGTATTTTTAAAATTTTTCCAAATTTTTAAAAACCTTTTGTAAGAGTAGCAGACGAAAGAAGACACAGCAGACGATCTTCGACCCACGCAGTTGCGTCGCTGCTTTAGAGAGTGAAAGAGAGAGAAAGAGTCGCTTTCTCGCGCAGTAGATAAAGGAGAGACAGGGAAAGAGCAGCAGCAGCAGCTGCAGCGACAAATTGGGATGCTGCAGCAGCGGCAGCGACCGCTTGACTGATAAAGCCAGCGATGACTCATTGGCCATGAATCAATTCCAGCTCTTTTGGCCTCTGAGCTACGCTGACCGCCGCTGGCCTCCTTCAACTCCTGCTTCTTCTACGCTTTCTGTTCTCCTTTGCCGTTGCCTTCTTCGGCTCCTTCTCCTGTCTCCTCCTTTTCTCTTCTCTGTCTGAATCTTATCTGCGCTCTTGCCTCTTCTGCCACTGGCGATGACGCCATAGGCAGGGATGCCAGACTTAGAAATATATTTAAAAATCTTAAATAATATACATATATATATATATTTTTTATACAATTTTTAATTAATACTTTTTGTATTTAAAATATTTAAAATAATATAATAAACAATAGAAGTGCCGGTTCTCGGTTATATATATTTTATTTTGCATTCAGCAAAAAGGTTTTATTTATTTTTACTATTTTTTTCTTGTAATTCTGTAAATGTTATTTTAAGTACAAAAAAATATTATTTAGTTTTTGTATTTCAAAAATAATAATTATTTATCTATAGTTTCCACCTAGCTGCGTGGCATTAAAAATATACATTAGACTTTGCTAGTTTTTCTATAGCTTAGCTTAATGTCCATTCTTATCTTAAGTTTATAAATATACATCATTGTCTAATCAGAATAAAAACTACCTTTTAATTTAATAAATACTTCCGATGGTAAAATGACAGAGTGAATCTTATCACCCGAAAGCAATTTCAAAACAATTTCTTATCTTATCTCAGCCAAGAAGTTTGTATAATTAGAATAACCAATATATGCTTGAAAATGTTAAAATAATTAATTTAGGCTTATTATATTTTTTATTTATACTTTTTATTGTGTATTGAATAGAGCTAAAAAAGAGTCGAAGTCTTTGATGTTTTTATAAGGCGAATATCGATTTTAAAAATTTAAGCTTAAATCTAGATTATTTAAGGTTTATTAAGTGTTTGTTAAAATTATATATTAATATATTTTACAGAATTTTTAATTAAATACTTATAGCTGATATTCTAAAAAATATTTTTATAATATTATTATAATATAATATAATATTATTATTAAATATTTAAATTAATAATATATATATATATATTTTTTTTTTTAGTTTTTAAAATATTTTCATAAATTCAAAGCCAGTTATTTATGAAATTTTACATGCCTGGGCGGCTCAAAACCTCTCAGTTGGCTTTAGAACCTGGCCAAATGGATCTCCCCAGAGCGTTGGCTGGCTCTTGGCCCTGAAACTGAGCTTCGATTCTGTTTGATTCGATTCAATTCGATTCGATTTTATTCCGCCAGACAGACAGCCAAAAGGAACGCGTGGGTCGGTCCAGGCATCGACTGCGGAATAAATCAATGAGCCAAAGTTGAACTGGCACACACGGCGAGTTAGACAGAAAATAAATAAATAAAAAATTAAAGTCGGAGACACCCGCGTATGGCAAATGGCCAAATGCAGCAAGTGGCGGCCACCGAACAGTGGACACCACAGACACAGACTCAGACCGAGACTAGACACTACAGTGGGTCGCGGGCCACCGCTAGTCACGACTAAGTCTGCGTCTGCGCAACGTCTGCGCCAGCGCCAGCGATGAGTAATTTTTTCTTTTGTTATTTTGTTAAGATACAAAGAATGGTGGGTAGCAGCAGCAGCTCTGCTCGAGTGGTTGGTTAGGCCAAAAATAGTCCCAGAGAAAATAGGTGTCTATTATTAACATTGTTATTAATTATTACTGCAACAATGACGCCCACCCAATGGGTGATTTATCAAAAGCCTTAAAACCAAAATCGAACACGTTCCAATGCAATTCGCAGCGACGGATGAGCCACGTCCGCAGGTTAGTAAATAAATAACGAAATAAGTTAAATATTTCATTTCTACAGAAAGGCAGGAAGTGGGTTTAAACTAAACTGAACTATTTTCTGTTTTTTATTAGGATATGAGAAATTTTAATGCTAGATAATATTGTTAAATAATTATTAATATACAAATTATTGTGGGCTTATTGTAAATTTTAAAGTACCTATAAGATGCAAGAAATATTTTAGAAATGTCACAACTAAGCCAAAAATGATTAAAATTCAATTCGGAAAACTTTTCAATGCTAGTTTTTATTAGGTTAACAAATCAGCATATTAAGTTTAATAATTTAGAAAATTAAATTTTTTTTTTCAATTTTTCAGAACTTTAACGATATAACCCCTTATCAAATTTTATAAAAAAAATTTTTAACATTTTTTTTCTTGCCAAACTGGGTCAGATCGACTCTGTGCTCTGATGCTGATCAAGAATATATATGATATATAGGGTTGGAAATGACTCCTTCACTGCTTTTCAAACTTCTGACTTAAATTAACATTACCTTGCTACTTACTCGTTACTCGACCCACTGTGCCCCGTGTCGCCGGTCGCGTCATCTTCGTTTATTTGCCGTTTTTTCGTATTCGGTCATATCTCGGCTCGCTGCCCGCTTCACTGCTCGCTGCGCTGTCGGCGTCGCTGCCGGCGTCTAAGCTGGCGGCCACTTTAGGCGGCTTTGTGATTCTGATTGGAAACTTCAGTCTGATTTTGGTGCTCGATCGATTGCAACGTGTCGACGCTCGGTGAAAAGAATATAAAAAACGTAAAGCAAAAACAACGTTCAACCACAAGTCACAACTACGTTAACTTTTTTTTTCTTGCTGTACAATATTTATTTATTTATTAAAAAAAAAACGAAAATCGAATAAAATAAAAGTAGAAAGAGGACAAGGATTAGTCACACTTTTTTTTTGCCATCAAGTGTTTTTTAACGTGCCTTTTCTTGCCGGTTCAACCACAACAACAAGGAGAAATACCTCCAACTCCAATCAACAACAACACCAACGAGAAGAATTCGGCAAAAACTCGAAAAAAAAAATACGAAAAAAAAAAGACAATCAAGTCTGTTTTTTACCTGAGGTAATTCCTTCTGTCATTTCAACATGAAAAAAAAAAACAAATCCCCCGAGCAAAAGAATCTGCCAGGCTACATATCTCTGTTTGTTCCCGCTCTTTCTCTCTCTCTTCTTTGCATATTAACTTTCACACTTTCGCACAGTTTAACCTTTTTTTTCCCTGTCACCTTTTGCATAACAGTTAGTAACTGTAGAAACGTCTTAAAATACAGTCATCGATTCTTACAGTGGAATTAGGGTTATGAATTTATCATAAAAAGGTATCAAGTTGGAATAGGGAATACGCTGGGGGCAGTCCTACCCCCATAAATCAATACAGGAGGGACAGTAATTGCCGTTATTAGAATTACGCTTTCTTTGATTGCCTGGGAAAGGGGTCAAGTAGAACATTTTTATAGGGAAAAGTTGCTAGGATATTTTTTAAGTTTTTAGAAATTATAAGCCTTGAAGTTTTGTATATTAAAAAAAAGTTTAAAAAGTTCTTAAACTTTTTTAAGGCCAACAAAATTAGTTAAATAGTACTTCATTTTGTATTTCAGAATTTTTTCGATTTTTTTATATAAGACTATTACAAAAAATCGATTTCTTTTATATAAGATTATTACAAATTCCAAATTAAGTCGATTTTTTTCATTGGTTAACTACCAAATAAGATTCATTTTTGAAAAAAAAAAACATTTTGTTATTTATTTACATTTACATGTACTTGTTACCTATTTGTTACCTATTATTTTTACTATTATTACGTTGCCGTTAAGGCAATTATTACAATTAGCGAACGACACCTGTTCCCTGTATCTGTATCTATGTATATATTTGTATTTTTTGTATCTCCCCCAAGTGGTTTGTAAACAAACAAAGAAAAAACAAACGGATCTTATCGTTGGGGAAACTTGTGGTGTTCCTCGTGGGCCGATCGAGGATCCCCTTGGCCAGAACAGCTGACGATCGGTTTGGGGATCGGGGCTTTTATATATGCTAATCAAAATAGGGAGGAGTGCATCTAATTACACGGGAAAACAAGTTACCCACCGCCGTGGGCTGTTGGCCTTGGCAACTGTTCTACGCTTTTCTAGAGCCACAAAACCAGATCACAGATCTCGCCAGCCCCAAGGGTTCTTTATGTTGTTTTTTTTTTTGTTGTTTTGTGATTTTTTGATTTAGCCTGTAATTATCCATAATAATTGCTCTCCATTGTCGGATGATAGATAGATGTTCCCGATAAATCGTAGATCTTTTTGTTCTTTTTTGAATATTTTAAAATTGGAAAATGTGTAAAAAAAAGCTGAAGGAAAAGGGATCAAATAGATTTTAAATTTTAAAATCGAGACTTTTCAGCTCTAGTAATCATGAAATTTACTTAGAAAATATTGCTTAGTTTTTTATTTTCTTAATAATAATAAACATATTAATGATTAACAAACAAATTCATGTAGTTATCGAGGGAATCTCATTCATAACCTTGGCTCTGAATTAAGCCAACTTTAATTTGAGAAAAACCTGGGCAAGTTTCTCTTTCCGGCCACGAGAAACAAAACAGCAAATAAATACAAAAAAAAAAAACTTCACCTGCACTAATGACTTTAGCTCCGATAATTGTTTGGAATATGTATACATATACGCCATGCATTATGATATTTCCTATTTTTTAGCTAGCCAAGTATGAGATCATTTTTTTGGCCAACACAAAATAAATAAAGGGAAACAAGGCAATATTAGTTAAGACTTAAAAGAACTTTATGCTGAGAGCTTAGATTATTTTTAAATAGTAATTTTCAATTTGTTTTTATAAACCAATGCCGAAATTTACATAAAAATCTAAGTGAAATATATTATATACAAATTTCAAAGGGGTTTTATGATCAAAATTGTAATAATTGTAATGAGTTGTAATAAGTTTAAATGATTTACGATGTTATAACAATATGTTTAACAAATAAAAATAATGAAAATTTATTTAGAGGCATGATGAATGTCATTTTAATTTAAAAAAATATTTATAATACCCTTTAATATATTTTAATTATTTTTGTTTTTATATAATTTAGTTAAAAATAATGAAAACCTATTTTAAATATAAGTTTTTCTAATTTAAATATTTATTTAATATTTACTTGAATTTATATCCAAAACTGGAGCCCCATTTCACGTAATTTAAATAATTGTTCTTCTCTGTATAAATATAATATATCACCTATTGAATCGGGGGCTGTGTGGCATTATAATTTCCCACACGGCTTAGCCGCTTTGACAGCTGTCCATCGATCACGGGCGGCGCAGCAGAGAGACCCCAAAAATTGAGTTATTTCCCAGGCATCAAAGTGGGTCCAGTTTTTCGGGGTTTTTGGGTTTTAGCTTTTGGTGCTTTATATGCAGGCAGCGATGCCATGAAAGTGCTCCACTTTTTAGAACTCGACTTGGTCGACTTGGACTTTATAGAGTCACCTGGGAGGGGAACCAAGGAGCTGGGGAGCTGGGGAGCTGGGGAGGCGATGTCATACCCAAAATAAGACGCTGACAGCGAAACCGAAAACACACAAACATAATAAACATGTTTCTGACGTCGCTGTCTCGCTGCACAATGACACAATTTAAAATTCTTAATTCTAGATTCGACGATTCTCCGATTCTCGATTGGTGGGACATCGGCAATTAGGTCACTTTAATATGCATATATATATATATATATATATATATATATATATGTTTGTACATATCTATAGTATGCACTTGGGGACAGAGATTGAGAACTGGCATCGGGAATTGAAATCGAAATAGCCATAAAATGAAGAATGATAAAAACTAACAATTAACGCCGCCAGCAAAGTGCAAATAGTGAAAGAAATAATTCTATATTTTTATTCTATTAAAAAATATGAATTAATGGAATTTTTATATAATTTAATCAATTTAATATAGATTTCTGCATATTTTTTCTTTAATTATTAAAATCATTTTATATTTTATTTTTCTCTATTATTAAATAAAAATCTGTTAAATTCAATTTATTTAATTATTTGTAAATGACTTGGTTTAAACTAAATATTTATGCATAGCAATTACTATTTATCAGTAATTCTGATAAAAAAGAAACAGATAATCTTCGATAAGAAGGAATCTTTTTTTTTATTATTATTTTCAGCCTATCTCTCACGTTTTAGTTTTTTATATATTTTTTTAAGCCTATCTCTCACGTTTTAGTTTTTTATATATTTTTTTAAGCCTATCTCTCAATTTTAATTTTTGTATTATATTTCCTATATTCTATAATCTTTCTTTCATGGTATTTAATAAAAAGGAGAAAACAAAGGTTTATATCTGAGAAATACAATTTAAATTTAAAAAAGCTTCGATATTGCAAAGAGTAAAATCGATTTTTGCTTGCAAAAACATTGAAAACTTTGACAAGTACCATATCGGACTATGTGTGCGTGTGCAATGATGACCCCTTGACCTTCCCTAGCACTCTCTCTCTCTCTTTTTTCTCTTCCTCTCTTGCCATGCCGTTGATTTCCTCTCAATTAAGTTTTTAATAAACTTTAATTTCAATAACAAAAACGATTTGTTTTTTGCCAAAAACAAAAAATAACGCAAAGCGGAGGTCAACACCGGCTGACACGACAGCTAAAAATGAACAACGGCACAACGAAAAAAAAAAAAGAATAATAATAATAAACCAACAAAAACACAAAACAGAAAACAGAAACTTCAAAAATAATTTATCAGCATTCGCACGTCACGTCATCCGCAGCAGCAGAGCGATCGAGCGAGGGAGCAGACGGGCGGCAGAGGTAGACGACAGAGACAGCTCCCCATCATTCCTCATCATTAGGCCTGCAGTCGACGTCGCCGTTGACGCTGGCGCCGGCGTTGACGCCCCAACAGGTTGGCACTGCCGCTGCCAGCGTCGCTGCAGAGGTGCGAAATCGGCTGCTGCTGCTGCTTCGACTGCTGTCTCTGTATCTGCCTCCTCCTCATCTTCTTCTTCTCAACTGGTTATCACGGCACTTTTAGAAATTACGTCATTCGGGCAGAGACACCGACAGAGGCAGCGAGATTGTAGTACACTGAAAGGAAAGAAAATACTAAGCCTAGATTCAAAATAAGGTTATGAAAATAATTATTTAATTATTTTTTTATTTATAAATATTTTTGTTTTAATATAAAAAATATTTTAATAAATTTAATTTAAAGGTCGCAAATATTTCAAGGGAAATTATAAAACCATTTTTCATACTGTTAAAATATTATTTTTAATACTTTTCTGGAAATTTTTAAATTATTATTTCCATATTAGGTTGAAAAATAGTTTTCAGTGCAGGCCTGGCCAACGCCAGCAGAGGCGTTTCAAGACGCAGGTCTAGACTGCGACCACGCGACCAGTTCTTGAATACAAAACAAAAAATCGACAAAAAAAATCACAAACAAACAAAAGCTGAGTTTGCAAACGTTTTGCAAAAACACAAACACACACACATAGCGACTAGCTCTTCTCTCTTTGATTTCTTGCATTTGTTTTTTATTTGTCGTTATATTTGTTTTATTTCAATCTTTCTTTCTTTTTTGTCAATTGAAAATGCGAATCTGTTGATTTGGGCGAGTGAAAGCGCTGAAAGTGATGGCCGGCGATCGAGCCAGAGCGCCATCTGTCGAAAAGAAAGCAACAACTATAGCTATCAATCATGAAGATTTCTTCATAAAAAACAGTACATCTTCAAAGATTATAAGAATTAAAAATATTAATTACTTTTTACCAGACATTTTTATACCCTTGCAGGGTATTATAATTTTAGTCAGAAGTTTGCAACGCAGTGAAGGAGACGTTTCCGACCCTATAAAGTATATATATTCTTGATCAGCATCAACAGCCGAGTCGATCTAGCCATGTCCGTCTGTCCGTCTGTCCGTCTGTCTGTCTGTCCGTCTGTCTGTTTCTACGCAAACTAGTCCCTCAGTTTTAAAGCTATCTAAATGAAACTTTGCATATAGTCTTCTATATGCTCTCACTGCTATATATGTCGGAACGGGCCGGATCGGACGACTATATCATATAGCTGCCATACAAATGTTCGATAAATTTTTAGAAACAAAATTATAACTTAGCTGTTTTTCAACATATGTGCACTATTTTTTACATATGACCGTTTTATACTATTTCTAAATTTTGGTAAAAATTTTATGAAAATCGGACGACTATATCATATAGCTGCCGTAGGAACGATCAGGAAATTAATAGAAAAAAAATTATAACTTCGTTGTTTTTCAAACTATTTTTATCTACTCTGAGATATAAGCTTATTTTATTAGTTCAGAATTTTGGTATACATTTTATGAAAATCGGACAACTATATCATATAGCTGCCATATAAACCGATCGGTAGGTGTAGGGAAAATGTAAAACTGGGAATGTAAAACTGTAACTGTCAAACTCTCAACATAATAAGTATAGATAAAATGCAATGAAATAATATCTGCAAGGGTATACAAACTTCGGCGTGCCGAAGTTAGCTTCCTTTCTTGTTTTTTAGTTATTTTAATGGAAGTAAAATTTGAATTCTGAAAATGGTGTTTTTTTAAATTAGATATTTATTTAAGTAGAAGTTAAAATACATATATTTCACTTCTCTTTTTTTTTCTAAAATTTTCTACCAAGCTTTAAACTTAAATTTCGATTACATAATACACTTAAAAATTATAGGCTTCCCACAAAGAGCTTTCTAAATTATTTAAATTAATTTCTTTTTATTAAGTCAATTTTTATGATAATCTTTCTATAAATTATAATATTTATACTTTCCATTTTTTCTAGAACAATCTTAATCTTAATCCACAAATTATTCATAATTCATAATTCCATTTCCTGTACTGGCTTTTTTTAAGGAAGTTTCCCCCGTTTCGTTGGCTAAAATTAAAATAGGTTAGCAAAGCTGTAGAGTCAGCATTTTGCATTTCTATATAGGTTTAAGTATATATGTATGTATGTACATATATGTATATGTGCAGATGTGGATCAAGCGAGGTGTCATTATTGTTAATACAAATGTTATTTGACGTTGTTTTCGCGCTTGAGCTAAAGGTGATATCACCGCCGCTGCCGCCTCAACTTGATTCGAATTTTGTTTGTTTTTCCTTTAATTTTTTTTTTGTTTTCTTTTTTATTTTTGTTCTTGGTAACGATATTGTGAGACCTGTGTTTAGATTATTGTTTAAATAAATGCCTGGACTCTTTGTTGGCGGATCCGCTTATCGGTCAGCTGGAATTGCCAATGTTTTATTTATAAGCTGGAAACGTCAGCCATTTGATGTTTGATTTCGATTTCGATTTCTGATAAGTGAGAAATGCCAGTGAATAACTGTTATGATAGCTATAAACCGGGGACTTGCTTATAGAGCGGGGCCAGTTCCAGAGTTTTGTTTATTTTTTAGACTCTGCGGAATTGTGTAATAATACTTCTTTGTTGAATTATTTCTTGGATAAAAGGTTATAACTATTTGGTAATAGCTCTTATGATCATTTATCAATATATGCGAGTCTGAATCATTCCATTTAGCTTGTTACCCCCTAGTTTGTGTGTAATCCCAGCCATTTTTGGTCATCTTTGTTGCTTCTGCCATTGAAACTGGTGATCTCTGTTGGGGGCGTCATCTCGATTTCTCTAGATCTTGGCCAGAATCGATATATATATATATTCTATATGTAAGGCCACTACTCATGGGCTGAGTCAGTTGTGTGTGTTGGCTGAGACCGGCTAATTGGCGGAGGAGGAGCCACACTTGGCCGAGATGGAGATGGAGCAGAGAGACAAGAGATCGGGATCGGTGGCCGTAAAAGGCAATCCAAGCGCGTTTGCTGAGACGGCGACACGAGCGTGGGGGCTATGGGTACTCCACTTTTTGCTCCACTCCAAACTCGAGCACAAGTTCCAGTTCACTTTACGCTTAATTGGCTCAAGGACGGGGTCACATTGTACAGAGATATAAACTTAAATAAGCTTATATATATAATATATATCTAATATATATTTCTCTACTTCTCAAACCCTTTCCAGTGGCAGCAATCGGAGGACAGCGAACGCAAAAAGCAAATCCGATCGCATCTCTACAAGCTGCGCGAGTCGCGACTTTGCAATCTCTATAGGCACGAACCGGATCATACTAACGCGACCATGTCGGAAACACCTAATGGCAATGGAACCCTGGCCGGGTATGGTGCCAAGGGTCCACTGGCCTCCAGTCATGGGGATGCTCTACTCGATCAGAACTTCCAGAGTCTCAAGTCGAAGGAGGTACGGGATTCGACCAGTCCCACTCATGAGCTGCGGTTCCATTCGATGACCCTGACGCAACCGAATACCACCGGCTGGGATGTCCAGACCTCCTCGGAAGTTAGTCCCGATGGCAGGGCCTATCGCACCGAAACTCTGGCCAAGACAGATGGTAAGTCTACTCGATCTGGTTAATTTTTGTCTCATGGGAAAGACACAGGCATTGAGTTTCCCGGAAAAAACGTCCGGGGGGTTCAAGGTCCAGTGTCTTTCCTAATCCTAACCCTGGTCCCTTGTCGGTGAAGTATTTCTATTATGTGTGTTTAACTCCAAAACTTTGTTTGTTCTGTATGTCCATGTCTACCACTTCAACCCTCAACCTTCGACCTTCAACCTACAACCTACAACCTTCAACCTATGATCTTCGACCTTAAACCTTCAACCTTCGACCTATGACGTGACCCCGACAATCCCAGGTGTGGAGAAGCTCAATGGCGGTGGCCTGGCCGAGTTCAAGGGCAGAAACGAACAGCGATCGAGCGCCTCGCATCAGGGCGATGACAAAAACTTTGTGAAGCAGGCCTCGGAGAGCTCCAAGACCCAGCTGCAGGAGAAGGTGGTCTTTGGCGATGAGAGCAGCGGTCGCACCGAAATGAAGATGAGCTCTACATCCACCTCGTCCTCCTCAAAGGTGGTATCTTCCTCCTCAACTGTGGAATATGGTGATGAGCCGCGCTATCTGCTCGATGGGCAGGAGAAGCCCCAGCAGCAGCAACAGCAGCAGCAGCTGCACCAGCGTGAGTGGGAGGATCAGAGGCGTCAGCAGGAGCAGCGTTACCAGGAGCAGCTACAGCGTCAGGAGCAACAGATACGCCAAGAGCAGATCCAACGCCAAGAGCAGATCCAACGCCAAGAGCAACTGCAGCGCCAAGAGCAACTGCAGCGCCAAGAAGAGCGCTTCTCGGAGAGCCGCGAGCAGAGCAACACCACCCGGAATGTGCAGACCCAGCAGCATTACGAGGAGAACAAGCGCTATGTGGACATGGATAAGGCATCGCCGGAATATCAGCAGCATGTCCAGCATCTAATGTCGCAGCCCGGCGAGATTATATCCAATACGGTGGAGTATCCAAAGCCGAATGTCAAGATGATCACCACGGTCAAGCGGCTGCCCGATGGCACCATTGTCAAGAACAAGCGCTACGAGACGGAGCAGCTGACTCCCAGTCAAAGTCAGACCACTCACAATCAGACCCATAACCAGAATCAAGTCCACAATCAGCGACGTGTCCAGCAGGATGTCCAGGATCACAGCCAGTTGCGCGATGTGGTGGACAATGTGGAGCAGCAGCAGGAGCAGCATGTGACTCAGTCACAGCAGAGCTCTTTCTCCTCGGTCAAGAAGTCCAGCCGTCGTTTCTCCACGGAAACCACTTCAGAGACTGTCGAAGAGTATGATGATCGTGGTCAGCCCTTGCCCCGAGTCCAGCAGAAGGCTCCAACACAGACTCAGGCACCTTCTCACCATGCCCCATCTCCCACATCCCGCCAGTCACCGGGTAGGGACTTTAGCACCCATGGCTTCCCATCGGTGCGTCCGAACAAGCCCACCCAGGAGTATCCCTCCCAGAGACCCACCACCGAGGAAGTGGTGGTCGTGCGTTCTGAGAAGAGTCGCCAGGTGAAGCAGCATCATACCACCAGCACTGAAACAGAGGTCCTGGGCGATGACTACCATCCACAGACCCAATCTACTCCTCAAAAGCTGAGGGAGGCGCCTTCGCCCAACTTCAGTACCCATGGCTTTCCGTCTGTACGCTCAACTCCGCGTGCAGATCAGCCCGATGGTGAGGTGCCAATGACCACCAGGACAGTCTCTCACAATCAGAGCGCAAATCGTAAGACCAACACGGAGCGTATCATTGAGACGCAGGTGGAGCAACCGGGCTCACCCCGTACCGTAAGTCCACGTCGATCTCAGCCACGCGAGGAGGCAGGACCAGCTCCCACCCGCGGACCGGCTGGAAAGCCCAGTCACACTCGGCCAAGCACCAACTCTGGACCTAGTCCAACCACCAAGACAACCGAGACGGTGACGGTGACCCGTAGGCAGCTCCAAAAGGAGCGTGAAGTGGATGCTGCCCATCGGGCCTTTGCCGCCTCGCTGCGTAGCAGTTCGCCAGCGGAGAGTACCACATCGGTGGGATCCCATCATCAGCCGTCCCATCATCAGACACCGCGTTCGAGCATCTCCTCGAATCGTACCTATCGACGAGAGATGCGTGAGGGCTCCCACGAGAGCCAGGCGCCGTCGGAAACAAGCAGGATTAGCTCTAGCACGGTGACCAGGCATACGACAGGAGGAACCACTACTAGCACCACCACAAAGACGAGCAAGAAGCCAAGTCCAGTGGTGAGCCGAGGTCCCAGCGAGCCCAGGTCGCCAACACCGAAGGCGGGAGGACGTCACAGCGAGCCAAGATCGCCCACACCAAAGGCAGGAGGAGCTACAGTGACAACCACAACGACTACGACCACAAGCAGTACCATTAAGGGAGGTCCAGTGCCAGCTCAAGCTCCAGTTTCACCAGCACCGGCTCCTGCTTCTCCAGCACCAGCACCAGCTCCAGCCAGTCCTGCTCCAGGTACGAATTAGAGAAAAAAGAGACAAAAGCTCAAGTAAATAAACCCACATGACTATATACTATATAATGCTATATAAATATTGGAACCTATGAACTATGTATATGAATGTATATCCTTCAGATAACAAGCTATCACAGTATACGTATACTACCACTAAGCCTGGCGATATATTCTCTCTGCCACCAACTACTCCTCCTACTATTAACAACGAACCAACACTAACCACCACCACCACCACCAACAAGACAACAACAACAACCACCAACAAAAACCAAGAACCAGCGAAATCCGTAACAGAAACTATAGCCGATACCGATACCCAGCCGATCCGCAAGCTCCAGGTGAGCGCCAATGAGGCAAAGGCGGCGTCGGTGGTGGCGGAGGAGGCGCCCTGTGTCCGTCGTCATTATTACCAGCTGGGCCAAGAGGGGGAAGAAGAAGCCCCAATCGCCGAGTTGGCAGACGGGAGCTCTGGGATGACCCCTGGTAAGGCTTGAAAACAACAACTCGATCGGCAAAGATAAAATCAAGAAACTCTGTACACTTTTAACTATGCTATATTACTTCTTTTTTATTTTGGAACTGTTTGCAAATAAAAATAAAAAATAAACCTTTAAAAAAACCAAACTGAAATGTTCAAACACGAAACTGAAATTGCACTGAAAAAAATAAAACTGAAATAAACACTGAATTGGGAATGCAAATGGGCAATGCCGAGCAAGAGAGCGAGAGAGATCTTGCTCGATGGTCTACTAAGTCTACCATGTCTAACTTTTCCTCAAATCCTCTCGCGTTTTCCACTAATGGGTACTACCACCAGTCTGTTTGCCTGAGGTTAAGCCTTTGCCTGCGCCTGTAGAAAACTGCTAACCCCCCGTACGTAGTACGTAGTTGAAGCTGCTGTCAGCGTAGTTGTGACTAACTATCTTAACTTCTAACCATCACCGTAGACACTCACACTTAGCACACACCCACACCGGTTGTAGATGTAGAACGAGAGATCACTTTGAGATCACTTGAGATCACGATCCCTCCCCCAAAATCTTATGCCCTGATCCGTTGCAGCCAGCAAGAAGCCGTATCCGCAATTGAGAAGGCAGTCCCAGGACGAACCGGAACCTCAGCTAAAACGCAGCTCCAAATCGCCAGGCGTTCAGAGAGAGACAACCTTCGAGGGTCGTCGTGTCTCCCAGCCGGTAGAGGAGGATCTGGATAAGCTGGCTATCGAGGAGCTGATCATTATCGAGCAGGTTAACGGGGCTCCACGAGCTGAGCCATCGGTCAGAGCTACTAGTCCCGAGAAGGGTCCTAGGGCCACGCCCAGACAGAGCCCAGAGAAGGAGCAACCGAGCTTCAAGCCAACGCGTGTCCAGCCTCAAGTTTCGCCACGTCAAAGTCCTGAGAAGCAATTACCCAGGACTCAGACACCTGGCGTAGGTCAACCTGTTGGTGTCCCCTTGCGTCAGAGCCCCGAGAAGCAAGTGCCACGAGCTCAAAGTCCCGAAAAGGGACCTCAACCACGTGTTTCACCACGGCAAAGTCCTGAAAACCAACAGCCGATGAAGCCCCGTCAGAGTCCCGAAAGGGAGCATCGAACAGAGGACGACATTTTCCGTAGCACCATTACCAAAACCGAAAAACGAACTACCTATAATCTTAACGAAGAATTCCTAACGAACGAACGAGATCATCAGACGACTAACGATAAGGAACCCCAAGCTCCTAAAGAACCAAACGATGAAGCGCCCACATCAAAGCCGCTGGAGACCATTGAGAGTCCAGATGGTGGTTTCCTGTCCAAGGGAAACGATGTCGAGTCAGAACCTGAGGAGAACAAGTCGCCTACGTACCGCAAAAAAGGCTTAACACGTCGCGAGACCTTCGAGGATCGTTGTCGCAAAATCTTGGGCATGGAGGAAGATGGAGACACACAGGGAAACTTTACTCAACGACCAGAGAATGAACATGATGATGATGACGAGGATGACAAAAAGAATATCACCCAGACCACCACCATTGAGACTATCGAGGTAAAGATCGAAGATTGTCCCGATGACGATGACGATGATCAACCACGTCGTGTCACGGAGACATTTGTGGTTCGTACTCAGCCCAAGATTATGGTGGATGAAGAGCTACTGGTGGATGTGACCGAGTCTGAGGAAGTGGAAGTTCTAACCAAGGAAGTTGAGCGTCCTAAATATCCCAATGAGCAGGAGGGCCCTAAAAGTCCAAAGAAGGAGTCAGTTTCCAAGAATGAAGAACCCAGCAGGTATCCGACTAAGCCAGAGGGTTCCAGATATCCCAAGGCACAGGAGACCCCAAAATATCCCAAGGATTATAAGACTCCCAGCTTCCCGAAGGATCAAGAAGGTCCAAGGTATCCCAAGGAGCCAGAGCAGAAAAGCCCCCAAAATCCCAAGGAGGACGCGGAGACAATTAATATCAATGAGGAGACCACTATTGTCATAACCAAGGAAGCCGGCTCCAAGTCTCCCACCCCCACCTGGTCACCATCCCCTGAACGCCGAATTCCTAAGAAGTCAACGTCACCAACATCCGCGGTTGAATCACCCTCTAGTTCTCCCTCCTTTGGCAGGAAGGCTCCCGTCAAGCCGGAGACGAGTTTCGTCACCGAAAAAATCATCGATTGTCAGGGTAAAACCGTTGTCGAGAAGATCACTCAGAGGACGCGATCGCCAAGTCCTAGCACAGTCAAGAAGGTTCCTAAGCCCACACAAAAAGTACCAGAAAAGCAGCCCGAGACTGAATCCGAACCAGAAAAGGATTCAGAACCGGAGATAAAGAAGAAAACAAGTGTGAGCAGCATCACGAAAACCGAAACTGAGCGTCGGAATTCGCGTACGACAAAGGGAAAGCAGCCCGTGGCAACCAAGGAACCCCGATCGAAAGTACCAGCTCCGAAGGCTCCTCGCAAGGATTCCCTAACTGGTCACAAGCGGGACAGTGTAGTGGAAGAGACTCGCACTTCCACTACGACCACAACAACTAGACAGGGTCGTAAGCCTACCGATACCAACGGTACTACACTATCCCCATCATCCATCAAGGATCGCCTACGTTCTTCGCCGCGCAAGCAGAAGACTACACCCCAGCCGCCTCGAACTCCCACTCCAGCACAGTCTCGTGGCCCCGAGGATAATGTAGATGGTGATTCCACTTCGCCAGATGCTAGTCCTTCGCGGGTAAGCAACGAACGCCGACGTTCGAGCAACATTTCCGTGCACACGGAAATCATTATCGATCACACGGCTCCCAAATCGCCGAGGACCGAAAGGCGGCCCCAACAGCCAACAGCCACGGCTCCCAGTCCCATAAGAAAACTTCCGGTAACAGAGCGCAAGGAGTCCGCACCTGTGCCTCGGGTCACCCGACGCGATAAGACCGAAAAGGTTACTCGTTCCACCAGCGAAAATATAATCAAGGTGAGCAGCGGAGGCACAAAGCCTCACCATCCCGAGATGAGTAGCCTGAAGCCCGGTGGGGAGAGGATTAGACCTAGCAAGTGCTGCACCACCAAGACGATCAATCTCAGCGAGCAACGCATTCACACAAACACCGATATCGAGGGAGTAATCATCGATATTCAGCAGGCGAAGAGCTCGAGGGAACCGTCACCGGATCGCATTGTGCCCACCCCAGTGCCTGCGGAATTGGAGACTGGCAAGCCACGTTACCCGGATGTTGTGCAGGAGCCAGATGATGAGCCTCGTCGCAAGCCACAGGTCACAAATATCCCCATTTTCGAGGAGGAGTCTCAGGCGTATGTGGGATGTCAAATATCCGAATTGCGTAGCTCTAATGGTTTAGAGGTGGACATTCTGGACAATCCCACTGTGGAGGCACCCAAGAGTCTGGATTATCCGGTAAATACACCCGATACGGATGAAAGCCTATTGAGTGTCCACGAGAAGGTTTCTCGATTCACTCACTCCGCCGAAAAGGTAAAGCAGCCGAGAGCTTCAGTTCCATTTAGCCGGGAGTTCGATACAAACTCTAAGATACCGGAGAACGACGACTGTTTGCTGAGCATCAATCAAAAGGTGGACAAGTTTTTGCGCACGGCCGAGAACGTTACCAGGCCGGCGTCACTCTCTCCTCGACCGGAAATAGAAAGACCAAATCTGGAGGAGATTGACGAGGAGCTTCTTAGGGACGATTGCATCCTAAGCGTGTCCCAGAAGGTGAGCAAATTTATCGATACAGCCGAGAAATTGGCACCGACCGTGCCACAGAAATCGCCGCGTCTGGTTGCCAACATCGAACGTCACATTTCAAGGCAGAGCGAGCCAGAGCGGGATCTGGATGAGGAATCGGAACCAGAGCTGGAGCGGGAGACAGATCAGGAGGATGGCCAGACTAGCCAGCTGGAGGAGGAGGAGGAAATCAGCCGAACGGTAACCAGAAAGGAGACCATTAGGGAAGTCAGGCAGCAGGAGACTAGAGAGACAACCCGACGGGACTCCAAAGGAGAACCTGAAAAGGCTTCCAAGAAGGTACCACAAAAAGAAACCCAAGTGAAGCCGAAAGAGGAAAGGACTAAGGAGCCCAAGTATCCGGCCAACTTGCCCCAAAAAGTGTCACAGCAACCTCAAAGGGTTATCAGCCAAAAGGAGCCGAAGGAGCCTAAGCCAACTGCAGCTCCAACCAAGTCCAAAGGTGAGCCGGAAAGGTTACCCAAAAGGGAGCCCAAGCTCACACAAAAGGAACCCGAACGGCTGACCAAAAAGACACCAGAGAAGGAACCGCGCAAAGATTCCCTAAAGCAACCTGAGGAAGAGTTCGAACTTTCACCTGAAGATGAAGAAGAATTCGGCGACGAGCCTTTGCCCATGACCAAGACGCACACCACAACCATAGAACTGAAGCGTCAGAAGGACATTCTCAGTCGTCCTTCGGTATTTAATCAACGCACACCAGAACGCAGGCCGCCGTCGTCACCAACCAAGATGAATGGAAGCCGAGGCCGACCAAGTCCAAGCACCAGTTTAATTACCGAGGAAAAAAAATCGTACAGAAATCAGGTGACCAATGTTAATAAGCCGGGACCTAGGAAGACCTCTACTCCTTCGGTTACTCCCTCTGCCCAATCCCCGTCGACAGCAAAGACCACCAGCAGTTCCAAGCGCATGGAGCACATTACCCAACAACAATGGGTAGTCCAAGATGTGGATGTAGACGTAGAAGAAGTGGGACCTGCACCTCCCACCCATACAACCGAGAAACCACAAAGAACCAGCAAATCTCCAACACCATCGTCACGATCGCCATCGCAATCTCCCTCCCGATCGCCCAGTAGACGAACCACCTCCAACAACTTGACCACGACAACCACCACCACCACCACTGAGCACCGTCACCTGCACCCGAGCACTCCCACCACTACCAAGACAACTGGCCCCAAACCGACCTCGACTCTGACTAACCCAACCAAAGCCGAACCCGAAATCACACCCATTGAATCTGTTACAGAGAAAAGCACTACCATCATTACCACCACGACGAGCACCACAGGACGTAATGTGGCCAACCGCAGAAATGTGTTTGAACCAGCACAGGAATCTCCTACGGGAGAGTCCGAGCAACCCGCCGGACGTCGTCCCTCGTACATGGACCACACAAAGAGCTCACTGGAGCATATCCGTCGTGATTCCCTGGAGATTAATAAGAGCCACTATTCGAGAAAGTCATCCGTGGAAGATGATTCCCCTATGGAACCACGAAATCCCAACACCGCTGTAAAGTTTGATGTGCCCCGAAAGACACCAACGCGAGGCGGGGAAGAGCCAAGAAAGACATCTCTAAAGGGTAAAGATGATGAATCCGATTTAGACGTAGAAATCGAGGAAATCTTCGATCTGCAGCGACTGGAGCAACTACTGGAGACAGTGGCCAGTTACGAGATGCGTCGCCGGATACGCGCCCAGATGCGTCTGATACGCAAGAACATGATCAATGCGGGGACTACAACCAGTAGCCACACCATTACCACCACAACATCAACCAGTTCGGGCAAGAGTTCGCCACTTCCCAAGAAGCGTGAGCCGAGTCCTTTGGCCAGTCCGGAAACAAAGACGACCAGCAGTAGCCTGAAGGAAGTGCGCACCAGTACGAGTCGCCGGCAGCAGCGGGTGGAGCAGGTGGACAGCAAAACGTCTTCACAGGGAAAGACTTCCCCCTATGGCAAGCCGCCAGTGAAGCCCAGGGAAAGGAGCGCCAGTCCGGCTCAAAAACGTCGTATTAGTCCGCCTGGCAAGTCATCTCCGGCTACCACCAAGGTCACCACAATTACCACAACCACATCCTCTCGTGGAACGCCATTAAAGTCAACACAAGGACCCATTTGGGCTGATCGTTCCAAGGTGCTTAAGGGTCACGCCGCGGTTCCCCAGACAAATGGCAACAGCACAACCCCACGCAAGGGATCCACTTCCAGCACGACCTCATGCAGTGGCAAGGTCACGCGCACAATGACCAGTTCCAGTACCATCACCAGCTCCAGTAGTAGTAGCACAAACAAGCGCAACAAGCCACGCGAGGAGGATTCCATTACCTCCAGTTACGGCGTGGGACCCACCGATGAAAACGGACTGCCGCTCTTCGGGATTCGTGCGCTCAAGAAGAAGACGACGCCACCGGTGACGACGACGGTACAGGAACCCTGTGAGACCAAGCAAGGTAAATTATAACTCATATCCTTGATTTATCCTTTTTCTGTAATATAACCATTCTCTGCAGAAGTCACAGGCTATGTGATCGAGGAGCAGTTCTACTCGGATAACAAGTCCCCACCGCGTCACGAGCGTAAGGAGCTGATCTACTCGAGCAATGCCGATGAGCTGGCTGCCATCAAGCAACAGCTTCAGCAGGAGGACGAGAAGGACTACACACCGCCGGAACTGGACTCCAGGGTGGTGAGAGAATTCAAGAAGGTGGAGGCCCAGTCGCAATCGCTGCCCGAAGATGCCAGATATGTGCGTCGCGGTTCGGTGAAGGAGCTTAGCGAGAAGTTCATACGCAAGGAATCCTCCTCCTCCACCCACTCGACAACCGTCCAGTCGTTGGCCAGGAACGAGGATGAGACCGAGGAGGATAGCGAGTCCAATGAGGTGTGCAGCGTGATTGAGGCACCACCACAGATGCGTCAGAATCAGAGTCATGTCACCAGCAGCAGCACCACAAGGTCCAGTAACACACGATCCTTCCTCAACAGCAGTGCTGATCAGCGTCAGGTGACCAGCGTGGATGATGTCCTTGAGAGGATGCGCAATGCGGATAATGGTGAGGTTTAGATATTAATTTAATTATAATTAATTATTATTATGTTATATTTAATTTTAATTTTATGTTTATTGTTTTTATTATTTCTATTTTATATTTCATGTTTTTTTTTATTTTATGTATTATTTATTTATATTATTTAATTTAAATTTGTATTGCATTTATTATTCAACAGTTGAGGAGCCCGGTGACAGCAGCGAGGATCGCGAGGCTCGGGCCTTGCTCAACAAATTCCTGGGGGCCAGTGTGATCATGCAGGGAGTGGAGAGCATGCTGCCACCCACGGCCACAGGTCAACGTTTAAACACTCAAGGGGTGAGTTTGAAAAGAAAACCTACTAAAAGAAGCAATAAGATTAGGAATTATTATACAATAATAATTTAAACTAACAATATTCACATTTATTGCTGCTATATTCGCGGCCTGCACCTGTTGCACGTTTCTTGAGCACTCATTGTGACGTCATAACCTAACCTCAATGCCACGCCGCTCTTACACGTGCACCTGCTCGATTAACCGTTAACTACGCGCTCTTCCGATTTCGCGCTCTCCCTCTCCTGCATCCAACTTTAAGCTGGCCCTCCCCCTCTCCTTGCGCCTGCAGCAGCAGCAGCTTACAAGCATACATACATTCATATAAACTTACATGTGTGCCGTGTGCGTGATGTGATGCCTCGCTGGTCAGAAGAGCAGCCAAGAGGAGGGGGAGGAGCAGAAGAAGCAACAACAACTGCCGCGGCAGAGGCAGCAAACGGCTCGCTCGAGATCGAAATTGTCAGTACAAACTCAGAGGCGGCATCGATCACATCACTTGTGCGAAGAATAACGGGCAAAAAGTGGCTGGCTAACAAAAGATATAAAATAAAAATAGATGAGAAGGCTTGTGTTAAAAAAAAAAGCATAACAAAAGACAAGTTTTGGTTCCACAAATACAAAGAAGAAGAAGAACCATAACCGTAATTTTTTTTCCTGTGCGGCAGACAGTTCTGTTATTATTAATAGTTACAGTTGTTGTTGTTACATGGTGAACAACCGCGAGTGTCCATATTTGGTCTAACGGCAGGCGCAACGGCGAAATATTGCGGCAAATCCGGAGAGCAAAGAGAGTGAGTGAAAAAGAACAATGAGAGTCTGAGAGTGGATAATGTGGGGGGGAGGCATGGGGAACAGGGAAGTGGTCAGCCAAGAGAGTCGGAAAAGAGATGGAAAGGAACGAAAGCTAAGGAAAGAGGAGGGCGGGGGCGGGCAAATACTTTTGTCAATTATTTTTAGTGCGCATAATTTGCTGGCAAGAAGAATTCCTGTCGCGACACCTCAAAATGCACCTGAAAGGCGACGACACACCGCAGGCTACCTAGCTGGCCTAGCTAGCGCTCGATATATAGATATATACAAAGCTATATACATGTGTATATACGGCTACATATAGCTATTTATACATGTATACGAGATACAGACACGCCATAGAGCAAATAAATAAATAAATACATTTAAAAACAGAGCAAAGATTAAGAGGAGAAGCGGGCAACGGTGGAGGAGGAGGAGGAGGTGGAGGATGGATGGATGGATGCATGAATGAGAGAGCGAGCGGCGAGCGGGAAAAGCGTACGGAAAATTTCGACGAAAATAGCTCCAAACGACGGGCACTATTTTTACGGACTATTATACGGGAGACTATGTTGGAGCATTTTTTTTTCTTACTTTTTGGGCAACACACACACACGCACATTCAGCCCAAGGGGGCGGTGTATGTGCATGTGCAGCACGGCTGTCTCTGGCATCCGATGATCCCGTTTCCTTCACTTGCGTGAACCAAATACCGATTCCCACAGATATGCATATATATCTATTCCTCGATGCTACCAGTTCTCCCAAAAATAAGTACTCGAATATTTAAAGATGAGCTAGAACAACCTCAAACAAGGTGGTTATACAAAGGATAATATTATAGCTTTTAGAAGAATTTTTCCGTATCGCAAAGATTCAACTTACTTTTATTACCTTCATAGCAATATGTTATACCTAAGACTTTTATAAAGTCCTAAATAATGTGTTCTTAACGATTTTATCTTGTAAAATGTATACATATATTCATGCATACCTAGAGAAAATGTCCTATTTTAAAAGATTTATATTTAACTTCAAAGAATATTGTAGAATTGCAAAAAGCATTTGTTTAGGTACCAAAATAAATTGGTTGGCAGGGATAGATTTAAATACATTTTTAGAGAAAGATGTTAGAGAAAGTCACAACAATCTTTGCATATTTGGAGAAATTTTAGGGCAGCGACCTATTGCTAGATCTATTAGAAGACTTTTATATAATTAAATTTTTAGATTTAATAAATCTGCTGAAATGTATCTTATAAGATTTAAAGAAATCTTTAAAGTGCAGATTGGTCGAAGATTTTATTAAAAATTAGTGAAAATCTTTAAGTAATGTGGATTTGGTAGAAAAAAAATTAAAGATTAAATCCTAAAATATTGAAACAAGTTCCTAACAGGTTCTAGAATTAGATTATAGAGAGATTAAAGAGATCTTAAAGAAGGGATCCAGAAATCTTAATAGTTACACCGTTCTTAGAAAATTGCAAAAAAAATCTTTGATCTTTCAAAATCGTTGCTTTAATTACAAATTAATACGATATATATCGTATATTATAAATATTATATATATTTATCCAGTCACTTTAAAACGTCCACTCCATGACTCAAGACTCCGTGTCCAAGTGCAACTCCACGGATCCACGATTCCAAACCGAATCGAACTGGAACGTAGAGCCGTTTGCTGTTTCCCATTTTCAGGTGTGTTTTGCTTCTGCCCCTGGTATTTGGTTGAGCGTAACATGCTGAGTCCATCTCAGGACCGATCCCTCCTCTTCTGGGGAGCTCCCAGCAATTCCAGCGATCCCAGCTCTCCCAGCACTCTGCATTCGGTGATTAAGCATTGCACTATGGGGAATTTTGCCATTTCCGTGGTATTTAGTCATTTTATCAAACTTTAAATATTTGAGTTTTTTTTATGTAAACATATTAAAAATATATGGCTCTATAAAATGTAGTACCAGAAATGTTAATTAACAGTGCACTGTTAAGCCTATCCACTGTTAAAGTCGGCTGTTGTAGCCAAAATGCAGGTGATGGAAAATAGCTATTTTTTATTCGGTTATTTTGAAATTGAAAAACTAAAAAGTAGAACCAATTTTTCATTAAAGTTTTGATGGAGACCAATAGTACTGGTAATTATTATGTGTTGTGTGTACTAATACATTGATCTGTGCGTGTCTTACTGATATATTCAGATTTTTCTAAGTGTTCCTCTAAGGAAATTTTTTTGAAAAAATATTTCACTTTGAAGAGACATATAAAAAATATATGTCTTTGTATTGCTGTACGTCCGATATATGTTGTAGAGGCATTCATTCTAAATAAAAGGCAATTTGTCTCAATGTGCACAAATCCGCACAATCTGCGTAATTTAATTTTTTTTGCAGGTCTTTTCGAGCAAATTTTACCAAGAAAAAAACATTTTTCAGGTTAATTACATATAAATATTAATGTGTCAAATCATTTTACCTTTTTAAAAAGCAAAAGCAAATTTTTTTGCATTAATGTAAGTGCCAAATGGAAGATATTGGCGAATTTGAAGGCCTGGACCACTTTTATGAATAAAATGAATATGAAAATGACGTTTTTTATTTTATATCTGACTAAGAGCTTAAAAATGAAGACAATGTATTTTTTTTATTTTGTCTATAAAATATATTGTTTGAATTAAAAAAAAAAATCTACCTTATACACTTAAAAAAAAAATTAAAAATACAAAAATCGTCAAGCAAGGGCGGAACCACGCCCATTTTTCCAAAAAACATTTCTTATGGAGTCCATAACTATAATAAAAAAAACCGTTTCGAAATATATTACTTAGTTTAAAAGTTATTAATTAATACCATGAAAATGGCAAAATTCCCCATAGTGCATTGCCCCGGTGATGCCGCCGCTGCAAGTGCTTCGAGTTGGAAAGCCGGTTTCCTCCTATGCCCCCATCACACTGAGCTGGTGACCATAGAGAACTTGCAATAGAAGGAAGAATAATAATACTATGTATAATACCTGGAAAATTAAGAGATTTTAAAATCCTTTAAAGGGCATAAATAAAAGTAATAATATATTACATTTTATATATATAACAAATTAATAAGGGGTCTTCCTTCCATTACTTCCCATCCATTACTTAAGATTTTCTTTTGCTTATATTTCAAGCAATATACAGTTTTTATAATACGGAAAAATACAAACAATATATTGAAAAGTTCCGTAAATCTTTGGGATAATAACTTAAGCCCTGACAGAACCAAAAAAACAGCTGACATGAAATAAAGTTAAGCCCTCACAAGTGTTGTCCGGGAGTGATCAGTGCAAGATGCATGTTCCCCAGATAAACAGATATATATGTGTATATATATCGGGAATTGTCATACGGCCACAACTGAAGTGACTCCCAGAGAGCTCCAATCATTTTTTATACCCTTGCAGGGTATTATAATTTCAGTCAGAAGTTTACAACGCAGTGAAGAAGACGTGTCCGACCCTATAAAGTATATATATTCTTGATCAGCATCAACAGCCGAGTCGATCTAGCCATGTCCGTCTGTCCGTCTGTCCGTCTGTCTGTCTGTCCGTCTGTCTGTTTCTACGCAAACTAGTCCCTCAGTTTTAAAGCTATCTAAATGAAACTTTGCATATAGTCTTCTATACGCTCCCACTGCTATATATGTCGGAACGGGCCGGATCGGACGACTATATCATATAGCTGCCATACAAATGTTCGATATATTTGTAGAAAAAAAATTATAACTTTGCTGTTTTTCAACATTTTTGCACCATTTTTTAGATATGGCCATTTTATATTATTTCAGAATTTTGGTAAAAATTTTATGAAAATCGGACGACTATATGATATAGCTGCCATAGGAACGGTCGAGAAATAAATAGGAAAAAAAATTCTAGTTTCGTTGTTTTTCAACGTATGTTTATCTACTCTGAGATATAAGCTTTTTTTATTATTCTAGAATTATGGTTTAAATTTCATAAAAATCGGACAACTATATAGCTGCCATATAAACCGATCGGTAGATGTAGAGAAAATGTGAAACTGGGAATGTAAAACTGTAACTGTCAAACTGTAAACATAATAAGTATAGGTAAAATGTAATGAAACTCTGTTTTGTGAGTGTTTTCAGCATTTAAATCTATAATATAAACATCGAAACCAATCTGCAAGGGTATACAAACTTCGGCGTGCCGAAGTTAGCTTCCTTTCTTGTTTCTTCCTGCTTTTGTCTTTTGGCTCGTTTTTTTTTGCCGTTTCATAATCGCTGTGCGTGTGTGCCGCCTTTGTCTTTTTGTCTCGCATTTTGCATGTCAAATAATTTCTCAGTTTTTGCCCGGGCTAAAAATACAAATAATAATAATAATAATAACAACACACAATGAGTGGCACAGCGACGCAGCAACATAAAATCGAAAACCGAATGAAAGTCAATTTGGAAATGGACAAATCATTTTTCTTTCTCTTGGAATATTTGTATAGATTGCTTTCGTGTTTTCTTAAAGAAAATTTGTGAAATTGGTGGAGCCTGGGGTGCTTAAGAAGGTGGGATTATGTATATTACTTTATATTTACTTTAAAAAAGAGAATACAAATTTTTTAAAATTTTCAATGCAATATTAACTTAATAAAAAATAGCTCAAAATTATATAAATTGTATTATATTAAATATAATTAAATTATTATTTGCTTAATTAGATATTTGACATTTTTTAATGTCAAAAAAATTGCATATAAATTTCAATACCAATATCGAATGTTTGCGAGAAGTCATATATATCTTGATTTGAAATTAAAATTTTAATTAATAAAAAATAATATTAAATTTGAAAAGTTAATTCGTTAATTTTTGGCCTTTAAAAATATACATAAATACCCTTTTTTGCCCAATAAGAGTTTTCCTACAAAGAATAATTATAAACAATTATTTAAGTTAAAATTTTCCATAATTATAGCCTTTTAGGGTATTATAATTTTAGTCAGAAGCTTGAAAAGTAGTAAAGGAGCCATTTCCGACCCCATAAACCATATATATTACTGATCAGCATCAACAGGCGAGTCTTTCTAGCCATTTCCTGAAAAAAATGTTTAAATTTTTTCCAAAATTTTATCAAAAATTAAAAAAAAATTGATTTCTTAAAATGTTAAATGTAATATGCAGATTTATTAACCTAAAAAAAACGAACATAAAAAAGCCTTCCGAATTGAAATTAATGATTTTTTGGCTTAGTTATGATTGATTTTTGTTTCGTATAGCATAATCCTATGGCAAACTGCAAGGGTATACAAATTTCGGCTTTCCGAAGTTAGTTTCCCTTCTTGTTTTAATTAAAATAATTCTATATATTTAATTTATTTTTTTGTTAGAAGGTATATATTTTTTTAATCAGGGAAATAACTAAAAAGTCATTAAAAAATAAAGAAATAAGTATTACAAGTTTAACTTTTATATATAAAAATGAATAAATGTTTCTAGTGTATTGTACAAATTGCTGTCCATCAATCAAATGGCAATCTCTCTCTCTTTTTTATTTTCTATGTTAAATGACAGTGTCAAAGACAAAAAACAAAAAAAAAAAGAAGAAAAGAAATGTTAAAACTCTTGTTGACCAGCCAGTCAGTCAATGGCCAAGTGCAGCGGCCACATCAGCTTACTGGCAATGATCGCTCTGGTCAGTTGCACTCCCCGCCCACCTGCCACCCCCCTTTTAATTGTTTTCTTCTTGCAATTTCCATTATATTCTTTTTTTTTCATTTTTCATTTCCATGCTTGGCTTGGCCGCCCCTCAATTTGTTCCGCTTTGGCGCAATTGCGCCAAATAGTTGGCAAAAGGCTTTCAGGTCTTTCAGGCCAGCCTCCTCCGACAATAAACACAACAACAAAAATAAATATAAAAATATATTCACCGAACAGAGAACAGAAATTATTAAAAATAAACCAAAGGAATAATCTGCAAAATGAAATTAAGTCAAATTAGTGGAATTTCTTTTTTGTTTCGTTTGAACATCAAACTTTGTGGTGGCCCACATTTTGACAATAACAAAAATAAAAACAAAAGAAATGGGAAATTGTAAAAATGTTTGGCAATTAATTTTTCGGTTTTCCTTCTTTTTTGTTTATAATACAACACAAATATTATATAAAAGAACACAGAGAGGAAAAATAGAAAATAGAGAGAGGAAAAATTTAAAGAATAAATATGAGAAACTTTTTTCCAACCAAAAATATGGTTGACTCTTGTCGTGTGTGTGTGTGTATGTATGTGTGCTTAAATAATTTATAATTAAAAATAGCAAAGGCGTGTTGCAAGAGGAAGAGAGAGCAAGAACGAGAGCGGGGGCGTTTTCGAAAATGTTGAAAGTCAGTTTTTCAGAATACAAAAATGTTTTCCCACTTGCCGCTGACCAAATTTGGTCAAATTTATATAAACAATGATACATTTTTCATTTCGGCCAGAGAGAGAAGAAATACTAAAGAGAGAAAGAAAAGGAAAGAGGGAGAGAAAATCGTGGAAATCTGCGATTGAAATTGCAGGCCAGCCAACGTGGCGTATACTTAATTGCACTCAATATATCTATAAAGATATAGAGTGTATATATATATCAATATTTGTGTACGTCCATAAACGCTTTTAGCTGATTTATCTGATGCGTTTTTGGCCGGCACAAAACAAAGAGGAAAACTTTATTGGCCGAATTTTCTTGATCTTCAATGAAAATACTAAAGAAAATGAGGTTTATTTTCTTTTTAAATTTCTTTCATTTATATTTTTTATGCCAATTAAATTTTTTCTTTCCATTTAGCTGATAAGATTTAATGTTTCGATGTTTTACGATATCAATGAACTCGAAAAACGAATAATAATAATTATTTTAAATAATTTTTTGGGTTTCTGTTCAAAAAATACACGACATTATGGCGCTTTGTTCAAGTTCATGCCTGTGGTCAACGTGTCGTATGTAATATATATACTTGAATTATTTTGGGGGCATATTACGCATACGCCAGGTATGCACGGGCAGGTACAGATCAATGATCAAGAAGCCAATCAAGCGGAAGCTGAAAACCAATGCAAAACACACAAAATACGATACAAATCACGGCTAAGGACAAATTTTAGTAGTGACAAATTGATCTTATTCTCCTTCGATCGTTGATTGCTGTGGGTCTTTTTTGTTGTTGTTGTATTTTTTGGGGACCAATTTTCTTGGCAAGTGAATAATTGCTGTGCTGGCTTTCGTGGTCGTCGTCGTCGTCGTCGTCGTCGTCGTCGTATGTGCTCATCGTGCTTTATTTAGCCAGATTCACACAGAACAGCTGGCATTTGTTGCTTCCCACACAGACACACTTTCCTTGGGGGAGATTTTCCGGTTGATAAACAAAAAGTCTCATTTTTGTTTTCTTCTTATTTTTTAGGTGAAGACCACGCGGATAACCCATAACTATAGCAAGTCCGGCAATAACAGCTCCAGTACCTCCAGTACTGAGGTCAGCAGCTCCTCAGCACCAGTTACACGCACAACTTGTGACATCGAGGAGATTTGGGACGAGCAGGTCCTAAAGCAATTGGTAAGATATATGTTCTAATGATTAGTAATCTTCTGCCCATCAAAAAACAAAAAAAAAACCTAACAATCAAACACGAATCAATCAATCATCATAGCTGGAACAGGCGTCCACCTACGAGGAGCGTCGCAAAATCCGTGCACGTCTACGCGAACTTATGGCGGAACGCGAAGGTGAGTCCACAGCCCATTTATTTTCCTCTCTCTAACCCTAAATATTATAGTAAATATTATATATATACCCCAATGAATCCCAGCGGTTTAAGTTCTACTACAGCGACCCAAGGCAGCTCTCCAGGATCTCTCAATATCTTGTGTTCTGTATCTGTTTATCTTGTAGATAAAGCGCACAGCAACTAGGCACAGCTAGGCAGGCAAGGCCGCGTCAGTTATAGGACCAAAGTTTAAGCATTTTAGTCGACAGGTATATTGCCCGCACCATCAAAAGCGTTTTCATGTCCCCGTGTTTCAGTAACAGTCCCCAATTCTGTCGCGTTCCACACACAAATCGTTATCGTATTATCGTTTTAGAGCTAGGAATGTACATATATCGAAAACAAAAGTCCGATATGATGTACCGAAAAATATGTAGTTGATTTATCAAAATTTAAATTATTGAAAAATTATTACAAATAATGTGTGTATCCCAATTATATTGGCTCGATATATCAAGCAGAATATCAATTTATTGCACAAAAATCGAATTGTATATCGACTTTTGATTCAATATCGACTTTCACGTCAAATATCCTTACAATATCGATATTTTCTACCATAACATAGTTATCGTGCTATTGTTCTCTTACTATCGATCCAGTGCTATCGTTATTGTTCCATTGTTTATCTCAAATTCGTTGTCCTGTCGTCAAGTATTGTTTCAAAAACGTCATCGAATGATGGCTTCCTCACCGTTTCACGTCGAAGACCCACATAAAACTGGAATCGATACATTTAATATCGATATACCATTTCTTTTAGTTATTTTTTAATTGATTCTCTCCATACTCCATACTCTTTAAATAAAACCCACTTTGTTGACCCCTTAAAGGGAGGTTTATCAATCGATTCCAGCAAGTTTCAGACCCTACAGATCCTTTTATTCTTTGTATTGCTTGTTTTTTTGCGTTCGTTGTCGTTGCCAGTTTCTCTCTCTTGATGTCTTTATCCATCTATCCTTTATCTCTAAACTATCTCTCTCTCTCTAAACTAACTAAAAACAAAAAAAAAAAAGATCAAAAAAGCTCGAAGCAGGAGAAGGAGGAGGAGGAGAGCAGCGCCAGCGAGTATGAGGAGATCATCGAGGAGGTAACCGACTACAGCGACGAGGAGGAAGAGGAGCAACCGCCCAAGAAGGAGGAGCCCAAAAAGGAGGTGGCCAAGAAAGTGGTGACCCCAAAGGAGGTGACCACTAGCACCACCAAAAAAGAGGTTACCCAAAAGGCTGAGAAGAAGGAAACTGCCACCGCCACAGCCACCTCCACCAAGTCCACTAAAGTCGTCGAGAGTGTTGGCAAAAAGTTGGCCAAAGTTGAACTGGCCAGTAGCTCCGCCTCCACCTCCAGCACCACCACAGACGGTGTTGTCCAGGTGCAGGGTGAGTCTCTGCCTGCAGCACCGACCAAATCAGGACCAGCAGCAGCAGCAACAGCAACGAGCAGCAGTAGCTTAGGTAGTAGGAAACGCAGTAGTCTTAGCAGTAGCCAGGTTAGCACAGTGGTTAGGGTCAGGGACAAAGCCAACAGCACAGAGACAATGCCAGTCACGACGGGATCATCGCCATCACCATCATCACCCTCCGCTCCGGGAACGGCAACGACAGCCCGGCTTAGTGTTCCCTCGAAAGAGGACTCTGGCACGGAAAGCGGCGAGGATTTGCGCCTGCTGGCTGCTGGATTGCGGGACACCCTGCAGCAGCGCAGCAGCGGTAGTGATGCCAGTGAAGCCAATCGTAGTCTCGTCGAGGAAGTGACCGATGCCTTAAGCCGCCTGGAGAGCAGCCTGAAGCAGGGCAAAGAGCTGGCCGTCGACGGTGGCCAGCGGCAGGCATTGCTCGGCCTAGTGGCCCGCCTCCAGAGTGGACTCAGTGCGCCAGAGAAATTGGCCGACCAGAAGCCCACGTCCCAGGCCGAAGAAGTCGATCCAACGGCGGATAGTCCAGAGCCAGCGGAATCGTCCGACTGCCGGCAATCGCGTTTCGCCAAGCGACGTCAACGGAACAGTCGCCACACAGTGGGCGTGAGCAGAGAGGAACTGGCCGATGCCAGGCGCTATATGGAGGATATGCTGATGCTGGAGGGCAAGGAGTTTGCCCTGGCCAAGACGCCCAGCTCTGGGGCGGTAGGGCCAGCGCAACTCTACAGACCCAATCAGTTTGTGGCGGCACAACAGCAGCTGCAGCACCAGCAACAGGCACAGCCACAGCCAGAATCCCCCAAGGTTATACCAGCCGTAAGTCCCCTACAAAGTCCATCACAGCTTAGGCCCAATCCAACCAACAGGCGACCCCTGTCCGGGGATTATGCCGTAAGCTTTGCCAGCTATGAGGCAGCACAAAACTCGCAGAACTCGAGTCCCGAGGGAACTGGAACGTCGCCCAACTCGAACTCGCAATCCAACTCGAACTCGAATTCTAGCTCCAATTCCAGTCGCTTTGGCGGCGGCAAGAGGCACATGATGAAGCGAGCCAATACCATTGATATACCGAAGGCTAAGGCCAAGTATATGGCGGATTGTGACTCGGACTCGGATCTTGAGGATGATCAGGGTCCCCATTTGGGTCTCAAGCGGGCCGTCCAGGTGAGCGTCAAGCGACGCGTTCACAACGCTGTTCCGCCATTTGAACCGAAAACGGAGAACGATCACAAGTTTTTGGCGTTTATTAACAAGCAGAGTCACCAGACCGGTCTGGGTTGGGGCGGCAGTGGTGGCCGGAGTGTGTCCAACTGGACGCACAAGTTTGGCAACATTAAGCATACCTTTGAGACGGGTGCCGCGGCAACGGTGACCAAGGGTAAGCCACCGCCAGTGCCGGGTCATGTGCCCGGTTGGGCCAAGCAGGAGCAGATGCATCATCAGCAATTGCAACGAGAGCAGATGCAGCGAGAGCAAATGCAGCGAGAGCAGTATCAGCGAGAGCAGTATCAGCGAGAGCAGAGGCAGAGGGAACAGAGAGAACAAAGGGACTTTAAGCAGAGGGATCAAATCCAGCGAGAGCAGAACCAAAGAGAGCTTTCCAAACGTGAGCAATCCCAGCGAGAGCAACTCCAGCGAGAGCAATTGCAGCGCGAGCAGTTGCACCGTGAAAAGCTTCAGCGAGAACAGCTACAACGCGAGCAACTCCAGCGAGAACAGTTGCAACGCGAGCAACTCCAGCGAGAACAGTTGCAACGCGAGCAGCTTCAGCGAGAGCAACTCCAGCGAGAACAGTTGCAACTGCAACAGCAACAACAGGCCGCCGCCGCTGTACAAATCGAGCGGCAACGTCGCCAGGAACTGGAACGTCAACTGCGAATCGAGCAGGAAGCGCGCTACGAGCGAGAGGAACGCACTCGCCTGGAGCGGGAGTATTACGAGCAGCAACTGCAGCGTCAGCAGCAGGAGCGTCAGCAGCAGCTGGATCGACAGCGCCAGCAGCAAGAGCAACTCGAGCGTCAGCGTCGGCAGGAGATGGAGCTGCGACTGCAGCAGCAACGTGAACAGGCGGCCCAGGTCAACAACTTTATACATGCCCCACAGTCCGTCTTCCGGCCCATTGAGCATGAGACTCCCAGCCAGCCGGGCATCTACAAACCCATTGCCCAGAAATCTCAACCGAATCCGGCCATTTGGAAGCCACCAACGCAGCAGCAGCAGCAGCAGTTGCAAGCGCCACAATCGCAGCAACATTTGCAGGCCAGATCCGCAGGCACATCCTACAGCAATACACCCTCTCCCTCATCCACGGCGGCCACATCACCCATCGGCCTGCCCTGGGTGGCCAAGCCCAAGGTGGACAATAGCGATTTCCGTCGGAAGGCACACCACTTTGAAGAGCGCTCCCTGAGAGACAATTTAGAGCAGCAGCAGCAGCAGCAACAACAGGGACCCTCATATCATCCCAATGGCAATCATGTCTATCTGCAGCGACACAACTCCCTGCGTTCCAAGGCAGCACCACCGGCGTTGAGTGAGTTTAAAAAGCGGCCATCCCTGCCCAATGCCATGGACCCTGGGGTGGCACCATCCCATCCGCCCCATCATCAGCAGGCTTATCAGGCTCCACCGCCGCCCACGAATATCTCCTTTACCTATGCCGATTTTCCACCAGTTAGGCGACATGCCGGCGCCAGTGCCCATAATTATCGTAGTCAGCCGTGTCTGACGAGTGCCGTGGAGCAGGCCGAGGCACTGACCAATCCCCTGGCAGCTCCTTTGGTTCTAACCAGCTCCAATCCCACCTACCTGCCGCCGCCGTCGTCTCAGTCGCAGCCGACGAGGAGATTCGATTACATTAGCAGTCCCATAGATGTGGATGCCGAGAGTCCGCCGAATAGTCCCACCAGCTTTATGACCATGCCAAATCCCGCTTTGATGACGGACAACACGGACGATGATCTCGATTTGGATTCGGACAACAATATGCTAGAATATCGTGCCGAAACCAAGGTGATGAGGAAGCCACGCAGCCAGACTGCAGTAAGAGTGGCGGATCGTAGGAATGCCCATATGAGCGATGATGAGGTCTATGGTCGGAACTCGAGGGCGGCCAAGTCGTTGCTATACACCATGAAGCAGCTGGGACCGGGAGCTCCAATTAGCGGTGGAGGAGCAGGAGGAGGAGGAAGCGGTTCTAACCACCATCATCACAAGAGGCAACCTTTGACGGCTCCGAGTTCTCCAAAATCGGGTTGCTTGTCACCCGATGGACGTCAATATCAGGCTCCGCTTGTGGAACCACTTTTCCCGCAACTAAGCACCTTTGAGGCCAAGCGGCAACCGCAGTTTACACCGAATACGCCACCGGCAGGGCCACCACCGATGAATTATCAGGCGAATCCCACCTATACGCCGCCCAGGACTCAGACCCAGAGTCAGGTTCAGGATAATGCTAGCTCTTATTTGGGTGAGACTCAAACCTCGTATGTGGTGACCTATCCTGTGGAGGATTCGGGCGACGAACCCGAACCCGAGTCTTTGGCCATGTCGTTGAGTCACCAGCAGCAGCGTTTGCGCCGCACCTCGGAGCACTCGAATGCCAGCTCCTCGCTATCACTGGGCAGCACTAGCTGGACAGCAAATCCAGTACATAATACGGTTACCGGATCGGTTGCTGGTTTGGTACCGGGATCAAGTCCGGCTACTGGATCCTCGATTTCTGGATCACTTGCTGGATCAATTCCTGGTTTGATGCCAGTCTCTGTACCTGTAATTTCCACAGGACCACCAGTGGATCGTAGCACAAAGCCACAGTTAAGTCAACCAACGGGCAAGAAGGTGGGAAATCAAGGGCCTCAACAGGTGCCTCATCAGTCTCAGCAGGTGCCTCAGCAGTCTCAGCAGGTTCCTCAACAGCCTCAGCCAGTGCCTCATGGAATACCTCACCCGAAATCTCACGAAATACCTCACTTACCACAGCAAGTGCCTCAAGGAATGCCTCACCAAAGGCCTCAGCAGTTACCCCAACAGTTACCAAAACAATTACCCCAACAACTACCCCAACAGTTACAGCAACAGCTACCCCAACAACTACTCCAACAGGCACCTCTAACCACCAACAACAACAGGCCCAAGTTAAGCACTCGAAGCCATACCATTCAAGGTGACAACAGCTATGAGAATCGTCCTCTACAGAATCGTATAATGTCACAGCAAACCCTCATCACCAGTAACTCCAACTCTACACAGAAGTTCCAACAGCAGAAGGAGCACATAAGCGAACTGCGTCGCAAGAGCCTAGGCAATGTCCTGGAGAGCAGCCAGCGTAGTGCCTACTTTGAGCAAGAGTACAAGTCCTCGGCGCCTTCAGACACACCTGACATAGTCAAGTCTTCGCTGCCCAAGGAAGATGCGCCGCTTCTTAAGAAATTTGGACCACCTCAGCGTCATCATTATGTGCCCAATGCGTATCAGAGTCCGCAGCTGAACAAGCAGGGGGGCAGCAGTAGTAGCACCACTATAACCAGTAGTACCTCCAGCACAACCACCGTGGTCCAACAGCAGAACAAGCCCAGTATAGTGGAAACCCCGGCAACGCCACAGCCTCAAGTGCCACCCGAGGACGAGATACCCCACAATATAGTCTTTAACAACGTAAGCGCCTTTACCTCGCTAAGCAGAAGGAATCTCACCGAAGAGGATCACCATCAACAGCAGCACGGATCACGGGTTAACCGATTAAGTAAATGCGATTCCTGGAATCAAATCTGTCAGCTGCAGACCAGTCCCAATCCCAGTGCCAAGTATAATCAACCCAATGCCGCCAGCAGCTCTTCGCCCGGCGAACTGAGACGCACCAAGTCCGGCCATTCGCTGGCCGTGCCCAAGCTGTACGAGGCGGGCATAGACAAGTCCCAGGTTAGCGAGAAGCAACGCACCGTGGCGGCCTATTTCTCGGGACAAAAGTCACCCAACCAAATGGAGGAGCTGCGTTCCACAACCACATCCATAACGAGTAGAAAGTCTGCGATAAATCGAACCAAAACCAGCGAGAAACTATCGGCAGCGGCACGTAAATCGCTAAGTTCCCTGACGACCACCTCCAATGGCAACATGTCATCGGTGGGACTGGGCAGTAGTAGTAGTAGCATGATGCAGCAGCAGCAGCATCAATCCTCCTCGATGATGATGGGCGGTGGCCTCAGCCGGAGTGCCACCATGCCGCACATAGCCAATCTGAATTTGCTGGACGAGAGCAATGTGGAGGATGCCTTCGAGCAGCTAATGATGGGTGCCTAAAATCTCCTGCCAAATCCTGTCCAGCCAACCAATCAAGTCATGTCAAGTCAAGTCAAGTCAAGTCAAAACCCGTCAAGAATTTAACACATAAAAAAAAGAGGCATTCCAGTTCCGAAAACTGGATGAAAACCAAGAGAAAATCATCATAAAAAAGATCAATTTAATAAAAGAAAGAGACAAAGTCGAAATCGATATCGAAAAGGGTTTGATAAACGATAAATATAACTGCGAAACGGCAAAAACTGTACTGATTAATGTTTACTGATATTTACAAAAATGAAAAGAAAACTACTGTTGAGTCTAGAATTAGCTTTTGTTTTTTTAATAATTCTTTTTTTTTTTAAGAAAAGTCTTTTTCCGAGTTTGAAGAAGCAGTTAGATAAAGCAGTTTTGAAAATAGCAGTTAGAAAAAGCAGAAATTAACATTTAAAAGCAGAAATATATGCGAAAATAAAGGAGGGACCCGGCGGTTTCTATTTGTTTTTATTTTTAACCGCATTAATTAATCGAAATAAAATAAAATATACAATTTAACGAAAATGTTTGCTGCTCGGTGTCCCAACTGAAATAAGAAACAACAAACAACAAGAAGCAACAAACAAACAAACAACAAAAAGAAAGAAAGAACAACAATAACAGCAACAGCAACTTGATCAATAATTCAGAGATTTGTGAGTTGAATTCAAAAAAATAAATATATATATTTTTATATATCAGAACTGTACAGAGAATGCCAGCCGCCCCTTTTTTTTCTTAATTTTTTATTATTTCTTGCCAGCGCCCCCTTGCTATGCCTTTAAAATAAAACCCAAATAAATACATAAAAAACATTGCATACCGCCCAGCAGCAGCAGCCTAACAGCATAAAAAAAGAAACAGCACACACACACACACAAGCACAATATAAGAATTTTCTAAAAAAAAAAATTAAAAATAAAAAACACAATTAGGTGACAATTTTAGACTTTTATTAAATAAATAACAAGCAAAATTGAAATAATTTTGTAGGAACCCAAAAATAGATATATTTTTTACAATATAATTTGGGGCATTTACTTGCAACCTCTTTTCTAAATAAAAAATAAATAAATGTTATAAATAAAATTATAAATAAATTTTAAACAATTTGAACAATTTTAAATATATTTCATTCATATTAATTGATATCTTTAATAATTAAAATAAATATATTTTAAAATTCTTAAACAATTTCAAAATGATTTCATTGTTATTAAGAAGGTTCATAAAGAGAAGTTCTAGATATTTTTGAATATTAAATAATTTGAGATACTTTAAACTATGTGAATAGGAGTCGAGTTAGGAAGTCTGAATAATATAATATTAACTTAATTTTTGAGGTTTTTTTATTATCAAGATTCTTAATCAAAATCAAATGAAATTTTAAAATATTTTTTAAGATTTCATTATTTTTTATTCCGTAAAAAGCTGAACTTTGCTTTTAAATTTTCTTAAAACAAAATTAAAAAAGGAAAATGTTTCTTTATTAATAAAACAAACAAAAAATATTTAAAAATATAAAGCATACAAAAAAAAAACAAGAAAAAGATAAAAAAGTTTAAGTTTTAAGTTTTTAAATAAATATAAATCCAAATAATAATAATAAACCATAATGCCTTGATTTCCATAAGCAAAAATATTCGGTTTTCTCTTTAAAAAAAATTAATAATATATTTATACAATATTTCTTTAGCTTTGTGTTTATTACATGTGTGCGTGTGGGTGTTTGTTTTTTTTTTCTCTTCTTGTATATATTTGTTATTGCCTTAAAGTTGTTTTCACTTGGCCGATAAAAAAAGTGTGGAGATTAGCGCTTATCCTTTTACCCCATTTGACCTATTCCCCTGTTACGTTCTGTTACGTCCAGTTACGTTTTTTTGTTACGTTTTTGCTCTTTTTCTCGTTCGTTCGTTTCGTTAGTTGGTTGATTGATTGATTGATTTATTGACTGGTTGATTGGTTGGTTGGTCAAGCAGGAAAACAAAAATAATAATAAAAATAATAATTTAAGAAAAAGGAAGAAAACGGAAGCAGCAAAGAGAAACCCCAAATGTTGTCCCTCCTTTAATTTGTTTTTGTTGTAAACCAGACACTGTTTTTCTCTCTCTGTTCCCCTCCTTGTAAATACACTGTAATATATATAGTATTATATATTGTTTATATATATATTTACATAACACCGCCCAAAGATGAGATGAGGAAACAGTTTTTCGTTTTTTGACTAGTTTTTTGGTTCATTTTTTTTCTTCCGTGTCTATATATTTTTTATTGTCGACAGCGCTCTCTCTGTTTGCTGCTGATCTGCTCCTGTTCCCCCACGTCCCTTCGATTTTAAAGCATGATTTTTTAGTTAGTTGTTACTGTAAATACCCACCAAGTTGTATATAAAAATTGTGCATGACTTGTTTATACCCTGCATTTACATTACATTACCCTTTTTTATGACACAGAAGAGAAGTATGTACAAAGAGAGTTGAAAAGAAATGTAATTGGAATTATTAAACAAAAATTATTTATGCCAAAAATATGTTTATTAAAAAAGGCTTTAATTTAGTTATAAGTATTGTTTTCATTTAATTTTTATTTAAAGATCAATTTTTATTAAAAAAATTTTTTTTTTTTTACAAATTTACATTGAAATTTTAATGTTATAGAATTGATACTATTTGAAAAATTTATATTTTATATATTATAGAAAAATTCGTATTAAATCAGAAATAATTTTATGGTGCTAGTTAAGCTTAAAATAATGTTTCATTAGCTTTAACAGCCGAGTTAATCTAGCTATTTCAGCGAAAAAAAATCTATTTATTCCAATTTTTCAAAATTTTAAATTTAAAAATTGTCAAAAATATATTAAAAAAAACTATATACATTTTTTAAAATTTAAAACTCATTTCCAAATTTATAAATATTAAAACGTATTTATTTAAGAGAATTTTTACCAAATCTTCTATAAAACGTAATAGTTGTATATATAAAATAAATAACAAATCAAGGTAAAATTAATTTATTGCCTAAAAATATAGATAAATTAAAGAATAAAGAATTGAGTATAAATATATTAAATTGAAAATAAATTTAAAAACGATTTTTAAATCCTCTTTTCAAGTCTCTTCTCTTCTGTGCTTAGTTAAAAATACATAAATAAAATATATGTCATAAAATGGGTTTCAATGCCAACACCAGCACCGTCACACAGTCATTGCCACACCAATAGCGGCGTTTTTTTCGGATTGTTTTTTGTGCGTATCCTTAGAGCCGTTCCTTTAGTTGAAAAACAAGGAGTGTGAACACGCTTAAATAATGCCAATGCATTTCTTTAATTATATATTTTATATTGTTATTTGTGTAGGAAAACAAATGAATTTTTTGTGCTGTGTTGTTTTCCATTAGTTTGTACATTTTTTTTTTTGTGCCTGCCCAGATACAAAACACAAAAAAAAACAAATAATTATAAACAAAAACCCTTATTATTATTTTTCGTAATTGTAATTGATTTTGTGCATGGCCCCAAATAACTAATCAATGTAATTTGTTTGCTTTTCTTTTTTCTTCCACCTGCTGCTACAAAAAAAAATAAATAAAAAAAAAAACGAAAACCGCATCCCTAAAAAACTCTATTCACACAGCAGCAGCTGCCCAGCAGAAGAGCTCCACGACCAGCGAACAGCGAACGGAAACCAAGTCCAAGGATGGCGGTGCCACTGTGACCACAACAACCACAAAGGGTGAGTCCCAATCTCCCTCTATAGACTCCCGTTTTAACTTTATTTTTTATTATTAATTTTATTAAATATAATTAATTAATTTTCTCATATTTTCTCTCCCTCGCAGTCACCACTCGCACTGTTAGCGGCAACGCCGCCTCCAAAAACATCTCGCCCTTGGCCAAATTCAAGCAACTGGACAAGCAGGCAGCTGCCCAGCAGGCCCAAAAGTAAGTCCAATTTGTATCAAAGAGCATCCAGAAAATATCAAACACACAACATACATATATACTATACCATAAATGTACATGGTTTACACACTCAGAAAAACTCATTACACAACCGACAACATTTGTGCAGGTCGAACTTTTTGGATTGGAGAAGCAAAAATAATAATAAAAAATATTAAAGTTTAAAACCAGTGTTGTTAAAATAAATACGTAAAAAAAAAAAATTTTATGAAAAGTTTTTCAGTTAAATAATAAAAAAATAATACCTGTTTTATGATTGCCTCTCCAATACACTCTTGCACTCCCACACACACACACACACACATACATAAGTAAATCAATTGGTTATCGGTGCATCTAGCACACAGACACACAATATTTATAAACAATACATGCACAATCTTCACCTTCACTCCTCCTTTTAACACACACACACACACATCGATCCTCTGGTGTTGGTTCTCTATGGAAGTGTGTTTGTAGTCGTGTCCTTAAAAACAACCAAGATTTGTGATTAAACGATAGATGTTGATGATCGATAAATACGATATACAATAATTATCAAACCGGGATAGGATAGTCGACGAAAAAATTCGATAAATGGACGAATGGCCAATATCCATAAATCTACAAATATTATTTAGATATCGATATATTAAAATTCGATAAATATCGATTACGGATCGATACCAGAGAGGAAAAGAGTGTTGTACATAGTCTATTCACCTGTCCTGTCGTCTAGCTCTTGTTTTTAATTTTAGTTAGTCTCTGAAAACTGTCCCTCCCCCTTTTCTCTCTTTTTCTTTCTGTCTCCCTCTTTGTTTTTGCCTTTCCTTGTGTTTCTCTACGTCTAATTAATTTAATTATTTACAAAAAACCAAAGACAAGAACGAAAAAACAGACAGAAAAATTAAAATAAAATAAAACAAGAATATATATATAAATATTTATACATTTATACACACACACCCACGTCCACAAATAATAATAAAAAAAATAGAAGACACAGAGAAAATAAGAAAAAATTTAAGAAGATTATGAAGAAGATTATGAACCCGATTAATAATTACTTTTGTGTGAGTTTTTCGCTAAAACGTCTGCAACCCTCCAACCTTGACTCATTTCGTTCAGATCATCTCCAACAACAAGCACACCCACGACCCCCGGCGGTTCGGCACAACCGTATTTCAAATTTACCGATCCGGCATTAAATGCGCGCGCCGCCACTGTCAAGGATCAACTTCTGCAGTGGTGTCAGCATAAAACGCAGGAATATGAGGTATCCAAAACCTAAAAAAAAATTACAAAAAAAATAAACCCAAGACCAAAAGCCCTAAAAAAATTAATTGCAAAATGCCGAAAGCCTTAGTTATTGTTTTTGTTCATTTATATTAATAAATTAACATTTTACAAATCAAAATATAGCAAAACGCTAAAAAAGAATCACTCAGTATTTATATTTATATTTCGTAAAAAAAAATTAATGAATAATTTATCGGATAACAATATCGACATTTTATTATGAAATTCTATATTTTACGTTATTAAAAATTAAAATTTTATAGAGTTTACAAAATGTTGTATACATTTTTTAAAAACGATACTACAAATTTTCAATGTATTAAAAAAACATGAAAGCCACATAATTGTTCTTGAATAAGATTCATTTATATTAAATAAAATTAAAATTTAATAATTAAATAACGAAATATTCCTTGATTTTTAAGCCTTTGCCATTATTTTGATTGTAATTAGGAAAAACAAGAAAAGAAGCTAACTTCGGCACGCCGAAGTTTGTATACCCTTGCAGATTGGTTTTGATGTTTATATTATAGATTTAAATGCTGAAAACACACACAAAACAGAGTTTCATTACATTTTACCTATACTTATTATGTTTACAGTTTGACAGTTACAGTTTTACATTCCCAGCTTTACATTTTCTCTACATTTACCGATCGTTTATATGGCAGCTATATGATATAGTTGTCCGATTTTCATAAAATTTTTACCAAAATTCTGAAATAATAAAAAAAGCTTATCTCTTTAAGTAGATCAGAATATGTTGAAAAACAACGAAGTTATAATTTTTTTTCCTATTCATTTGCCGATCGTTCCTATGGCAGCTATAAGATATAGTCGTCCGATTTTCATAAAATTTTTACCAAAATTCTAAAATAATATAAAATGGCTATATCTCAAAAATGATGCAAAAATATTGAAAAACAGCAAAGTAATAATTTTTTTTCTAAAAATTTATCGAACATTTGTATGGGAGCTATATGATATAGTCGTCCGATCCGACCCGTTCCGACATATATAGCACTGAAAGTATATAGAAGACTATATGCAAAGTTTCATTCAGATAGCTTTAAAACTGAGGGACTAGTTTGCGTAGAAACGGACAGACGGACAGACGGACAGACGGACGGACAGACGGACATGGCTAGATCGACTCGGCTGTTGATGCTGATCAAGAATATATATACATACTTTATAGGGTCGGAAACTTCTCCTTCACTGCGTTGCAAACTTCTGACTGAAATTATAATACCCTGCAAGGGTATAAAAATCCCAGAAAAAACCTACAATATTGTAATTTTATTCTTTACTAGTTGCCGTTTTGCCCCACTGTTATTTTTTGAGTGTCGTCAAATATTTTTATAGCATTTTTTTTAACAACAAAATCTAACGAGAAAAAAAACAAGCCAAACAATCAACAAGAAAAACTTCTAACAGCGCTTAACTTTGGCTTGAAAGCTTAATCAAAAACTCATTAAAATACACACAAACAAAAACACTCAGACACACACTCAAACACACACACTCAGACACAACACGCACGAATTGACAGATGTAGAGCCATTTCCGTTTCCGCTTTCGCTTCGCCAGAGCTTAATTAAATGCAGCAGCCTAAAGGGATGGCAGAAAATATTTATATATTTTGAGACTGGTTCGATAAAAAATCGAAATTTTAACGTAATGTTGTACAAACAAATCGATATCTTGTTTAAGCAGAAAAGAGAAACAGAGTAACTTACATTTCTCTGATATTTTTCAATAAATCGATATTTGTAGTTTTAATTCGATGATTGAATTCTCGATTTATTACATTTTACGAACATTTTGACAAACCAGATTATTTATTGTATCAGAATGAATTTCGATATTTTTCTATTTCGATGTTTTTCGATATTTCAATTTTCGATTTATTAAACTTTACGATAATTTCGATATTATATCGAGAACCAGGTTTTCTATTGCCATTATTGTATCAGATTTTTCGTCTATTCCCAAGCCTGAGGCGCTGCAGCGTTTACAAAATTACAGCTTTTACCGCTTATCGCTAGAGTTACGGCCGCTGTTGTTGTTGTTGTTGCTATTTTAGACCTCTGAAACTCACTAGCTTTTAGCTTACTCCTATTCTAAGTTGTAGTGCTGCTTTTGCTCTCTCAAGGGACCATTAAACGAGACCCCCCGAAAAATGCCATAAAATCAGCCAAAAAAAAAGAGAATATATTTATCCATCAATAAGTATATATAATATATATATTAACATAATTTATACATATCCTGTGTCCACAGAACGTCCAAATAAGCAACTTTAGCTCGAGCTGGTCAGACGGCCTGGCCTTTTGTGCGCTGATACACCATTTCTTGCCAGATGCATTTGATTACACAAAACTAACCAAGCAGACGCGCCGACACAACTTTGAGCTGGCCTTCAGCGTTGCTGAGTAAGTATAAATATATTTTATATATTTATATATATATATTTAATACTCTACCTTTTTGCAGTGAGAAGGCTGGCATAGCACCCTTGCTGGACGTGGAGGACATGGTGGAGATGAGTCGCCCCGACTGGAAGTGTGTGTTTGTCTACGTGCAGAGCATATATCGCCGGTTCCGCAACTGCCAGTAGTATCTGGCTATATATACTTTATATATTAGATCCCATCAAGCTAAAGTCCAAGTCAACTCAACAGCAGCAGTAACTCAATATAAATTTTAAGCATACCTCTCAAAACCCCTTTTGGCATTTCGTGTTGGAACGCACACTAACCCGTAATCTCCAGATATACACATATATATATATATAAATATTTATCAGCAAGTCAAGACCCAACTTAAGATCCTGCAAATATCTAACTGTATATTTCGTTCAGCGCAAGGCTATCGTCGAGCATTATGACTCAGCCGACTCATTTAACACTTTGTACGTTTTTTGTGTTTTGTTTTACTTTTTTTTGACCATTATTATTATTATTACGATTTACGCATTATTATCTTTTTGTTATCGAACTTGAAGCAGAAACTTGTGCATTAATTGTTATTTTTATATAATATTATTATTATTATTATTATTATTTTGTCATAATTTTAATTGTGGAGAGAAGAAAGAAGCAGTGCTGTTACTAACCCCTGCCTGGCGGTCATCGGTTCAAGGAATAATATATGGATAATGGATGATAATCCTCAGCTTCTATACGACCCGGTGCCGTCGCTTACATTGATGAATTACTGTAATAATAAACATATATTCTATGTACGTACGTGTAACGAGAACGAAACATTTACTAACCGATGGCATTATTGAAAAGGCCGCAAAAAGAAATCAAGATAAAAAAACAAGCAAATCAATATCAAAAGTTTATTTACTTACGGGTTTTTTTAAATGGAAATCTTTTACAGAAATGTTTAAAAATAAGAGAAATAGAAAAAAAATTGAATTCAATTCTTAAATTTTTGCTCAGAAACAACAGAACAGCAGGCGGCGTCTAGCGACTTGTTAGAATATCGGTGGAAGTCTAATTTTGTGGTTTTATGTACAACAAAAAAATGTCTCTGAAAAATTCGGTGTAGAAATTCGTAGTTTCAAATTTTTCTTCGTCACTCAAGCACACACACACCCCTGGGCAAAGCCGTAGTCGGCAGCAGCAGCATCCTTGACATCCTTGGCCTCCATAGCATATATAGCATACACGCAGGAAACATGTCAGAGTCGCAACCGGATCCGGAAACCCAGCCACAGAACGTCCTCTCGGAAGCCTCGACCATACGGCTGCTCAGCGATGTGGCGGCGGTGGCCACCCACAGCTGTTCGCCGGAAATGGGAGCGGGATCCACCCAGTCTCCAGCCTTGGACAGGATGCTGCCACCAATCACCAGAAACTTGTCACAGGAGGAGAGCATCCATTCGGCTAATGAGAATGGCCACTCGTGCCGCATCTGCCGGTGGAATCGCAGCGACATGGAGATCATCAAGTGTCCCTGCACCTGCAAGGGCAGCGTGGTAAGTGGGTGGTGGGTGGCCTGCTTTTGTGACCCTGTGCTCTAGGTGACCCTCTTGCAGGGCTTCATTCACATGAAGTGCCTCAAGCGCTGGATAATGCACAAGCAGAGTAATCGCTGTGAGATCTGTCATGCGGTCTTCGACATCTCGGAGGATCGGGCCAGCCTGAAGCAGATGGTGAAGACCTTTTGCTGCCACCGGTGCTGTGGCCTGATCGTGAAGCATCTGTTGTTCAGTGCGTCCCTAATGCCGCTGGCCAACATTATCCTGCAGCAGGTGAGAGCCCGGATTCAGTTAAATTCAACAAAAGTAATTCGCGAAAGTAAAACAATATCCCAGGTGCTGCACTGCATGGATAATCTTAACCAGGGCAATGCCGAGCAGCTCACCGTCAGGGAGGTGATTGTGGCCTCTGGGACACTGCTTACCTCCAGCGTTCTGTTCTTCAACTTCTTCGAGTTCGTCACCACGCGCGGGCTCCTGATCCGGAATATCCTGCGCCACTGGTGGTTGTTCGGCAGCACCTCCGACTTTGCCCTGGTGGAGCCCGAGGACGATGCCATTGATCTCTTCTAACCCATATCCACCAAAAACACGTTGCCTGCCCGATTTTGAATCCGCCAATATTCAATAAAGTCAACGATTTTTCTAACATCGAAGTCATACATTTTTAAAATCGATAAGTCGTGGCGGGTTATAGCTGTAAAGTCATCGATAACGTTTTCATTAAAGATTTATTAGTATTACCGCACATTTGACGATTGCATTTAAATCTAGTACTTTTTACGGTTAAGTGGTATTATTTATCGCTATCGCCACACAGCTCATGTGCCATGGGTACCCAACCGATAATCACTATCGGCCAACGATATTAACGACATCGAAGTTTTGACAGCTCTATCGCGTGGCTGTGTGTGCATCTTTTTCAAGGCAAAAAGAAAAACAAAAAGCAGTACGCCAATCTGCAATTTAAACAAAATCCAAACAATTGCTGTGGGCAGTGAGGCACGCGTAACAACGGTAGCATTCGTAAAGCTGCATTTGCAGCAGCAACAGCATCAGCAGCTGGGCAGTAGCAGCGCAACAACAACAACAAAGAGCTGTTGGCAGCGACGTCGGCTGAGCGCTGGCTGCGGGCAAAGAAAGGAAAACCGAAAGCCAGAGAAGGCGAAGAACGCCTCAAAAGAAAGTGAAGTGAAGTGAAGTAAAGTGCGAAACCCACCACACACACAAACGCAGAAACCCGACTTTTCAGGCCTAGCTCGGCCGCTGCGATTGCAACGGTATTTGTCTTTTTGTTTTTCGGTTCGCCTTCTCTTGAATTCTGTTGTTTTTTTTTTATTCGTGTCTTATTTCGTTCACGCGGCACGTGTGCGAATATTTGTACACTTTCGGTGTTTTTCTTTTCTTCTGCACACAACAAAGTGAATACTTGTTGCAGAGTGCCACGCCCTCCCCTCTCCTCAGTCGCCAGCGATCGAAAGCAGCGGCTGAGCGCAAGAGCCAGTGCCAGTCCCCGCGCCCGCTCCCCAATCCCTTTCCCGTGCCAGCGCCAGAGCGAGAGGTAAAGCACGCAACGGAGATGGAGAACCAGCAGCTCCTGACTTTGATGGCCAACACGCCGCGTGCCTTGTACGACCTGTCGCTGCAGGCCCTAATTGGCAGTATGGACACCAAGGTGCCGGCGCTGGACAGGATCAGTCGACTGCCGGAGTTACCGCGCAACCTGCTCATCGATGCCTACGAAATGGTGAGTGTGCTGTGTGCGTGTAAAGACACGCACGATCATTATCGAATTCTTGGAATATGAAAATTAAAGAGAATCCAAGTTTTCGATTTTAAATCGATAAACTTTAATAATTTGCTAGCTTAAATCGAAAAGAACATTTTGTTTTCATTAATTTTTATTAAAATTTAAATAACTTTCACCTTAGCAAAAATTAAACTCTTGGCTTATCTTTAGGAAATTGCTGTTACCACTTTTATTCCATAAAAACCATAAATTTCAAGGTAACACGTTAGTCTATCGTTGAACGATTTCCAGTAATTTAGTCAAGTGTTTTTATTATTATTTTTGTTTAGAATCCAATTATGATACCAAATTTCTGCGTAATGCAGCTTTTCCGTCACCGATCATCATATTATACCGATTACAGCACTTGTTGGGGCCGCCACCGCTTATCGCGAACTCCTCCTCCTGCCTGCCCCCCCTTTGGTATACATATGTTTATAGATATTTCGCCACTGGCAATTACCATTTTCTCATACATATTTCTCTCATTATCAGGGCTATGTGGGGGTATAGTAACTTGTGTCTGTTTGTGTTTACTTTTCCGCTTAAGTTGTTTACACCCTCCCCAGCTTTCTCAGCCTCCTCAGCTCATTAACCCTAGACGTGAGAGATGGGTCCTTCAACGAGAAATTGTCCGATTAAATGTGATTAACACCTTGAGAAATCGCTGTGTTTTTTTATACCCTTGTATTATAATTTCAGTCAGAAGTTTGCAACGCAGTGAAGGAGTCGTTTCCGACCCTATAAAGTATATATATTCTTGATCAGCATCAACAGCCGAGTCGATCTAGCCATGTCCGTCTGTCCGTCCGTCTGTCCGTTTCTACGCAAACTAGTCCCTCAGTTTTAAAGCTATCTGAATGAAACTTTGCATATAGTCTTCTATATACTCTCACTGCTATATATGTCGGAACGGGCCGGATCGGACGACTATATCATATAGCTGCTATACAAATGTTCGATAAATTTTTAGAAAAAAAATTATAACTTTGCTGTTTTTTAACATTTGTGCACCATTTTTTAGATATGGCCATTTTATATTATTTCTGAATTTTGGTAAAAATTTTATGAAAATCGGACGACTATATCTTATAGCTGCCATAGAAACGATCGGAAAATTAATAGGAAACAAATTATAACTTCGTTGTTTTTCAACGTATTTTCATCTACTCTGAGATATAAGCTTATTTTATTATTCTAGAATTTGGTATAAATTTCATGAAAATTGGACAACTATATCATATAGCGGCCATAGGAGCGATCGGTAGATGTAGAGAAAATGTGAAGGTGTGAATGTAAAACTGTAACTGTCAAACTGTAAACATAATAAGTATAGGTGAAATGTAATGAAATAATATCTGCAAGGGTATACAAACTTCGGCGTGCCGAAGTTAGCTTCTTTTCTTGTTTCATTCTTATTTTGGCTATGAGTTTAGTAGAGAAAATAAAATAAAATTATTAATCGATAAACTAAAACATAGAAAAAGTATTAAAAATCTATTTTCCACTTGAATCAATTTGTATGATATTGAAAATATGCAGAAGAATCCGATTTATTTATATTTTTATTTAACGTTTCAAGAACTCTTTCATAGATATACCTCCTATATACACATATTAATCAAATCTAAGCAACTAAACTCCAGGCTTTATTGCTGGATTTTCTCATTTTGGGGAAAAACACAGGCCAGAGTCACAGGTGGTTGTCCAATTTGGCTTCCATATACATCGCTATGCTCTGTACACACACATGTACATGTATTGTCATATAATAAGCGGAGAGCAGCGGGGCTATTACGGTGTAAATTATTATAAACAAAAGCGGCGACAATGAGGAGCGGGTCTAAAAATAGCAAGTCAACCAGTCCATGGCCTGGGGAGGGTGAAGGAATAGAAGGCTGGAAAGAGAGCTGGATCAGATCGGATCAGCGCCCTTTGATTGTCCTGTTCTCGCTCTTCACTAGACCTTGCCGAGAAGGGGAGACATTGAACTTGCTGATAATGGCTAAGCATATTCCATTGTTCGTTGATTTAATGTGTGCGGTTGCTCCTCTCTAGGGATGGTGGGGATATTAATATATCGACAATATAGAGGGGATTTTTATCACGAAGTAAATCGATTTTTTCCGATAATTTAAGATTTATAACAGAACAAAAATTATAATTAAATATAAAATAAAAAATAAATAAATAATGTATTTCATAATTGAAAAAAATCGATTAATCGATCTCTAATAAAATTTTGATTATAATTCAATAATACCGATATTTACGATATTTAAACATTAAATATTTAAATTTAAATATTTCAAATTTTACGTTATTTTATATATTAATATATTTATATATTATTTTTTCGCTTTCCCCCTCCCTCAGATGTCACAGAAGGAGTTGTTGAAGGACACCTTACTGGAGGAGCTGTCCTGCTTAGATGTCTTTTTGCGACTCGTTCGCTATGCACCGGCCCGCAGCAAACTGTTGCGTATTGTGGCCTCATTGATGGCCAGCAATAAGCTGATAGCCAGCCGCCTATCCGAAGCCTTTGTCTCCCGCTACAGTGTCCAGGCCGATGAGGATCAATCGGATCAGGAGGCACAGGCACAGCATTGGCTTGGCCAATATCAGAATCAGAAACAGAATGAGGAAAGCGAAAACCAACAGCGGGACTGCAGTATGCACATATATGATGGCGAGGATACTAACAGTAACAGTGCCGCCTGTCCGACGAGTGAAAGGATTGCTGGTGATGAGGAAAACCAAAGCAAACTTAATGTGATCGTTCCCGCCGCCGCTGCCGATGAAGCCTTAGAAGAGGAGCTACCCGTCGAGGAGCTGCAGGCCATTGATCTGGGCCTGCGCCTTGGCTCCTTCCTGTCGGAGGCAGGTTGGATGCAGGAGAGCATATCTGTATTGTCGTGCCTCAATGCAAGACTGAAGCACCTGCCGCGCCACAGACACTGGCTCGTTATGCGCCTGGACTGCCTGCAGCGGTAATTGATAAAATCCACACTCTTTTCCAAAAAAACATCTTTTGATTTATTTGTTCTTTTCTCTTTTTTGTAGCCTCCTTTATGCCGAATCGGCGCACTGCAACTTTAAGCTGGCAAAACGCACCTATGACGAGCTCATCTCACTGAATCACCTGTTGAGCAACAAGGTGCCACAAGAGCTGATCGCCATGACCTATAGCCAGATATCGGTCATGTACTTTGCCCGCAATGAGTACAACTTTAGCCACAAGTGGAGCGGTCTGGCCATGCGCATGCTGAAGGTGTCAGCGCCGCCGCGGTGAGTCTCTGGTGTCTCACTCTTAACCAAAAAACTTGTGAATCGTTGGACTTATCTGGTGGATCTCTCTCTCTCTCTCTTTTGCAGCATTGCCATCGATGTGCTGCGCCAGGCGGCCAAGGCCTGTGTGGTTAAGCGGGACTTTGCCCGGGCCAATCTGCTCATATGCCAGGCGCTGCGACGGGCTCGGTAAGCATGCATGCATGCGGTTGTCTCTCTCTTTTTCGCTGTATCAATATTGATTGATATTATTTACGACATACATATAGCACACACTTTGGGCCAACGCATCAGAAATACGGCGATACCCTCCTCGACTACGGTTTCTTCCTGCTGAACGTAGACTCTGTATTCCAATCGGTGAAGGTCTACAAGGAGGCCCTGGCCGTTCGACGCGGCATCTTTGGCAATATGAACTTTCATGTGGCAATTGCCCATGAGGATTTGTCGTATGCCTACTATGTCTATGAATATAGCACCGGTGACTTTAGCTGTGCCCAGGATCATGTCGATAAGGCTGTGAAAATCATGAAGGATCTGGTGCCGAGCAATCATCTCATGTTGGCATCCGCGAAGCGTGTCAAGGCTCTGCTGCTGGAGGAGATTGCGCTGGATAAGATGGCCGATGGTATGGATGAAGAGGATTTGCTATTGCAATCGGAGGAGCTGCATAATTTTGCATTACTACTCTCGCTGGAAACATTTGGCGAGGTGAATGTTCAGACAGCCAAACATTATGGTAATCTGGGGCGGTTGTATCAGACAATGAATCGATTCGAGGAAGCCGAACGTATGCATCAGAAGGCGATTAAAATTAAAACGGATCTGCTGGGCGCCTTTGACTATGAGGTGGGCCTGTCCATAGGCCACCTGGCGTCGCTATATAATTATCAAATGAAAAAGTATCACGAAGCCGAGAAGCTTTACCTGCGCAGCATCGATATAAGTGAGTAAAAGATTCTATATTTATTATTCATAATTATTATTGCTTGCTTTATCTCTTCCCATAGGCCTGCGCCTGTTTGGTCACTCGTATTCTGGTCTGGAGTATGATTATTTGGGCCTGTGCCATGTCTACGAGGTGCTGCACAATTTCGAAAAGTATTTGCAGTATGCGCACACCCTGGAGAACTGGCAGATACTCCGGGGCCAGAATATCACACAAAACGTAGGTTTTGATAATTATAACAAGATGAGAGTTGAATTTCTGAAAAGTTTTAATTGAAAAGAGTTCTTGTTATTATCCTAATGAACCCGTTTTTGTTCTCTTTTCAATTGTGCCTTTCCCCCAAGAAGTCCAGCTATCCGGCCATCGATGAGGACTATTCCATAGAGGAGGTCAAGACCAAGTTCTTCAGCATGTGTGTCTGCAATAATACCGCCACCAGCAGCAGCAGCAGCAGTCCATAGAAACCCCAAGTCAGGCTCAACAAAAAAACATACAAATTTGGGGAGTGTGTAGAGTGGAAGAGAGAGAACAAGTCTCGGTGGCGGCAGATATTCGTTTTTGCAACGTTTTTTATTTAATATATTGTTCGTTTTTTTAAGCTTCAAAATATCCAATTAGCAAATATTAATATTCAGTAAGCTGAGATGATGTTTACTTCTTGTTCCCCACATCGAATACGTCCAGACCCAGTCCCCCCCAGTCCTGCTCGTCCACCCTAGGCTTAGAATAGAGACGTTGATGCAAAGTTTAGCGATTTAGTAGTAGTAGTTGTTAGAAGGACCGAGAGTTGGGCTACGCGTGGCGCTTTCCTCTATCTAAAATATCTTAAATTCTACTCCCAATTTCATTCAATTTTTAACATTTTTTTTGCGATAAACTCAGAAAGATTTATGATTTATCTCCTGCCTTATGAATGTGATTCAAAGGGGTCACCTGTTTGTGTTTTCTAGGTTCACTAAAGTTAAAAGAACAGAATAGCAAAAAGTGTATAGATTATAGATGCATCCAAGCGATATCTAAAAAGTATTTTCCTGCCGCAGCCGCTAAAGTTTGATGGAGAAGCGAACAAGCACCACCAACACCACCACACTCAACACACACACACACTCACAGCTTCCAGTTAACAAAAGGTATATTAAAGATTAAATAACATAATATATATATATATATATATATACTATAAATTTAAATAAATAAATGTGTATGGAGTAACCGACAATTTATACCAATTAACATTTGCTACGCAGACGTAGTCCGGAGACATACTTATGATACTTTTTTGTGGCATTACTTAGCAATAATATGTAAGTCGTAAGTGCGAGCCGAAAGCGTTGTAAATCTCAAAATAATAATAAAATTAAATGCAAATATCTGGATGTTTTCCTAATTTTTATTTATTAAAAATATTCACTAGAATAGAGGGGTTAATATCTACTCATTTATTTATATTCCCTCTACTTTTTATTCAGTTGTAAGTTTTTTGTTTATAAAAATTGTAATTTTTTAAAAATTAACTGTTTAAATATATCAACAATATACTAAATTACTTTGGTTCATATATTAGATAAGGTTCAGGGGGAAATTTAAACTTTTTGGAATTTTTTAGGTGGAGAGCCGAATGTTTGTCTGGCCACACTGATTTCAGCGATAATGGCGGTATTTACAGTTAGAAACCAAAGTTCTTTTGCATTCCCTTTCATCCTTCAATTCGGTGAAATTTGTTGGCAAGCAGTAAAGTGAAAAGAGAAAAACGTGCAGAAAAAATGGAAAACGATATGTTCACGAATATTAAGAAAATGTACGATCACAAGTTGTACGACTGCGTCATCCCAGCGGTAAGTTTTAAGCCGAAAAACGAAAGAAGGAAGCCCGTGAGTCTGAGTTTTTTTTTTTATAGGCTGGCCTGCTGCTGACGCTTATGCACAACGATCGCAATTTGGCCACACAGGAGGTGGAATACCAGGTGCAGCACTATCTGGCCGGGGCACAGTTCGAGGAGCGCCAATTCCGTGCCGCTCTACGCACGCTCCAGGAGCTAATCCAACAGCGCAGCCAAATGGTGCGCAAGCGAAATGGCCTGACGGCCATTGAAAGCGTCTATGCGGAGTTCGGGGACGTGGAGATGCGACGCCGCCTGGCGGAATGCTATAAACAGTTGGGGAATACACAGATGGCCATTCGTGTGCTGCTCCAGGTGCCCGTAAAGTCAAGGACGCCGAGGATTAACTTGATGCTGGCCCGGCTGCAGCATTATGGCGATGCAAACAGCAGCGGCCGGAACAAGGCCGAGGCATTGTATGCCTACAAGGAGGTGATACGCGAGTGTCCCATGGCGCTGCCGCTGATCCAGGAGATGCTCGAGATGGGCTGCGAGGGCAGTGAGGTCAATTCGCTGGTTATGAACGGTAGTGTAGACACGCCCATGCTTCGCTCTCTTTAATAACTTTAGTCCGTTTTTAGCCGCCACATTGCCCCCCGACATTGACTGGTTGAGCATATACGTAAAGGCCCTGGCCCAAATGTTCAACTGTCGCCATTTGGATGCGGCAAGAACCTTTGAGCAGCTCACCGCCGACTCCTGCCTGCGGTGCAGCGAACACTTGCTGCTGGCCACTGGCAAGTGTTACTATTATCACGGTCAGCTATTTCAAGCGGAGCAGTGCCTGTCTGCCGCCCTACGCTCCAATCCCTATAATCTGGAGGTCATGGGTGTGCTAAGCGTGGTGATGGAGCTGGGTGAATATCCCATGGCAGAGCGGGATCAACTCTACGCTAAGTTGGACTACGAACTCGAGTCAGTGTCTGAGCATCCGCACCTGATCACCGCCCATCAGTTATTCCTTCGCGCCCATTTCATGTTCGTTGAACGTAAGTTCGAGCGTGGTCTGGGCTTGTTGAGGCGTTGCCTCCAGCTGGAGCCGCGACATCCGGAGGCACTGCTGCTACGAGCCCGTCTCTACACGGATATGGAACGGTATACGGAGGCGGCGGGTGCATATCGCGATGCCCAGATCCATTTGCCGTATCGTTTTGAAGTCTTCAAGGGTCTCTTCAACTGTTATTTGGCCCAGAAGAGATATGCGGAGGCGCAGGCCATGTGTACGCTGACCCTGCGCCGCTTTCAAGCCTCAGCCCGATGCTATATATTGTTTGGACGGACATTGTTCTCCTCTGGAAATCCGAGTGTAAAGAAGACAGCCCGTAAGTTTGCCCAGAGGGCATTGCAAATTGATGCCAATTATATGCCGGCGGTGGCCCTGATGGCCGATATCTATGAGCTGGAGGGCAATACGGGGGAGTGTCTGAAGCTGTTGGAACAGCACACGACCTACCATCCGCATGCGGACTTTTTTGTCCAAATGGGCAATATGCAGCGAATGGAGAAGCAGCCGATCAAGGCACTGGAATACTACTACAAGGCATTGGGGTGAGCGATTAATAAATCAATTGATAAATTCAACAAATTAAGAAATTAATTTCAAAATAAATCTTTAGCATGAATCCAAAAAGCTTGGGCGCTCTGCAAGGTATTAATAGCTTGAAGGGCTCCTCCTTGGACATTGAACTGATTGCGGGTATCAAACGCTCCACGGAGGATAAGCAACCGATTGTCAAACCGGAATTTCTCGGCACCGGTTGCATTGATTCCTCATCTTCCTTGCCAAATGCTGGGGAGGCTGTATCCTCCTGCTCAAACTCACCGCGTTCGGGACGGGAGAACGAGGATGTATCGGAACTTGATACCACTTCGGAGCAAATGTGGCAGGATGTGGATGTGGAAATGGTAAATCTGAATACCTCCTTCTGATTTAATGTATTTATATACTCCAAGTATTATTATTATTATTATATTTTTTCTTTTGTCAATGCATTTTCCAACACAAGCTTTTTTCTGATTAATTTTTTTTTTAATACCATTTTAATAGGCCTACGTTTTTGTGAAAGTTTAGAATTACGAAGAAAGTAGTCGCATTTTAAATTTAATTAAAATTTTTTTATAATACAGTTAATTAAAATTATTAAAATAATAAAAAATAAAAATAAAATAAAATCTTAAATTAAAATAATAAAATTACAACTCTAATGAAGCGATTTAAAATTTGATTTAATATGTGGCTATTTTCTTTATAATTCTAAAATAAATTTATTTAAATTTTCTTCATAATTCTATAATTTCACTATAACTTATGCCTATTGTAAAAAAATTACTAACTAAAACAACTCAACTAATTAAAGAATTTTGTTTGCCAACTGTCGTTCTGATCTGGCAGTTGCTATACTTAAAGCTCTCACAATTTTTTGTAGAGTAGTCTGTGTTTTTTTTGCCTTAAATATAAACATATCCAATATGGAAATCGTGGGAATTCATGTTTACCGCTTCTTTGTCGTTTTTATACTGCTAACCGGCAGTATAAGTTTGTATTGGTTTCGTGTCCATGTTTTAGAACATGATAGGAATAGCATATAAGCGGTAAATCTCTTCAAGAGGATGCTTCGAGGACGAAAACCCATATCCGCTACGTTCCCAATCTGCTTCCGTTCTATTGAGATGCAAGAGCTGTCGAAGAAGAACAGGAAACTGTCCGTTACTTATTTTATTTAAAAATAACGCGTTTTTTAAAGAAATTTGTAAATAAAAAATTTTAAATTTTAAAACGAACCCCAAAGCAGTCAGCTCTTGTCCGTTATGAAAGCTCCAACTATCGGTTTATCGGTACGAATAATCGCAGCCAAACCTAGCATGTTGCCCATCGCCAGCGAGCAGCGCAGCGACATGGTGCAGTTGAGTATAAGGTGGGATTTTATATATATTAATATAATATAATATATGAAATATATCAATAATATTATAATACTATAATAATATTTTTAAAAAATTATATTTTTATTAAAAAAATTGATTTTATTTCTAAAATAAGAATGTATAAACCCTTAGGGGGTGCATGGTGTTTACCGGACTTTATTTTCACAATTTAAATTTAAATAGTTTTAAGTGTAATTCAACTTTGAATTTTCTATACATATTTTTTGGGTTTTTTATTTTAGAATAAGAATGTGATGATCAGGGCTTTTTTTATTTTTGTATTTTTAAATTAGCATGTGGAATAAGGTATAATTTTACAAAGCCAACAATGATTGTAAACAACCTTAAGCGTTAAGGGACTAAGCCCCGAACGCCTTGGGCAGCCGACGAGACCACCTTATGTCTGCCCGCACCATGCGCCGCGAGCAGAGTCTATTTAAGCCAGCACAACTCGAAATCAGTTTGAAATTTGTCGGCCGACGGCCGCTCGCTCGTTGCTCGTGTGTTTCGCTGCGTTTCGGTATTTGCCGCCTTGAGTCGTGTCGTCGTCGCTTCGAAAAAACTGTCTCGAAAATATATTCATGCGATAATTGAACCGGGGAATCGAAATAACTAACTTTTGTTGAAACAAACTATTGCTATTATGACATTTTTAGGCATTTTCCAAGCCCGACTTAATTGAGGGCCGTTTCGTTTCTGTGTTTGCCCGCCGGTTCTCTTTTTTTTTGTTTATGTTTTTCAATTTTTTTTTGTGTGCAAAAAAAAAACCGAATTTTAGAATTTTCGAAGCGCGGAGTGGAGTGTAATGTGCGAAATTTTTGAATCAATTGATAACTGGTTTAAATATGATTCAATTTAATTTAATTTGATTCGATATACCCACGAATTCTTTCCCACTATTGTTGTTGTTGTTGCGAGAATAAACAATAATAATAATAGCAAATAAAACGAAACCATTTGCATACAAATCTGCTGTTTTTTGGCGACTGTCTTCGAAATAAGGTTAGTTTCCTCCGGATGTTTGAATAAAATATTGGATAATTAACCAAGATTTTCCAATGGAAGAGAATTTAAATATTTAATTTAATTTTGTTTAAATTAAAAAGAAAATGTTTAGGGTCTTAGTCTTTTCTATAAATTATTTATTAAGTGTTTATTTACATAAATAATTGAGATATACATGCTTTAAGCTTTCGTAGTAATTTTCTGTCAAGTTTCTTCGAGTGAAAAGATTGGATTTTAGACTATAATATAGAATTGATTTCCCTTTTTGATAATAGTTTTTATTTTATTTTTGCAACGAGTTTCAACAAACGCTTGCTTTAACCCGTCAGCGGTCGTCGTGAGTTTTTTATTTTATCAGCGGAATAAATACAATTGGGAGCGTTACACATGTTTGCAGCGATTGTGATTTAGTTTTGTTTTTGTGTTTTTCTTTTTTTTATGTTTTGTGGCGATAATAAAGCTGGCAGCCCCAAAAGCGAAGAACAAAAGCGAATAGAACATGCCCTATCGTGTGGGTCAGCTAGAGTTGTCATCATCCCGCCGCTATCGGGGCTCCACGCACTTGTTGATTTCAGTTATTCCATATGCAGTTATATTTCTTTTTACTTGTTTTTTTGTATAGGAGAAAGAAATATAAGTTCTGTTGAGCGATTTCCTAGAACCACGTTTTTGGTCATTCTCTTGACTTTGTTTCTGCTTACGGATGACTTTCTTTGGGTTCCGGGAAATGCTTTGCATTTAAAAAAATCTGCTCTGCATGCCATAAATTTTTGGATAATTCATTACTCAAAGTCCGCCCCCTAAAAAATTTGTTTATTTACTAATTTAAGGCAATATATGGCACTTTTTGCAGTGTGTGTGTGTCAACAAACAATTTACAGCTGTTTACGCCTGTTGGACGCCCGCAACAACAACAAACAGTTCCAGGAGCAAAGGAGAGAAAATAAGATGAGCAGGCAGAAAAAGGAGTTGAAATAAGGCAAAAACTCTCAGAGAGTGAGGGAAGAGAGAGGAGCACTCATTTCCATTGTCTTTGGTCGCTGCAAGTTTTTAATTTCTCAGGCTTCCTCCATCAATTTTTAAACTGATAAGAGCCAACACACACTACACACCACTGATAAGCACACTCGCTTGGGCACACACACGCACATCAGACATCATTGAAACAGAGTTTTTCAGTTGTTGTGCTTTAAGTTAGTTGGGCTGGGCGGCTTCGACTTGCCTTCCTTCCATCCATTTTCCCATGGCACATAGCGGTCGCCAACGCATGCGCCTCTCTTTTCACACGCACACTTCCACTGATAGCGTTTATGGATTACAATAATTTCCAGTCGACGACGCGCACAGTGGTTGTCCCGGATCCTTTTGTCATGCAATAAACACCCCACTGTGTGTGCAGCAATAAATTATGATTTTATTGCCTTGGCATTTAAAGAAGAAAAAGCAGCACAATGCAGCTGAAGTTCTGAAGGAATTGCCGTGTTTTTTTTTAATACCCTTTAGTTTTTATATTCGAAAATGATTAATTAATTGAATTTTAATTAAATCAAATTATTTATCGGTGTAAGCATGTCTCCCCCACTGTGCCAACTATTTTGCAGTGCGTTTTGCTTACCTTACCGCCTTCTTCTGCTTCCCATTTCGCTGCTCCTTCTTTATCCGCTCTCTCACGCTCTACCTCTCTCTCTCTCTCTCTCTACGAAATAGTTGGGCAAGGACTTGCGCGGAAGCTGCCGCAGCCAAGGGGGGGAAGAGTGGGTGTGCTTGGGCAACCCTGTGCAGTCCCGTTAAAGTTACAGTTTTGTCTCCAGTCATATGGTCGCCCCGTCAAGTGGCGGAGTTGCGGTTTCGGTGTCGCGAAGTCGTCGCGGTGTCCATCCAACTCCAAACTGCAAACTTCCTACAACTGATTTTCCTTCCGTTTCCGACTTTTAAATTTTCTGTGAAGGTTCTCTCCTTTTATCTACGGTTATTTACATATTGTTTTTGTTATTGTGCTGTGCTGTGTGTGTGTGTGTGTGTGTGTGTGTGTGTAGTGCGTGAGAGAGTGCAAAAAACGGTTACCGCCTTGGATATTGGTACCGTTATTGGTAATAACGAACGTGCTTCCTTGTCTGGGCTCGAAAAAAAAAATTCGCTGCTGTTTTTCGGGTCGCGTGCAGAAAAAAAGTAAGCGCAGAATTTAACGTAAATTTCAGAGTGTTTTTTTGTGTAGTTTTTCTCCTTTTTTGTTTTTGTTATTGCTTACTGACTGACTGTTTTCTCCGGTTTAAGGAGGGTGGCAACCATCGATTTGCGTGTCGCGCTGCCGAAAACACTGAAAAATCCCAAAATCAAAATCAAATCATCAACACAATGGCGAAAAAAAAAATATAAATAAAAATAAACAAAAGAAATCAAATGCCAAATAGCAAAATCGCAATTGTTCGAAATCGAGAGAGAGAAAATACAACAACATCAGCTTTGATGATTATTATTATTATTTATATTATTATGCTGACTGTCTCTGATATTGGAACTTGGCGTTTTATCCAATAACACTGGCTCTGTGTTGGAATGTGCCCATTAGTGCTGGTTGTGTGTGTGTGTGTGTGTGTGAAAATCAGCAGAGAACCAATTTTTATTGTTGACTTATTTTGTTATACCCGTTACACCATATGGTACAGGGGTATTAATTTTTGGGTCCACATAATGTTCAAATAGAGTAATCGTCGACCCCAATAAAGTATACTATAGTAAATATTCTTTATTTATCCTTATTAGAAAAAGTGATTTCGCCATGTCCTTTTGTCCGTAAAATAGCATAAACATCTAAACCTTACAGAGTTAATGTCATATTAATAATAAAGTAAACTTTGATATATCGAAATTTTAGATATCGAAAAATATCGGATTTATTATAAAGAAATATCTTAGTTATGAAAAAGAATTCGAAAAACCTTTAATATTTTTCTTTTTGACCGATTATTTTGGTTCGATATAACAAAAAGATTAATGATTGAAGTTGGAATATATCGATTTTTTAATATAAAATATCGATATTGTATGAAAGGAGCTACAACAAAGGACTTAAGCTTGGGGTATGCCACAGTCGAGCTTATTCCTAAATTCCTTTTCTACTTGTTTGTATATGTTTTGGATTTATTTTTTGTTTCCGTTGGTTTTTTCAATTATAAGTCCACATGCAACGAACACCCCCAATAGCAACACCAACTCGTAATATCCGACCGATATGCATATGTAAATATATAGTATATAAATGCAAACAGCAAACTGTGACAGCTCCAAGCTTATTGAGTTTATCTGAAGTTTTTTCCCACTTACTACAAACGACGCCCGTCATCATCATATATATAGAGTATATAGTATATAGTATAGTATCTGTATACGATGTTTTATCCATTAAATATGGCATACCGACAGATCCAGTTTGTACCACTTAGGAGTAGACCAAGCAATTTATGATTATAGACCAAGAACTTGCAACGGCATCCATACATCGATCGGCGAACAAAGAGCGATATATTCCTTTATGGCTCGTATATTAGTTAAAGATAAGCGCCATATGGCTATACTTGTAAACTATAGCTTATGACATCGAGATAAGGCTATATATATAATACATTTTTGTTTTTGCTTATATATTTCCTAGCTAAAAGCTTACACTAATACTAAAACTTAGATAAGGCCATTATTTCAAGGGAATAGAAAAGAGTTATAATTAGTAACCCTGTTTTTGTATATATATTTTTTTTATATATTTACTTTCTTAAACTTCCTTTTAAATAAAAAAATCAAGAAAAGTCGTGTAAATATTAATTTATTTATGACATTACACCTTAAAGATTAGGGCTTTCCCTAAATTTCACATTTCCATTAAATTCTTTAAAACTTTCTTTTATTTTTTTTATTTATAAAAAACAATTTTTTTAAATATATAAATTTTTTTGCAAATACATTTATTTAAATTTGCCACAACTTTTATATTAAGTTCCTTCCTGTCTATATTTTCTTTCAAAGACGGTTTTTCCATGAGTCATTGCCTTTGGCAAAAAAGGGCCTCCCACTGCGTCAGGGCGCCTTTACAAATTTTGTTTTTATTCCCAAATTTTGTTTTTTTTTGCCAGGAGATTGAGTCATGTCGTCAGCTGTTCTAATGAGTATAACCTTTATGTGGGGATCGGTAGAGGAGTGAATGGGGTGACGACGGCACAGGAACAGTCACTAGTTGGGCTGACCTTGATGACCGCATGCGCGGGCATTCGTCACGCACTCGACAGCAGCAGGAGTTACCCTCGACCCCCCGCCACCTACCCGAGAGAAAAGGTCACTGCGGCAAGAGGCCTGCACAAAAATGTGGCATTGACCTTGTCCAATTCTTACCTGAACAGAGGTCGCAGAGACCAAGGTTTTCGGAAGGTGTCAAGCGGTGTGTAGCACATTAAGATATTACCAGAAATCTGTCATCAATATTGGGTCTTTGACACTCTGCCTTTTTTTCTTAAGTAAATTTTGAGAAGATTAATTTGAATAAAAAAAGATTATTAAATAGGTATTGTTAAAACCGAAGAAATAAATATCAGAAGCTGGAAGATATTCGAGTGAATAATTTAGTTATTTACATAAAACTAATATAAGAAATGAATTTTAATTAATAATTATAGCCATTCTGGTTGTAAAGCCTTTGTTTACATAAATATCAAATGTCTACCTTTTATATAATTAATACCTGTGATAATTATTGGTGAATACCCACAGGACATCAAAAAAACACACCCAATTCTTTGTAGGCATTTCCGTTGTTTTTCCCCCATTTTATTCTGTTTTTTTTGCGTGTCTCTACTCTCTTTTGCCATTTCCGCTTGTCAAACATTTGTCAGCTTTTAGCTTATTGCCAACTTCTGTAGCTCTCCTCTCGCTAAATAGTTGGGCCTATGGGGGTCTCTATATAATACATATATGAGAGCGATTGCGAAGGCAAGCCTACACTGGATAGAGTCTGGGTCTTTGGATTTGGGCTTTGGGTTTCGGTATTGGGATTCAGTATGGGTCCGTCCAAGTATTTAGCCCACCTCGCAGTGGCTCAGTGGCTTGGCTTTAGTCGGTTTTCATCGCATATTTACGTAGGCCATTCAAGCCAAGTTAACGCCTTTATTTATTGACTTATTTGTTTAGACCAGGCCACACCTCTCTTTCCTCTTTCCGCTTTTCAGTGTGCGTGGAAGGCAAATAAAACTCCATTTACCGTTTTTCTACTTGTGTTTCTTACGATGATGTCACACAATCTAGCATGTCGCATAACTTGAATGAACATTATATACTTTTCTAGTACTATATATGGATGTATATTGAAAGGAAAAGTCCTAAAAAATGTTAAATAATAATATACAAAATATTACTTTCAATATTATATAAAAAATAATGTAATCTTTCATAAATTGAATGTTAATAATAATATTTTTATATTCTATTACTATATATTATTATTTTATATATTTTTCACCAATTTGATTGATTATCTATGGCCAGTATATTAAACAAAATATCGATTTATCGCACATTTATCACTTTATAATCGAAAAATATCGATAATATTTATTCTATTTATTTTTTCTCTAATTTTACCAATTACAATCGTCCAATATCTAAATCAAATATTGATTTATTATTATATATCACCTTACAATATAGATTGTATCTACTTTCTCATCTCATATTGATACCATATCGTTATATCGATATTTTCTTTAATTTCTCCTATATATTCACATTTCTTTATTCAATATTCTTTATTTTTCTTAACTTTCAGCTGAGGAAAATCAACAGAATAGCACAGAAGATACCAAAAACCAATCACAAACACGAGGGATATATCAACAGCAGATCGGTAAGTTCATCAGAGTTCGGTGGAGGTGTTAAATATAGGGGAAGTCTGGGAAGTCCGCGGCTTTTATGTCACAGAAACTCTCATTGTTATTCCCCCCTTAGAGTTTACTTGGTATTTTTTTTTTTTTGTTAAATAAGGGGAGATATAGGAACTTTAACAGAAAGTTCCATAGAACTATAAGAATATATTTTCATTATGGTCTTATCTGAAAATATTTCGAATCTGAGAAAGAATTTGCACCAGTGAGTCATTGTTTTAGGACATCTCTGATCACATGGGATGACGGAAATCCTTTCACAAGAAAAGTATTCTTCTCTCAAGCATTCAACCCTGAAAAAAAAAAATAAATAAAACACACAAAATAAAGTCGCGATGCACTAATCACTTTGGTTCTGGGAAAGTGTTCCGCGTGAATCATTTGGCTATATGTTAACAGCCGGGTCTTGGACTCTATCAAACGCGTATCTCTCTTGGCCGTGATAAAAATACGAGCAGTTTCGTCATAGATCAAGATGATGACGATGCCTCGGGCTATACAACAGTTCCCAAAAAAATATATATATACTATATATACAATTACTATATAGTCGCCACGAGTGCGATATTTATTTTTGTGTGGCGCGCTCGAATTTTTCGGCACTTCGGGGGATTATGTCGTAGGTCAGGGAATGTATTTTTGATATTTATGAATGGGAAAAGAAAAAGAAATCGTTGTGTGACTCACAGCGACTCAGTGCTGCATATTTTCGGGTCTCAGTTTCAGTTTCATTTTCAGAGTCACCGTTTCAGTATCATTTTCGATTTCGTTATCGTTATCACGAGTATATCGTCACGATTGTAGTATCGTCGCCTCAATTGGCATTCAACGAACTAACAGCAAAACAATTTTGGGGGCTCTGAAAACGTGGCACAAAACTCATTCATTCACAAAGTTGTCGTCGTTTGTCATATATATGGTAAATATATTCCTCTTCCATATGAATATTTCAATATTTATGAGTGACTTCTCCTAGCTCCTCGACTTCCTTCCTTTACCTTCTCTCTCAATCAGATTCAATCACACATTTCTTTTTATTTTGTTTTTTTTTTTTTGACAGTTCATTTATTTATTTCGACAGGGGTAGAGTGTGTCAAGTGATCGCCAAAGGGCCAGCCCGGCATACAAATGGGGATAGATTGGGTTTTTGTGGGAAGGCGGGGTATTTGGTGTTGGAACTGAAATCATCGATCAGTTTGGCAGTTGATCAAACAGAGATACCTGGGGATGACAGATCACAGGGGAGATTACGGGAAGCACAGGGTGCTAAAGGTGACTTTAAAAGCGGTTTTTATAAAAAAAAAGGACTAGGTATTACTTGGAATTAGAATCATCTATTGTCCTAGGATCAGGATAAATTTCAAAGCAATTACAGATTTTAATCTCTCTTTTGAGAAACTTTTTTGAGAGTTTTTTAAGGAGCTCCCAGAGCATTAAAATAATGTACTACACTTGAAAAAAATATCCATTTTTCGTCATTGTGGCGTTATTTGGGAAAAGTATAGATAGAAATCGATACTTTGATAATCGATATTGATATATCGAAAAAAGGGACATAAATACAAATCATTTTTGCTGATGTTTCGATAAAGTTTATTTTGTAAAGATTCAGATTTTTAAACAGTTTTTAATATATTATATATTATATTTTATTATAATATTCCAAGATATCCCTTAAAATCCTCCTAAAAATCATTAAAAATCCCACTTTTATTTAATTACCTACTCATCAAAGCTTTTCTTTGACCTTTTTGTACTTGAATTCGTTGCTAATTTGTTTTTTTTTTTTTGTAAATTCCTTCATGGAAAATCTCTCTGATCCACTGATCTCTCTTTCACTCGAAATTATTCATGCCCGATGCCCACCCGAAGGCGATCTTTTGTCTCTTTGTCGCCGCTGTTCATTCAATTAATTGCACACAGAAGAGAGTGAGAGAGACTAGAGTCGCAACTTGGTTGGTACATCTCCTCCAGTGTATCTTGTAGCTACATCTGTCGTCTATCTGCATCTGTATCTCGAGTAGAGGCATTTCCCATGGCTGTGGCGCCCCTTGCCTTGCCTCTTGTAAATAAAATATAGTTGTTCGCGCACGCAATTTGCTGTTCGCTCATCTCAGAGATCTCCAGAGATGAGATGCTGCTGCTGCTGTTGCTGTGGTCATGAACCCGCATTGTAGTTGCCATTTTATTTGTTTATTAATTGCTCAGACCCCTCTCGCCAGCGGTTGATGGATGATGTGGCTCCCATCACCATCGTCATTCCATCTCCTATCTCTGCCTCTGACTCTGATGCTGACTCTGACTCTGTCTCCATCTCCACCTCCGGGTCTATGTCGTTGGCATGTGGGTTGTGGGTGAAATGAAACCATTCAAGTTAGTGGATGGATGACAATGAAATGCTAAAGTTTCACTTATTTATTTATGTATATTTATAGATATCTATGGATATGTATATGTATATATTTAAAGGGGAGTATTACGGAGTTTACTTCGAGGTTATTGGCTTTACCTTAAATATTTTAGACCATAGAAATTGATCTTTTTATTAGCAAGATTCCAAAGTCACTACTTATTCACTAATTATTCAGGAGTAACCCTTAACCTTTTCCAGCTTTTAATCCATAAATCCTTTTATTTTAATGATTCAATATCCTAACCCTCAAATCGGATTTAAGATCATTATCTTCTGCTGCTATTTAAAGTCTGAAAAGAATGAGGTGGTCCTGCTTGTTCATTTTATTTGCTTATTTTTTATACTAGCTAGCTTCATTTCTTGTTTTATTTTGCAATCTTGGCAAAGCAGGCGTGAAATCATCGTTATTATAATGATTGTTTCTCTTTTTTTTGCTAGGCATTATTATCGAATTAACACTCTGCTTGGCATACCCATTATAAAGAAGTTAGGGGAGTGTGTGGAAGCCGATTAAATGCTTCCAACGATTGTCGCCTATTAACGAAATCAACTCGGGATGCGGGCGGTCGTCTGATGGGCCTAATCAAAAATGTATTTATGATGTTTATATACCATATAGTATTTACTATTTACTGGGTCAGGGGTAGCAAGCGTTGCGTACTTTAATTTTATTACATTTAATGGCATTTAGTCATTAAGGGATTTTCTGTGTTTTTTTTCTCTCTTTTCGATTTTTTTTTTGTCTAAAAAATCAGTGTTTTGACGAAAAGATCAGTGAGCTTGGGTTTAATGAATGGGGGCGACAAGCGATCGAATGTCCGAATGCCAAGTAAGCTGAAAAAAAAACTACAAGAAATAATTTAAAATAAGAGAAAAAACAAAAACAAAAAAAAAATTGAAAAATATAAAATAAAGACAAGATTAATAAAAAAATATATATCTATATAAATATATATATACACTGCGTTTCACTTGAATAGCACACTTTTTTATGCAATTTCAAATCTTGAAATCTTTTAACCAAAAAGAAAACTCGCTGATGTTTAGGTTTCTATTTATAGTGTAATCAATTTTAAATATAAGAAAAGTAACAAAACTTAAATTAAATTAACAATTAAGAAATGTTAACAAAAAAAACATAAAAACTTAAAAAATTGCACAACAATTTTGTTTCACATGAATAGCACTTTTTTGTTTTAAAGTATATTTAACGAACTTAAATATTAGGAAATGTGTTTTTATTCAATAGTGATTATTCATACATATATATTTGTTAATTTAGTAATGGGTTGAGCCTCCTTTATTCAATATAACCTCGTAGATCCTGTTGGGCATCGAATCATATAGACTTTTAATGTAGTCTAAGGATATTGTAGCCCAGGCCCTCTGAATGGCCTCAACTAGTTCTTCTTTTGTTGAAAATTGTTTGCCAGACTCATAAACCTTTCTGGCCAGCCATCCCCAAACATTTTCAATTATATTCAGATAAGGCAAGTATGGTGGCTAGCTCAGAGTTTCAACATTTTTATCTTTTAAAAAAGATTTTACAATACCTGCAGTATGTATTGGCGCATTGTCGTGCTGGAATGTCCAAGGCAAATTATTGAAAAAATTTTCCAATGGTGGAAAAGCCTTTTCAAGGACGTTTAGATACGCTTTTGCGTTCATGTTTGAGGATAAGAATTGGAGCTCACAAGTCCCATAGTAAGATATGGCCCCCAAACCATAACTCCGCCTACTCGACTATGTAAACGCTCTAATTGATGCGTCTCTTTCCTCAGATCATGAAAATAATAATTGCAGCCATCTGGCCCCTCCAAATTGAACTTTTTTCATCAGAAAACACTACGCGCTTCCACTCGTTACACCATGACATATTGACGCGGCAAAAGGTCAACCGTGCTTCCTTTCGTTTGGGGTTAAGCGGTGGTTTTTTTTTAAGTTTCAAACGTTTTAGATGTTTAGCTTTCGAATTAACTCGCCAAACAGTAGTTTTGCTCGCGTCAACACCTGCTTTTGCCCTTATTTTGCTCACAGAGTCATAAAAATTTGAGGCTTCCCGCAGAATCGCACGCTTATGTGTCGCTAAGAACACAACATTTGCGACCTTTCATATTTTTTCCATAGTTTTGTTTGTTCTTTATAAAATTATATACGACTTTTCTGCTTTTTCCAATTTTTTTCGCTATATTAGCTACAGAAAGGTCACAATCAATATAGCTTTGTATTTGGATCTGTTCTTTGTGACTTAGTGACGTTCCAAGACCCATAATTGCACAAAATGATTAAACTAAGTTTAAAATTCATAAATTAATCAAAAAAAGTTTTTGATTCTATCTCCTTGGCTGCTGAAATGACACGTAATATAAAATGTGCTATTCAAGTGAAACAAAAAATGTGCAAGTTATTGAAGCAATTTGAAAAGAAAATTACGGTACATTTAAACGGTAAATTTTCAGACTTCCAATTTTTGTTGGAAGAGAGTATATAATATGACGAAAATAAAACAGCAACAATTATTGCATTAGATCAAGCAGTTGCTGAGAGATGAACAAGTAATTATGAAAATTTTTGTGTGCTATTCAAGTGAAACGGAGTGTACATATATTAATGTCAAGGTCTTTGGGCTGTCAGAAAGTATGAATATTTCGATAGTGTAACGATATTTCATGCTAATGTCGATATATAGAAATCCACATTTAAATGATATAATAATATTTACAACAAAATATTTTATTTAAAATATCAAAGCTATAATATATTATTAAAAATTGGTTAATAAAATAAAATTTGGCAGATATTTATCCCATAATATCGATAATTTAACGATAAATGCAATATGGTTTGATATTTAAAAAATTTGATACATCAAGGTTTATGATATTTTTCTATTAAGCTTGGAATTTAATTTTCCGATACAATTATTTTCGATATAACAATTTCGATAACAATGTATTATATCGGAATTGAAAATATCTTAACCCTCTAGTGCCCAAATTTTTTTTTTCAAAAAAAAAATTATTTTTGGATTTAGTAAGTATCAAAAGTGAATGCTTGTTTTGGAAAAAATTTTACTTTTGCTCGGATCGAGTTTTATATGACTAAAACCTTGGACCGCATGAAGGCAGTTCTGGAAAGATAGGCCAACAAAAAATTAGGTAAAAAATTTTTTTTGTTAAAATGTTTATTGTAAATGTCATTGAGACTGTCAGCAACACAGTACAATTTTTTGTTCTAATTTTTTTCGAATTTTAAAAAAAAGTATTTACATGTCGTATTACCTACAAAATAATTATTTTGTCCGATTTGCACAAATTTTCAACTTCAAATGAATACAGCAGCTTGCGCTAGCTCTAGTATGTATTCCAAACGCAACGAACTTAATTTTTGGACTTTCCTGAATTAGAAAAAACGGAAAACCGTGTGAAAAGGAATGAAAATAATAAAATAACGGTGTTTTTAACATTGCCCGTCTAGAGGCGGTCTTGGGCACTAGAGGGTTAAAATATCTAATTTAAAGTATAAATTTCGTAACTAGAAATGCAATAATAAAGACAAAAATAAAAGGAAAAATCATTCAAAAGGTGGTAATTTTGATCGATAAAATCATACCCGACTTTTCCTCTCGATATACATCCCTACATGGTCTTTCGGGGCTTCCGCGGACCCACCTGATGTACGAAAAGGTGAAGGCAAATTGGCCAGCTTACATCATTTTTTTTCTTAGCCAGAAATTATGATTTGCCCAAAGGCTATTAAGAATTTTTTGTCTTTGGTTTCGGTTTTGGCCTTTAGCAACCGTCGTCGTCGTGTTGGGTGGGCGAGAGATTTTCGTGTGTTTTTCGTTTGGCTCATTAAGTGGCTCAAATGGCAGTCAAAAAAAAAAAAAAAAAAAAAAAAAAAAAAAAAAACAGACTCAAGACAGAGCCAAGAATCATTATGTCAATGTCTTTGAGCTTGGGGGTTACCTCATGCCCTCATATTCTCCAAAACCCGAGACTCTTTGCACTTGAGACTTGACTCCGGTCTATTCTTGGAGATTTGGCAATATATCGACCGCCGCCCCGACCGACTGTGTGTCAAGTGTCGATCTCCACTTGAATGTGGAAATCAATTTCATTTCAGATACCCCTCGCTCTCGCTTTTGTCTCGTCTAGAGTTTCTGTAGGATCATTTTGGTGTCTAAGGATCGCTGTTCATGTCCATGACTTGGCACTCCTTTCCGGCTAAGTGATCCCTTGTTTGAGCCATCCATCAAGGCGTCTACATCAAACGATTTGCTGCCGATTGAATCATTATGCCTCTCGATGATGATCTGATCCTCTCAGATCCCAGAGATTTCTCTGGATCCCTATTGTCTTGTGCATAATTTGTAACCAAATTTAGTAGCTTCTCTCTTGATGGGTTTTAGGGTTTGTGGGTTTGGCTGAGGCTTCGGGTTTCTCTCTGGTGATCGGTAATCTTTTTGGGACTGCATGTGTGGGGCCTAGCTGCAGGGGATAACTTTGTGTTCGGTGGAGCACCATGCACCACTTACCTCGTCATTCCCCTTACTCGTCTTGATTTTGGCCCTGGGATCGTAAAACCGAAGCGTGCCTCGTCCGAAAGTCGTCTCTTGTGTCGTTTTATGATCGGAAAACCAAGTTAAAATTGTGCTCTCGTACCTTGATTGACCAAATCATTTAATTTCCAAACTATTTATGGATATTTTATGGGTCGAACGATTTGCATTTGGCCAACTTTCTTTCTAATAAAAAAAAAAAAAAAAAAATAGAAGAAAAATACGGTATGCCTCTTCCCCTATCAATGGGTGTCTTTTTCTTCGGAGGTTCCATGAATGGAATTTTGTTTTAATTATGTGAGAACGGTGGGAAATTTGTAGGAGAGAAACATACAAGATTAAGACGTTTTAGAATGCTTTTAAGGTAGATATTAAGATCTATTAGGAGGAATCTATGAAAGACATATGGAATAATCTAAAAAGAATATGAATGAAATTGTTTAAAAAGAGAGAGAGGAAAAGTTTTACTTTAGTTAAGAATAACCAAATAATAAATCGATAATAAATGATATCAATAATGTTTCAACAAAAATATTGGGCTTAATAAGATAGAAAATATAGTAACATTTGATATATCGAATTTGGAGGTATCGAAAAATATCGATAAATACTGAAATACTGTCGAAAAATATATGAAAATTGGTTTCAAATTAACTTGTTTCTGTTTCTGATAAATATTTTTCTGATATTTTAAATAGAAAATATTGTATCGCTTGTACAAATTTTGCCAAGTTATATTGTAGATTTATAAATCGACTTTTGTGTCGACATATCGATAATTTTTCGTATTGCTTGTACATTGTAGGGACAGCGTGAGGAGATCTTTCAAAATATTAACTTCAGACTCTTTTTTATTCATTTCTAGGAAGGAAATTATAAATTACTTAATATATATTTATAAAAGTTAAAAATTGTAACCAAAACTGTATGTTTGTATATTTTTTTTGTGACCTACCTAACATCCGGCCCCGCATTGTGTCATCCTATATCTCCCCGGCCCGGGCCAGTCACTCGGCAAACAGTATATATCGCCATATGGCTGTTGTTGAGGCATTAGAACTACATAGCTCCATTCCAAAGAGTTATATACGTATATGCATTCCTTTTTATCTTATCTGCTGTTTACATATGATTCCAGTTCGATTTTGATTTGAGATCCAAAGCAGTCCGTAATGTTTACCTGCTGGCCTGTCTGTCTGTCTGTCGGGGGTTTACGAGCTCATATGGCCAGATGTACATACAGACGGTGCCAGAACCAGGGAGCAGCAGTTCGAGTCCCGAAGTCCTCCACTCGGACTTCATCTCTTCTTCATTTGCAAAGACCAAACAAAAACACACACACAAAACTTTATTTGCTGTGCCTGTGTGTGTATCTACAACAATCTTTTTCTTATATTTTTTTATTGTGTTTACACTTGACTCCATCATGATGATGTGGCTGGGATTGGATCGTGTTGAAAAGTCTTGGCAATTAGCACGCTTTCAGTGCATACCAGAGAGATAGAGAGGAGGCGCTGGTGGCTATTGGGTCAAGGTTAGTAGCTCATGGGATGCCCATCTTTCTCTATAAGATCTATGAGCTATAAGCTATGGCCCAATCCATCTTGTTTTTAGGCTGAGTATTTGTATCTTTCAGTATCGTTTGGTTTTAGTAGCTGTATTTGTTTTTGTAGTTGTATCTTGTATCTTGTATCTGTTTCTTGTATCTTTTCATCGTGGGCGTCGAAAAAGTATTGTTTTTGCTGTCCGGATTTTTTTCTACAATTTCTTAAGTATTTAAAATATATATTTTTTTTTTATCAAAATTCCTTGAAAAATATTCTGAGATTTATGCCTGAGCTTTGTCTTGGTTTCTTTTGCTTTATTGTCTGCCCTGCAGCTGCAGATTTCTTTCTCAATTTCTGGCTCTGAATTTCATTCAAGAGTTCCCAAGTTCCGGAGTGCTGTTCCTCTCCAGAATGCGTTTCCCTAATTGGAAAGAGTCGCTCATGGCTTGGGGGGGGAGAAGTAGGGATGGCAATGCCCTTTGAGGGAGGAGAAGGAGAATGCTATATGGTATGGAAGACGATGTCAAAGTCGACCTAACCCCTATATAAATTGTGAATGGCAATTCATGGGGCTGGGCTGCTGCCGCATTTATATGTATATAAATCTATATATACGAATTTATATATGCATTTGCAGCTGTAAGCAGCAGAAGAAGAACCACACTTTCATCTTTTGTACGCTACGCTTCCCCAGATTCTCCGATTCTCCGCCGTTTGTGACGTTAATTAGAACGATGCACCATGCGTGGCTGCTGGTGGGGATTGCCGGATTGCCAGAAGCGGAGGCTGGGGGCAGCAGCAGCTTCTCCGACAGCTTCTCTCGGAGCTGCTGCAGATATAGCTTCTGTTATGTGTGTGTGGATTAACGGCACACGTGTCCGCATCTTGCGCTTATTTATTACCTTTCAGCACCAACGACGGCACAGAATTTTCCCTTTTTGCTGCTTCGCTTTTCTTTATTTTTAATGATTTTCTCCTTTTTGTTTTTCATTACATTTTTCTGATTTGATGATACTCTAACTTTGAAAGTATTTCACTTACTCTTAGGAATTGTTTAGAATTTTTTGTAAATAAACATGGAAGTATATATATTAATTATTTACACGGGCAGTCATTTTGTTTGTTTCTTATGGGGTTTTCCAGGGTCTCTAGATAAAGATATTAATTTATTATTTATTGGAGTTTTGTTTGATTCAAAAATGCCGACAGTTTTAGAGCAGGAAGAGGCATATCTTTACACGTATCTCGTTAGGAGAAAAGAGGAGAGGAAATTTAAATATGGATACCACAAAAAACATATTGAAAATCTAAAAAATACATTTAATAGTTAAATAAATAAATAATACAATAAAATAAATAAATTCTTTACAAAATAATAAATAACTTTAATGCAATAAAATAAATAAATTCTCTAAAATAATTTAATAAAATAATTGATATTTAATAATGATTAAATAATAATTAAAATATAAATAAATTCTCTACCAAATTAAATTAAATTTAATAATGGTTAAATAAAAAAATCAATAATGAATAACTTTAATTTAATAATAAATAAATAATAAAATAAAATAAATTCTCAGAAAAATATATTTAATAACTTCAATTTAAAGAGCATTCCTTCTTTGTTGTCATTCCTTAACCCCCTAAACGATGCGGACATCGTTCAGTGCTCTCTCTCTCTCCCTTTGGGATTCCTTGCCGGGTGCATTCCTTGTATGCCACAAAAGTAAAAAATAACACACAATATAGATAAATAAAAATAAAATTAAATAGAATAGAAACTCTGTTGAAAGGTGAACACGGACAGGCTGAACTGAACCGCTCAAGCGCAAACCAAAAGGGGGCAATGGAAAATTTGCCGAAACATAAATATTTTCCAATTGAGCAGGCCATGCACTTTATTGGTTTTTACAGCCCTTAACCTCTTGCCAGCCCATTTCCCACTTCCCACCCCAAGAAGAGGAGAGCTGTCCTCGCTCCAATATCATCCAAGTTTGAGTTTTCTTGTTGTTGATGTATATAACAGGTTTTTATATATAGTGGGTTTATAGTGGGATATACATATGTACATAGTTTGGGGGCTTAAGTGGGGTGGTGTTGCCCCATTCTTTGATGCTACAATTGCCGGAAATGTTCGTTTAACGCCTTTGGTCTAGCTTTTTTTACACTTGTAGAGAGAATACTTATATTAGGGGTCTTTCTGGTATTATTGCGGTTTTTTTTTAAGTTTTTTAATTATTTTTTTTATAGTAATTTTTAATATATTTTTTTTTAGTATTTTGTACCCTTTGAGGTTATTATAATTTTAATCAGAAGCTTGTAATGCAAAAAATAATTAATTTTCTACCCTATAAAGCATATATATTCTTGATCAGCATAAACAGGCGAGCCTTTTTATCCATGTCTCAGAGTAAAAAAATATTTTAAAATTTTTTTTCAAAATTTTTCAAGGGGTTACAGCATAGTGTTGGCAAAACATCGGAGCACTATCGATGTTTGACATTTTTTTTCAGAACATCGATTTTTTTTTTTTGACTATCGATGTTTTTTGCCTGGTTTAAAGTAAGTAAAAGTGTTTAAATTAAAGCGAAAAACTAAATGATTTTTTTTGTATAAATTAGCGAAATTCTTATTTTGTGATTGGCACTCGGGTGTAGAGATGGCAAAAGGGTAATCATATTTAACAACTTTTGTCTAGAACCTGCAAATTTAATTTATATGTGTGCCCAAATTCGGACAAAAAGGCAAAAAGTAGGAAAATCGGGATACTGGAGCTTGTTAATATTAAAATAATTAAATATTACAGTTGATTTGTTGTCATAAAATAAAGAGATAAACTATTAAAATGATTATATATATATATTTAAAAAAAATCGATACTATCGATGTTTCGTCCGTAAAAACATCGAAAAATCGATAGTGGAAAAAATCGATTTTTTGCCAGCACTATTACAGCATTTAAATTGTCAAAAATTCCAAAAAATATTTAAATTTGCTAAATGTTTAAACTTAATATGTTGATTTGTTAAGCTAATAAAAAATAGCATAGAACAGTTTTTCGAATTGAATTTAAAACATTTTTGGCTAAGTTGTAATATTTTAAAATTTAATTTAAATATATATATATATATATTCTATATAAAACATTGATTTAATTCCCTATATTTATATTATATTAAATTATAAAAGTCCTTGTTGGTATGGCTTCCTGACATAAGCTTTCTTACTTGTTTAAACTAAAAAATCAAAAGAAAAGATTTTCCATAATTAAGATTAATTTGTAAATATTTATATTTAATTATTTTCTTATTAAATAGTTTAAAGCACCTAAAATCACTCAAAATTATTATCTATTCAAGTAAATATTCCCCTAGAAAAATCAAATTTAATATTATTCAAAAGTCTTCTAAGCCTTTCTTTCAAGCTTAAAGCCTGTTGCGTGTCTGGGGGCAGCCACATTCTTTGGCAAAATAAATACAAAAGTGATGGCTACAAATCGTTGCTCTAATTGAGATTGATGGCTGGAGAAGTTCTTTGCCTTTTCCCAGCTTGGAAAAATATCTTTCAAATATTTGCACAGAGACTCTGTGATTCTTGTGTCTTGGCCTGGTAATTACTTAATGATCAGCAACTTGACTAAGAGACACACACACACTTGTTGGCCCTGAAATCAATTGAGTAAAGTTTGAATTTTCAGCGGCTCTAACTTTGACAGTTTTTGTATTTTTTTTTTTTTTTCGTTCGTTGCTGGATTTTAGTGCGTTTTCAATTTGTTTCTTGTCTGTTGGTGCTTTTCGCATTAATTAACAAGGTGAGCGCGCAGTCGATGTGTGTTGATAGGTGACCGGTTTTGGGGTCAGTAATGGGTTAATGGCTTGCTCATGTCTCTCTGTTTGTTTGTTTGTTTTTTGTTGTTGTCGCAGATTTGTTTAATTATTCCGAGACATGTCTGTGGGTGTTAAGGGGGGGGGGGGGGGGATTTCTTATTTTAATTATTTTATTTATTTATTTTTTTTGTAAATTCTGTGCGCATGCGCGGCTCAAGAACAGCGACTGCAGCAACCTGTCAATGTCGCTGCAACACAAAAGCAACTATGAATTACCTTTGACAAAATGCCGACAGTGACAACGCCCCCTTCCAGCGATTTCAATTCGTTTCAAATTGCAAAAACAAAGTAAACGCAAAGAAACACAAAAAAAAGAAAAAAAAATAGTAAATAGATAAAAACAAATTCAAAATAAATAACCAACTTACTCAAAGTGCATTAAGTATACACACACATACACGAGGAGACTCATTGGGAGGCAAAGTACAGTACAAAGTACATAATGCAGTCTTGTAAATAAATAAAAAATAATTATAACAAATTACAAGAATTAGAAAAATTATATAAAAAAAAATAAATTAAAATAATAATAACATAAATAAGTAAATTTAACATAACAAAAATATAATAACAAATATATAAATAAAAAGATAATATTATATTAAAAAAAATAAATAAAACAATATATAACCAAAAGGAAACATCACCAAGATATTTATTTATCTCATAACTTTTCGTCTATATCGATATTTTCGATAAATCATAAAACCTATTTGTGTAATTTTTGATAATTTATTTTATATTTTGTATTTTTAACTAAAGAATAGATTTGATACTTTTTACAATATTTCCGACTTTTTCCTATTAAATATTAATTATTAATTTATCGATTATTTCGATATTGTTTTACAACAAAATATATGAATCCTTATCCTCATCAAACTAATTTTCAATAATATTAATAATTTTTCAATTTTCAATAATAATTTTGTAATTTCCAATAATAATTTTGTTATAATTAATTTATCGATTACTTTACCCTCGATATGCTTTGTCTAAGAGCAGGAGCGATCACTGCACCCTCGCAGAGGCATACCTACTTGCACACACCGATTTATGCTTGTTATCAATATAAAATGCATTTTTGTCTGCCTTCTTCTTGAGAGCTAGCTGCTGCTGTTGCATTTGCATTGCATTGCATAAAATTTGCATAAATAATTCCATTTAGCTGCTGCGGCAAGTGAATAACAGCAGCGGCAGCAGCACCACCAGCACCGGCGACAACTCAAAACTAAAGTGAGTAAGTGCAATAAATGTTGATGTGCTGTGTACCCCCCCACTCGCCCGCCTCCTACACATCTCCCTCAACGGTAATCCTCCCCCCCCCACTACCTTATCGTACAGTTGCTCCATCCGGTTGCAGTGTTGCACATTGCATGTTGCCATGTTGCAAGGCGGCGCAGTGTTTATCGTCACTCTTTCGGGGTTGGAGTTGGGGTGGCTGGAAATGTCTTTATTTTTCGTCCTGTTGACAGATATGGCTAAAGGATGATACCAACACGAGTGAGGAAGGAGGAAAAACCAGGGGGTTTTTTTCTAAGGGAACATGCCCATAATCTTCTTGGCTCACATTTTAGAGTTTCCCTTGGTTTTTCCTGGGTTTTCTGTTTGTCTTCTCCTTAATTATAATGTCATTTCCCTAATTTATGGGATTAATGTTTGCCACATACCATTATACTTACTATATTCATACTATTTACTCACTGTACTCATAATTGGATATGAATCTCTTTTTCTAATTCCTCAATTCTTCTCCATCTCCATTTTACTTCTAACTTTCTTCCCAGAGACACCCTTTATTTTACTCCTCATATTTTTTTATGTACCAAATCTCATACTCACCTTATCGACTTTTTGCAGCGACACCCTCCACTTTAGAGTTCCTTATCTACCTTACGTATCCTTTTTTTTTGGTTATATATACCCATGTAAATCGACAATGGCCCGCATTCTAAATGTTCCGCCTCATTTTGTGGGCGTTGCGAATTCTTTTGTTCATTTATCGGCGAGACGCAATTCGTTTGGGCCATTCTCCCTCGACCATTCGTTACGACATTTTCCCAGAGAGAGAGAGCTATTGCTATCCTACCCCGCCCGGGGATTTTGGTATTCCTATAGAGGCACAGCATGCTCACTGAGTTCTGTACACTGAAAATTAAAAAGATACAAGAAAATAGAAAGAAAATATTAAATAGTTATAGATAGTCATCTTATATGTCTTACCTTTGTGAGAATTTTTCCAGTCAGGCTTCAAATTTCCAATTAAAAAATTTTTTTTTTAACCTTAAATCCACTTTTTGCTGATATTTTTAGAAATTTGCACCTAAAATTAAGTCAAAGTAAAACTTTTTCTTATATTCAAAAAAAAGTTTTCTTTGTTTTTTTGAGCTATTTCTTTGACCGTTAAAAAGGGATATTTTTTTAATAAGGAAATTAATTTTTTCAGTGTTTTTTCTTAAATTTGTCCTTTAACTTACATTTAAAAACAGATCTTAATTTTTATAGCAAAAAACCCAACTTTTCTTTTAACCAAAACATACTTCTTTCCCTCTTATTCCTTATTTTTTAGTTATCATCCTATCTCATTTATTTATCTCTCCGTGTAGCTTCTATAGCCGTGGCAATTAATCGATTAGCTGGGCACATTTATTTCGCATTTCGCATCTCACATTTCTTATTCAAAAGTATTTTTATGGGGGGTAAAATGGTTATGGAAATGGGCAAGAAGAGATGATGGCGCCGCCGCCACCGTCGAGAATGCCTCGCGACGTTGTTGTCGCTACCGCCTCCTGTCACCGATCGTTAACGATTCTCTAGCCATGGCAAGTGAAATATGACGGAACAATAATACTATTAATAATAATAATTAGAAATAATAATAACAATAATGATAATAATGCATTGGGCGTTGCTGGTCGCTGCTTTGCATGCGAAATGTGTAAATGATCGAGGGCCTGTGAGATACTAGGCTTCAAGTGCTCAAATACCCAATGCGGAAATGCCAAACTGATCTATGGTAGCCAGAGTCCAAAGATCGATTGGAGAGGGAGGCGTGGGTGGACTGTGTGTATGTGTGTGTGTGTGTGTGTATCTGGGAGTAACTGGAGCGAAAGGAACGCCTTGAAAACGTTATAAATGAGCGCTGAAAGCATTGATCAATGAATCAATTCGCACACAAGAGACCAGATGCCAATGAACTCGATTCAATTGCAGACCGCAACTCAGCAATGGGTCAGCCTTGAGAAGAGATCCATGGAGAAATCAAAAGAGATTTCAAAAGGGAAGTGCTTGGAAAAGATCGGAGTAACATCAACAGCTTCTGGTTCAGTGGAAATTAATGATCTCAAGTCGTTCTAGCTAGGGTTTTCAGCAGTTCAGTTGAAATAATATTTAAATATTATTATTACTGAAGTCTAGATCAAAATTAAAGCTATTGAACTTGTTTGAAAAGTAATCAGTTATCGTTTTGGCTATCGACTTTAATCAGGAATGACAGAAAATATCGATAGTGTATTGATATTGGAAGAGAAAGTCAATAAATAAATCGATAAAGTGGCTTATAAATTAATATTTTGTTGATAAATAAATAAATTATTTATATTTTAAATTTTTGATAAATATAATTTCGATAAATGAAAGTTTTCGACATTTTTGATGTAATATTGAAAGCAATACTTTCGCTTATATTTCTACCGAAATATGTACTAGCCTAAATCTTGATCTAGATCTATTTTAAAACCCTCGAATTTCATCAGAAAGTAATCGTTTATCATTCTATCCATTGGACTTTAATTAGTGTCTCTCCCCAAATCAATTGGCGTCCAACATTGATTCCCCCAAAAAAGGGGAACTGGTTTAAACCAACGATCGTGCGCGGATCCAATTATGTCGCTTAATTGAGCCCCACTAGGTCCATACCATTTCCATATATATATATATATATATATATATATATCTATATATCCGTGTAATTTGTGCTGCGAGTGTGTCAAAGTTGAGCTGATAATGCGATCATCTTGTATAATGATCATGCAATGGACTCAATTTTTGGGCTCATCAAGAAACTAATTGATTGCAGCGGCACAGGCCCTCACCTCACCTGCTGTGTTTTTATTTCGAGGGCTCTCTTGACAGTTTCCAATCCACTTGAGATATATTTTTTTACCCCCTTTCCTCTATTTTTTTGTGTGTAAATTTCGAAATATCGAAATTGAGTCTCTGTGTGGCGCCTTGGATCTGGGATTTGATATTTGGTCTTTGGTATTTGTTTGGTCTCTGGTCTAGGCCATTTGACATGACTTTGGCATTCACACTAGTTTGGCTTTGTTTTAAGCCATCTGTCTGTCTTTCTGTCTGTCTGTTTGATTGCCGGATCATTATCACAAAAATGATGTTGTTGTCGGCGGGGGTTAATGATTATTCGACTTGGCGATCGCATTGCGGGTCGCAGCTTGATCAGTTTTAATTGCTCTTAGCCTCTTTAAAGGGCCCACGTCATAGATTCATTGAAAGCGAAATCGAAAGTAAATTTATTTTCAATTTTCGTTAACCATCCCATTTGGAAGTGCGCACATGACCAAAGAGCGCTAAATCGATAGTATTTGGACATTTTTTCCCAGCTCTGTGGCGGTTGTAATTTCAATCTATATTGGGTGGAAAATATATTAAGCAAACAATTGAAGTGGTGAATTGTTTAAATAAAAAATATTGGAATTTTAGTTTCAAGTAAATTTTTGGATTGATTTTCGATAGATTTTTAAACAAAATTTTAAACAAAAAAACGAATAATAATAGTAATAATAAAAAAAACCGTTTACTGTCTAAAAAGTTAATAATTGAACAGGCTAGTTTTATATTTATAAAGAATTTAATCAAATTAATTGAAAATTGCATTAACAGTTATGGTTTTACTAGTCAGTGATGGTAGTAAGGCACGATTAATTATCGATACCCTGAATAATATATTTTTGTTGGGCAGAGAACTCCAATAAATAAAATATTTCGAAATTTTAAATATTACAAAAATATAATAAACAATTATATAGAGAATATAAAAAGTAAAAACAACAAATAATAATAAATAATACTAAAAAAAATTTTAAATAATAATAAATAATAAAAAATAATAATAAATAATAAAAATAATTATAAATAATAAAAAATAATAAAAAATAATAAAAAATAATAATAAATAATAAAAAATAATAAAATTTTATAAAAAATAATAAAAAATAATAATAAATAATAATAAATAATAAAAATAATTATAAATAATTATAAATAATAAAAAATAATAATGAATAATAAAAAATAATAATGAATAATAATAAATAATAATAAATAATAAAAATAATTATAAATAATAAAAAAAAAAATAAATAAAAAGTTAAAAAATCTGAAATAAATCTTAAATAAATCTTACAAAAATAATTCTGAAAATTAAATAATATTAAACAATTTTAATAATTTTAAATAAATTAAAATGCACCCCTTAGTAAGCTTGCACTTGTGCTATATTTTCCGTTTCTCTGTTAAGTTTTTTTAATTCTAGAAACAGTAGCTATATCTCTGACCCTGACTAAGGTCAACCGATCGATGCGACTCGAGTCGACAACTCTTGGAAAGTTTTGTCTAAAAAAAATATAACAAAAACAACAAAGACAAACACTAATTAATTGTTCTAAATGTGACACCAAAAATATCGCCTGCAGCGAGAGGCTGTTTCTGTTTTTGCCTTTTTGGAGCCACAAGGTTAGCCATAAATAGCCCTGGGAACGGAACGAGACTCCCAAATAGCTTCTCTTTCTCTCAGTATCTCTCTTTCTTTGTATCTCCTTCTCTATTTCTCTATATAATTCCAATGGATCATTGACATTAGCCCAAGGGAGGCAGATATTTTTGGTCACATCCACACACTCCTCCTCCTGCTCTTCCTTCGAGGGAGAACTCTTGTTTTTTGCTGGCTCGTTCTTTGTGGCCAGAAAAGTGTTAGAGCGGCTTTGAGTTGAGGATTTACGATCGCACGATCTCTTAGACTATATAGTGTTGTGTGTTCACGGATAATGATGATCAATGGGAACCCAATAAACAAAATAACAACGGCGACAAGAAACAACAACAAAAAAACAAAACAGCAAAATGAGCAAACGAGCAATAACAACAACAACAATAATACGCCCAACACTCATGCCGGAAATTGTAGAACGTGTTTATGCCACAATTTCAAGTTGTTAAGCCACGCACAGAGTATAGACAGACAGACAGACTGAGAGACGGACGTTCAAAATGCGTCAGACGACGACAGACAGACAGCAGCAGCAATGTTGCGCGACATGCGTGCCAAAACAGATACAAATACAGATACAAGGGTTTCATAGATACAAAGGAGATGCTCAGATACTTGGATATACTCAGTCAACAACAACCGTTTTCTTTACCCCAAAAGAAGAGCTCTCGGCATCCTCCTGGAATCCATCTGTAGAAAGCGAAACTACCTCTTAACAATACACTGAACGAAAATAGGATATATATAATGCATTCAAAAAACCCTCTTAATTTGCAAAGTAGAAAAGATATTTATGGTAAAGAGAATATATTTCCTGCAGTAAAAGTACACAATTAATTTGTGTATTGGTAAAGATATTTATTTACTTTTTTTTAAACTTTCTTGTGCAAATTTATATAATTATGAGAATTTTTAGCTTGAAAACTTAGGTGATAACTATGATTTATAATTTTGTTTACCCATTTTGTTATGCAAGAAGCTCTATTTCGCTTGAGTAACCTTTTTATTGGGATGCAACTACAGACATTTATTACCTTTTTGGCATTTTCCAAAATAAATCAATATAATTCTCTGTTTTAGGCCATTACTATTTTTTAAATCTATTTTTTAATGTGAAAATCTCTACAAAGCATTAGTAAACTTACAAGTACAGATATTTATTACCTTTTTGGCACTTACCTATAAAAAAATCAATATAAGTCCCAATTGGTTTAAGCCAAAACAAAGAATTTAACTTGGAAAGTTGAACTGAGCTTTTAAATACTATAAAAACAATATGAACTTTAATTTACAAATTTTTACGCCATAATTTTCTTATTATAAAATTAAATAATTATTTTAAGAAATTATTTCTATTTATAATAACGAATTTCTCTCAGTGCCCGCACGCTCACGCACAGCCAAGAACCTAGCTTTGAACTGAAGTAAACCAAAAAACCAAAACTAAAAACCAAACTCGCTCGAACACTTGGCTCCATTCATAAATTCTCCATTGAGATTTGGTCTGCAGATCACGTGCCGGCCATAGAGAGTGGGGAGCAGAGCTCCAGTAACAGCTCCAGCTCTCCTGGTCTCCTGCTCTTCAGCTCCAACAGTTGATTGAACCGATTATTCGCATTCGTATTCGTATTAACGATCGAATTGAGTTGTTTATGGAGGTGGCACGTTGACATCAACGCCTCAATGTCGGGCCCCAGCTCCAGCTCCAACTCCAGCTATAGCCCCACTCCCACTCCCTTTTGGCAGCCCCACAAAAAGTCCACGACAAAGTCCAAGTACCACAGTTTGGGATTTGTTTTCCTGATCGCCGTTTCGATGCATAAATTGGAGTGATCCATGGCCATGCGTGTTGCATATCAATTATTGGAGTTCTTTGACTGTCTTTCAACGACAGTGCCTTTCGTGCTGAAACCCACACTTGTTATTTATTTTTTTAATTTTATAAAGCATTAATTACAAGAGAGTTCAAGGGGGAGATCCCTACATAGTAACCCCCACCAAGTGCTCTAGTTTGAAAGCTTACCCGTGGTCGTGGCCTGATTCCTGCTGTGCTGCGAGTCTTGGCCTCGTTATGAGATGATCTCAGGTGGTCTCTCAGGTGATCCGGGCCGTAAATGGTTAATTAACAACAACGCATAACTCTCACCTGAAGCTAAAGCTAAAGCCAAAGCCAAAGCCAGTGGAAATGGTAATGGTAATGGAAATGGCAATGGAAACGGAGATGCTAGAAGCTAGAGAAGATGAAGATGAAGATGAAGGCCTCCCCCCCGGACGGACAATTGCCAATTATGTGCAGGCCCAGATCCAGTTCAAGTTCCACATTGAGTTCTAGTTACGGTTCCGACCATCACATAGTCTAGTCTAGTCCGAGAGATGTGCTATATGCTCCGCTCTGGTCCGGTCCAGTCTCGGTTTCCATTTCAATCGCAGCAGGCAGCAGCCACTTTTGTTCTTGGCCATATTGTCATTGGATATGTGGCAATTGTGTCGCTCGGCCAATGTCAATTGTCATTAGATAGCCCCGCGTCCGGACAGCTCCCACACTGCCAAACCCACTGGACCAGGCCCAGGAGGAGGCACTCTCCCCCAGCTGTAATCCTAGCCAACCTCTCAAACTAACAGAGTCAGTGTGTCAAAAGATAAAATATTAGGAATTTTACTAAAATAATTCACTAAAAAAATTTCTTTAAGAAAATTCACTAAAAGAATTCCCCACACTAATACGTGATATTTGGTGTAAAAGGTCTTATGATATAATCGCTTATTACGTTTGGTTTTTGTCATACTTTTTATGCTAACCAAGTGCAAATAGGTGTACTTTAATCGGTGAAACCTTTTTGACACCTCTGTCAATGTCATTTTTTCACTTTTTTGTGTGTATTTTGCAACTAGTTTGTGTGTTTCTTGGCAAGGTTACGGGGTTTTTTTTTAAGGCTTTGTTATATTTGCCGAGCAACATATGTCATTTGACTTATTTTAAGAAGTTACCAAAATGATTTACGAAAAAAAACTTTTGATTTTTGCATAAATTATAAGGAAATCTTTTGTTAATATTTTTTTTCTAATGTTTTTTAAATATATAAAATTCTTACCAAACTAAAGTTAACTTTTGTAGATTTTTTTATTTGATTAATACCTTTATTTCGATTTATTCGAACTCTTCTAAGAATTAGATAAGCCTCGTTAAGAATCTTTAAGAAATCCTTAAGAAATCTGTAAGATTTGCTACCAAATTGTAATTCCCAGAAGCTTGGAAAGTAGAATCTTTGAAATATTACTTCCTATTTATTAAAATTTGTAGATTTGCGTGTTCGATTGATACCTTTATTTGTATTTATTCAAAATCTTCTGAGAATTAGATAAGCCTCTTTAGGAATCTTTAGAAATCTTTAAAATATCCCAACTGGAATTTAGCATATTGGAAATTACAGAGCGAGCCGCTTCGATTTCTGCATAAATGCCGAAGAATTGCCCTTTCGGTGTGCGATTCTCAGAAGAGGTCTCTTCTCCTGCCCCCAGAGCGAGATGGCGACGGCATTAAGCCTGATTAGGCCTGGCCCGAAAAGAAAGGCAACAATAAAGACACACACACAAAAATAAAAAAAGAGATGAGGGGGGGAAAAAAAATAAACTCATAAGTGATGGCGAGGCGACCAAAGAAAACAAAAGTAAACCCGGCACAAGTTCAAGGTCAAGAGCAGAGAGCGGGAGAAGCCCGAAGAGCGGAAAGCTGCGCTTCAGGTCCACTCCAAAAAGGTGAGCTGAGCGCGTGCAAAGGGGAGAGAGAGATGGAGAGAGGGAGATGGCCTGCGTGGTGCAGCAGCGAGAACTTTGCAGCATCGCCAACAACAACAACAACAGCAGCAGCAACACCGATACAATACAGCAACAAATACGCAGGCAAGAATGAACAAGAGTACAGCACGCTTTCGATAAGTGTAGCCTTAACAGGTGGATTTTTTTTTAAGTTCTACAACTATGTATATTAATTATTGGAAAATATCCGAAAAAATATTTAATTGATCTCTTTTTCAATTTTCTATATATAAAAACGTATATCAATTATCTTAGATATTTCGATATATATTTTTGTTTTTCCCTGAAACACTATCTCGCTTAATTAACACGCAGCCTTACCTATTTTTGCGACTTCCACTGTACCAAGTTGAAGTAGAATCAGCGGAGCCAGACACCAAGGCAAAAAAAAAAAGCAACAGTCGCCTCAAAAAACACAAAAGCCAACTTAAAGCCATACTTAATGAAAGTCAGACAGTGGGCGGGGCGGAAGGAGAGACACCGTGATAGAGAGGGTGAAGAGGGCGGCCAGGAGAGCGGCAGACAGGGAGACAAATATTAGAAGTGGCAAGGTAGAAAGAAACAAAAAAATACTTCTCAAAGTCCCTCTATCATTACGTCATTGAGCTTGGAATATATAGAAAATAAATATCTATAAGCATATATCATTTACTGGTAAGTAAAGACAGGTGCCGCTGCTAGAGAGTCTTAGATAGTGCAAAAACCTTTCTAGTAATACCCCTCTCCCCACATTGACTTGATAAGATATTACCGGAATACCCCTCTAGAAATTGTAGTGTTTGTGACGAATATCAATGGCCTATTTTATTTTCTAGCCATTAATTCCGGTTAGATAAGCTCTACGTTTTGTCTGAAAATGTACTTAAATGTTCTCTTTTTTCATGATTTCTTTTTTTCAATCTGTGGTTTTTTTAATAGTAAAATCATAAATCTTCCCAAAAATGTTAAATGATTATTGATAAACCAGCGAGCTTGAGAGCCTTAAAGTTAGTAACGGGTGTCAAGAACCGAGTAACTACCGTTACTATTCTATCTCTTAGCTGTCAACCCAATATGCTCTCCTCTCTCGCGTTCACTTCCCTCTCTTCTAGCGGGGGGGCAACCCACACTGCGCCAAAGAGACGCCGACAGCGACTGCGACTGCGCAAATGACTTTGAGCTAAAGTCCATTGTTGTTGTTGTCATTTAAAGTCTAATCAAAACATTTGAAGTTACTTAAGAAACCTACGCAGAGCTTAAGTTGCGTTTCTTGTTTCGAATTCTTAACTTGTCCGCAGCTTTGTCTTGGTTTCTGTTTCTTTTTTGTTCGTTTCAGACGGAGGCAAAAAGTAAATTGTAAATTAAGTTTCTGCGACATTTTCTACACAAAAAAAGGCGGCCATTTCAGAGACAAGTTTTTGTGGCTTTGTAGTTCTTTGGTTTTTTTTTTCTTACCCTTTCGAATGGTATTAGCGGCTTCAGAAGGTTAACAGCATGATCTACTCTACTTAAGGCTTAAAAAAAAAACAACAGGCCTGCAAAGTACAAGCAATACTGAACCAGGGAGTTTTATTTTTACAAAAATTATTTGCTCAGGGTGAGTCAGTCTTGTGAATATTAGTTTTGGCCAGATGCCAGCTAAGACTCCCTCATTCACAAATTTTGCCTTGCTGCTCAGCTAGCCCAAGGTCGTCGTCCTCCCACACACACACACACACACACACACATCATCCCCAACCGAAACAGGAGAGCAGCGAACCCAAAGGGACTCGAGCACCAAACGCTGTCATGCCCAGGAAGCAGCGCGCCGACGCTATTTTAATAAAGTGCAGCGAAGGCTCGTACGCAGATATGTTGAAGCTGGTCAAAACTGAGCCCTCCCTCCAGGGACTCAAAGATAATGTTCAAGGCTTGCGAAGAACTGCAAATGGCGGACTCCTATTGAGAATGCAGAAGCCTCAGGACCCGTCCACACAGCAGCTGCAGGCAGCACTCAGGACGGCCATATCCGATAAAGCAGAGGTGGCGGTCATGCAGGAAACTGTGCAAGTGGAGATTCGCGACCTGGACGAGATGACCAGCGGCGATGAAGTCACTATGGCTCTGTTTGCCGGAGAGGATTCAGACATCGCAAGCAACGCTGCACCTAGGATGCGGAAGGCGTTTGGCGGCACGCAAACAGCAACCGTCAATCTCAGGCCCGATCATGCGCGGCGACTGCTCGATAAGGGCAAAATCAGAATCGGATGGGTCGTCTGTCGCATCAGACAGAAGACCGAGCTAAGGAGGTGCTTCAAATGCATGGGCTATGGGCATACCTCGACGAGATGCAGGGCCTCAGACTCAGTAGCCAAGGCCACACAAAACTCCTGCTTCAGATGCGGGGAAGAAGGCCACAAGCACTACACGTGCCAAGCCAAGCCCAGGTGTATCCTATGCACCAGAGGAGGCAAACCCGCGGGTGAAGCTGCGCACGCTACTTTGAGCAGGATCTGCCCTGAGTACCTGAAGGCCACCCATAACACGCAGAATGGTTAAGTTTTTACAGCTTAACCTAAACCACTGCAGAGCTGCCCAAGATCTGCTGTCACAGACGGTTTTCGAGGAGGAAATTGACATTGCTGTACTGAGTGAACCGTACAAGTCAAAGGCAGAGGGAGTATGGCAACAGAGTGCGGATGGTGGTGCAGCCATATGGAGCTGCGGGCAGTCCCCCGGACACCTGTCACAGAGGGCGTCGAGACCTGGCTATGCAAGGGCTAAGGTCCAAGCAACCACCATCTACAGCTGCTACCTAGCCCCGAGCTTGCATATAGATGCCTTTAGAGACATCTTCCGAGAGCTGTGCGATGCAGCAGACCAGGAACCCTTCGGCTCGGCCTACAAGCTGGACATGGGCAAGCTCTACAGACCGCCGACGCCAACCTCCCAGGAACAACTTGGAGCTATAATCTCCACGCTGTTCCCGTCGCAGCCGCCCCTCGTGCTGCCAAACTTAGCTGCGAGTGAAGCGATCTTCACCAGCGAGGAGGAAATACTGTGCGCGGTGGCCAGCAGCAAAGCAGCCAAAGCCCCGGGACCCGATGGCACTCCCAACGCTGCACTTCATGCCATAATGAAGTCATTCCCAAGCCTATTTGCACAGGTATACAACAGGTGCATTGCGGAGCGCACTTTTCCAAGAGTATGGAAGCAGCAGAGACTAGTGCTCATCCCTAAACCAGGCAAAACGAATGACGACCCGTCCTCATATCGCCCCCTGTGCATGCTCAACACACTGGGGAAGATATTTGAGCGCATAATCTGCAACAAGTTGGAGAGAGAGATCGAAGAGCGTGGAGCCCTATCGAATCAGCAGCACGGTTTCCGGAAGAAGCGGAGCACGATCGACGCGATACGAGAGGTAACGCTAATGGCAGCAAACGCGATTGAAGGCGAAAGATGGCAGGGAGGCACCAAGCAATACTGCCTGGTCTGCACCCTAGATGTCAAAAACGCTTTCAACTCAGCAAATTGGAGCTTAGTCCTGCAGGCACTCCAACACGGCGGCATATCAGGGAACCTCACCCTCCTGATAGCGGACTACTTCAAAGATCGCGTCCTTCTGTACACATCCGACGACGGCAACCAGATGCACCACGTGACAGGTGGTGTACCACAGGGATCTGTTCTTGGGCCAATCCTGTGGAACGTCATGTATGACGGGATCCTGAGACTTCCACTACCAGATGGCTGCGCCGTAGTAGGGTTCGCTGACGATATAGCGCTGGTCACGGTGGAGAAGCACCTGTCGGATGTCTCTGCTAAGTGCAGCCTTGCAATCGACATGATGATGTCTTGGCTGAAAGACAACGGTCTCTCGCTCGCCGAACACAAAACGGAAGCAGTGCTCATAAGCAGTAGAAAGACCGTAGAGAAGGTCACCTTCCGGGTCGGCTCGACATACGTCGAGTCCAGTCCGGCGATCAAGTACCTCGGAGTCATGATCGACCATAGGCTGAATTTTAAGAACCACCTGGAGTACGCAGCGGCCAAGGCATCCAAGGCCACGGCCGCTATCTCTAGGATGATGGCCAACACCCGTGGCCCAAAGCAGCATAGCAGACGATTAATAGCTACAGTGGTGACCTCGACCATCTTGTACGCCGCTCCGATTTGGGCGGAAGCCATGAGGACTGCCAGCTACAGCCGGCAGTGTAAGTCTGTCTACAGACGCTGTGCTTTGCGCATCTCGAGCTGCTTCTGCACGGTGTCAGAAGAAGCTGCATTGGTGGTATCGGGAGCAATCCCAATAGACCTACTGGCAGAGGAGCGCAGGACTGGGAATTCAGGTAGCAGAATCCAGAGAAGCAGCACCATGGCTCGATGGCAGGATAGATGGAACAACGCGAGCACAGGACGATGGACCTACAGGCTCATCCCCGATCTGGTTCCCTGGTTGCAGAGACGACATGGTCAGCTGGACTACTACACCACGCAGATCATCACAGGACATGGCTGCTTCAAGGCTTACCTGCACAGGTTTAAGCATGAGGTCGACCCGTACTGCGACTACTGTGGCGGCGCTTTTACTGAGGACGCGGAGCATGAATTCTTCGTATGCCCCCTTTTCTCGGCGGAACGAGCCGCGCTGGAAGCGTCAATGAACTGCCGCCTGACACCCGACAACTTAGTCTGCTGCATGATGGAGACCCCCTCCAAATGGGATGCGGTTGCTGAAATGGCAGCATCCGTGATGCGAGAGCTGAGGCGCCGGGAGCAGACCCGTCGCACTGAAGGCCGATGAGCGGCATTAGGACCGCCAGCCGCCCCCGTGAAGTATAGCTTTGCGGCAGTCCCACGGGTGCGGACTCTTCCACTCTTTCCCTTTTTTGTATATTACACTTAACTCTATATTCTTTTTATACCCTTGCAGGGTATTATAATTTCAGTCAGAAGTTTGCAACGCAGTGAAGGAGACGTTTCCGACCCTAAAAAGTATATATATTCTTGATCAGCATCAACAGCCGAGTCGATATAGCCATGTCCGTCTGTCCGTCTGTCCGTCTGTCTGTCTGTCTGTTTCTACGCAAACTAGTCCCTCAGTTTTAAAGCTATCTGAATGAAACTTTGCATATAGTCTTCTATATGCTCTCACTGCTATATATGTCGGAACGGGCCGGATCGGACGACTATATCATATAGCTGCCATACAAATGTTCGATAAATTTTTAGAAAAAACAAGAAAGGAAGCTAACTTCGGCACGCCGAAGTTTGTATACCCTTGCAGATTGGTTTTGAGGTTTATATTATAGATTTAAATGCTGAAAACACTCACAAAACAGAGTTTCATTACTTGTTACCTATACTTATTATGTTTACAGTTTGACAGTTAAAGTTTTACATTCCCAGTTTTACATTTTCTCTACACCTACCGATCGGTTTATATAGCAGCTTTATGATATAGTTGTCCGATTTTTATGAAATTTATACCATAATTCTAGAATAATAAAAAAAGCTTATATCTTAGAGTAGATAAACATACGTTGAAAAACAACGAAACTATAATTTTCTTTCCTATTTATTTCTCGACCGTTCCTATGGCAGCTATATCATATAGTCGTTCGATTTTCATAAAATTTTTACCAAAATTCTGAAATAATATAAAATGGCCAATTCTAAAAAATGGTGAAAAACTGTTGAAAAACAGCAAAGTTATACGTTTTTTTCTACAAATATATCGAACATTTGTATGGCAGCTATATGATATAGTCGACATATATAGCAGTGAGAGCATATAGAAGACTATATGCAAAGTTTCATTCAGATAGCTTTAAAACTGAGGGACTAGTTTGCGTAGAAACAGACAGACAGACAGACAGACAGACAGACAGACAGACAGACAGACGGACAGACGGACAGACGGACATGGCTAGATCGACTCGGCTGTTGATGCTGATCAAGAATATATATACTTTATAGGGTCGGAAACGTCTCCTTCACTGCGTTGCAAACTTCTGACTGAAATTATAATACCCTGCAAGGGTATAAAAAGATAACTTTGCTGTTTTCCAACATTTTTGCACCATTTTTTAGATATGGTCATTTTATATTATTTCTGAATTTTGGTAAAAATTTTATGAAAATCGGACGACTATATCGTATAGCTGCCATAGAAACGATCGGGAAATTAATAGAAAACAAATTATAACTTCGTTGTTTTTCAACGTATTTTCATCTTCTCTGAGATATAAGCTTATTTTATTATTCTAGAATTTTAATATAAATTTCATGAAAATCGGACAACTATATCATATAGCTGCCATAGGAGCGATCGGTAGATGTAGAGAAAATGTAAAGGTGTGAATGTAAAACTGTAACTGTCAAACTGTAAACGTAATAAGTATAGGTAAAATGTAATGAAATAATATCTGCAAGGGTATACAAACTTCGGCGTGCCGAAGTTAGCTTCCTTTCTTGTTTTTAATAAAAAAAAAAAAAAAACATACACACACACACACACACACACACACACTAACACTTCGGAGCAGGAAATTGTTGTGTCCGCTAGGTCCCTAAACAACAAGAAGGCACCGGGTCCCGACTCGATCCCTAACAGGGCGACCAAAATGTTGCTCTCCCTGCATCCCAATGTGATCGTCGAGATCTTTAACAAGTGCCTGGCGGAAGGTACGTTCCCAGAGCGATGGAAGCGACAGAAGCTCCTTCTTCTGCCGAAGCCGGGGAAGCCCGCGGGAGAGGCGTCGTCGTACAGACCCATCTGTCTGCTGGACACGATCGGGAAAGTCTTCGAGAAGGTGATCGTCGCGAGGCTGGAGGCTGCAATAGAGCGCGCGGGCGGCTCTCGTCAAAACAGTTCGGTTTTCGGAAACGGAAATCGACTCTGGACGCTATCGAAATGGTCACCAACTTGGCCGCGAACGCCATCGCAGGCACAAGATGGAAAAATGGCGCCAAAGAGTACTGCCTAGTGGTAACACTGGACATCCGAAACACTTTTAATTCTGCGGATTGGAGGCGGACACTGGAGGCCCTGGAAGCTTTCAACATCCCCGGTTACCTACTGAGGATCATCCGCAGCTATTTCAGCGAAAGGACGCTCATCCTGGATACCTCCTCGGGCTCCAGAACGCATGAGGTCTCAGCCGGAGTCCCGCAGGGCTCCGTCCTGGGTCCTCTGCTCTGGAACACGATGTATGACGGAGTGCTTAACCTTCCGCTAACCGCAAACACCACCATAGTCGGCTTTGCCGACGACGTGGCACTGGTGGTCGTAGCGAAAGAGCTGGCAGAGGCAGAGTCAGCGGCAAACAGCGCGATCAGAGCGGTCGAGTCCTGGCTGGCAGTCGCCGGCCTAGAACTTGCCTCGCATAAGTCGGAAGCAGTATTGATTTCCAGCAGGAAGCGCGTGGAGACGGCCGAGATACGGGTAGGCGGCCTCCCAATTACCTCGCAGCGCGCGATAAGATACTTGGGCGTCATCTTGGATACACGCCTCTGCTTCAGAGAGCATCTGGAGTATATACACAAAAAGGCCAGCGAAACAGCAAGATCTCTCTCCCGAATCCTGCTTAATACCAGAGGCCCTAAGCAGTGCAGGAGGAAGCTCCTCACGAGTGTGATAACCTCGCAACTTCTCTACGCAGCCCCAGTCTGGGCAGAGGCAGCGAAGGTCAAAAGCTACGTGAGGGGCGCGGAAGGAACCTACCGCTTGAGCGCACTGAGAGTAGCGTGCGCCTTCAGGACCGTCTCCGACGAAGCGGCCCTGGTCATTGCGGGGCTGGTGCCGCTAGGCGACCTAGTGCAGGAAGCCCAGGAAGTCCGCCTCCATAGCGTACCGGACAATCCAACGGCAAGGCGCGAGGCCAGGGGGAGTGCCAGAAGCAGAAGCGTTGCCAGGTGGCAGGACAGGTGGGTCAGATCCACCAAAGGCCGCTGGGCCCACCGCCTGATTCCAGACATCAAAAGCTGGATAAGTCGGAAGCACGGAGAAGTCGACTTCTACCTGACTCAGGCTCTTAGTGGTCACGGATGCTTCAGAAGCTACCTGAAGCGATTCGGTTACGACACCGAGGATCACTGTCCAGAATGCGGGACCGGGGTGGAAGAAAATGCGCACCACGTACTCTTCGACTGCCATCGTTTCCACCATGAGCGGCAGGCGCTGGAGGAAGCCGTGGGTACGGCCATCTCAGTGGACAACCTGGTTTCCACCATGCTGGTCAGCCAGGTGACCTGGGACGCGACAGCCATGTTCGTGGCCAGCGTCTTGAAGACCTTGAGGACCATGGAGAACGAGAGCAATGCCTAGCGGCGGTACCGCGCGATACGGCCCTCTACACTGTTTCTGTTTGTCCTTCCCAGCAACCCTGTGTTACTTATGTAGTTATAGTCTTAAATGTTATGTTTTTCAAATAAAAGAATACAAAAAAAAAAAAAAAAAAAAAAAAAAAAAACACACTAACACTCGACACTACGTCACAAAAAAAAGAAAAAAGAAAAGTGTCCCCAACGCAAACTAGCTAATAAATATGTATAAAAAAAGTATAGGTACTCATCAGACAGTGGTTTAAAGATCATTAAATTGTGAAAAATAAAAAATGTTTAAAAGTATCGATATATTAAATTTTTTCTGCGATATTTTTGAAATATTTTATTGGTTGTTTAAGCTTACTAAAGTGAACTTACCCGTATTCGTTAATAAAGCCTGAGGCATAAATACTGTTTTATGATTTCATACAATGCTTTTCGAATCCTTGACCATAGAAAGGCTACAAATTCTATATTTTAGGGCTGCTCTGTGATAATTTCGATACTTTCGATGAAAGTGTTAATTTTATTTAAAGCTGCTTTAAATAATATTTTATTATTACATTTTATAGTATGCATTTGTTCTTGAATCGATATCTTGAAGCTGTTGCAATATTTTCAATATATAATTCGTAATTTTATTATAATAAAAGCAGATTTTTTGCCCCAGCTCAAAATTTCATGAAGAAATCCATGAATATATTATCAAATCACAGGCATAAATAATGTTTCAAATCAAAATTAATTAATCCACCCAGTTAATAACATATATTTGAGTTGTATGCTCAACTTGAAATGTATTAATTTATGCAGAAAAAAAGCTTCAAGTCATAAATATAATGTTGGCTTTTTCGATGTTTAAAATCTTGTCGCATAAATCAGTTTGAACGTTGTTTTTTTTGTTTTTTCTTTTTTATTGTCTTGTATCTGTCTACTTTACAGCTTATTAATTATTCAGTTGGGATCTTGACCACAGTACTAGTAATTTCCCTACACTTTTACAAATTGTTACCTACAATTTCTAAAATATTTAGAAATTTGTTTGTTTTAGATTGTTTTTTTGTTTTAATTTATTTTTCCTTAATTATTTTCTTAAATATAGAAAGATATTTTGATGAGTGTTGGATAGTTTCTTATTTTTTTTATTTATTTTATATGTATATATTATATTTTTTATGTTTTTTACTAGAAAATGGCTACGGCGCCGGTTTGCCTTTTGTCTCTGCCTTTGGCCTATTGATTTTAGCCGTGAATGCCGCCTCGAAATGGAACGGAGACAAAGCCTCGAAAAATGAAAACTCCTCCGCCAAGTGCATTTAACCAAATGAGCGACAACTAGGAGGGGAAAACTGATGGAAAATTAGGGGGCGGTAAAGTTGGGAGAAAACTCTAGGAGGTGGCAGAATATAGGGATATATAGTGCTGACATTTATGGCAATGCCACGACATGACGCCTGATGGCTGACAATGATGATGATGATCATCGTGGATGTGGAATGTGCCAGGGGATGACAATGCATCAACGGACAAAGGAAGCAGGGCGGAGACGGACTAAAGGAGTAAAGGAGTGTTTGTTGTATGCAAAAGAGCTAACAAAAAAAAAAAAAAAAAAAAAAAAAAAAGAAGGGTTTTGGAGGGAAAACTCTTTGGGGAGAGAGGCAACTCACCCCCTTTCTCGTGTCGAGTGCTTTTGTTACCATTGTTGTTGCCGGCTCAATGGCTGAAAAATGGAAAAATGGATAGATAATAACTTGTGAAAATAACTTTGGCACTTGAACGACATTGAGGGAAGGGGCAACACGAAAGCCCAAGCCTCTCGACAGCGAGAGCTAGCTGCACTGCATCTCATAAATGCTGTCAAAATCATGGCCCATGGTCCATATTCGACACTGAAAATTTTCTGACAGATGCGAGTGCATCAAGTTCAGATTGCATATATCGTACTTACATATATGGGAGTATTTTTTTTTCTGCCTTTTTTTTTATTTTGTGGGAGTGTGAAGCAAACTCCCCATTGAATGTTGTTGCCTCGAAATGAAATCGTTTTGATTGTCGCTTCAAGTGTCATTGAACGTTTTGGGTGGCATGGCAAAGAAAAATGTATAATGGGGGGAATATATATACATATATATATATATATATGTTTATGCATATATGGGGAATAAACGTTGTGAGAGGGGTGTAGGAGAAGTGAGATGTGTTATTAAATTGATTGAGGATAACCTTTTAGGGTAGGCACTGAGGAAAAAGTGCAATTCTGAGATTTGTTTGCACTGTTTATATAATTAGTTTATATTAAAATTTAATTTACTCTTCTCCAGTAATGAATATTAACTGTATTTATCAGTACTTTTAACCAAAATTACTAATAAATACAGTAAAAACTACTAAACATATCTGGGACTATATTCTGGCTATTATATAATAAGGTTTCTAGGAGTTTTTAAATTTTAAAATAAATAAATGTATGTTTTTGCCAAATTAGGCTTTATTTTTTACAAAATAACTATCAACAAAATTTCCTTTTTTTTTATTTTTAAATCGTATTTAGCGTTATCGTTTAGCGATGTCTCCACCATATTTATCTTATTTCATTTATTCCATTCCATTTATTTAATGTATCGTTTATTGTCTATCAACTTTTGCCTATCGATATCCCTATAACTATTAGTAATCCATTGCTTTCGATCTTACAGTAACAACTTTATCCGTCTTAGCTAGGATTTGTAAAAGATATTCGTATATATTTCTCCATTGCCACTCTTATGTATCGTATTTAGCCTCTTGTCCATCGATATATTCCCCTTAAAACAACCTATGGATGTTGGGAAACCCAATCGCATGACCCAACTACAAATACAAAATACGAAAGATACGAATGCAACAGCAATACAAACTCCGTATCTTTCTGCGACGTTTGTAATTGTTAATTGAAAAAGTCAACAACAACGACAGCGACAACACAAAAACTGAATTGAATACGTTACTTTTATAACATATTTTTCATACTCACTGTTTTTATAGCCATTGCTGTTATCGGCTTCACACTCTCGATCACTTTTACTGTCATTCCGGCAATTCACACTTGTCTTTGAGCCTCCATTGTGAAGATGGAGGTGGAAAAAAAAACAAAGAAATATGAAAAATAGTTCGGAGTTGTGGGAAATTGTGGGGACTTATTTATTAAAAGGGTTTAAGGTTTTTATTGAAAATTTATTCAAGCTTTGAAAGACTTTTAAAAATATATATTACTATACCAAATAGATACTTTTCTTTCTTATAAAAGAATTACAAGCAAACCAAGCCACTTGAGAATCTTTCCTAGTTATCTCTGGCTCTGCCTATAGTTTATTATTAAATTATTTCATCATCTGGTACCTTTTGGTTAGATAAGACATTGGTTTTACACAATAGTTTCCACACTTCAAATAAGTGTCACTGATTGAGGCTAGAAATAGTATTTAAAGAAATGCATTGCCTAAAACAAGTAGAGAACTTGGAGGAGACTTGGAGGTAAGCCAAAATTTGTGTACCTTTAGAATAGAGTTCGATTTATTACCTTATAATTTAACTAATAATATACGAATAGAATTTCAATGAATTTTTGGCACTCCACCACACAATCACATTACCACACACCACACTACCTTTACCCTTAAATCCAACATTCAGCTGGTTTACCACTCAGAAAATGCTAGAATTAGTTGTATTTTTTAGGCTTAACAAATCTGCTTAATACAATTTTTAAGAAATCAAAAATGTTGCCAAATATAATACCCTGTTTGGGTACAAAAAGCAATCCCGACATATAATTTCTTACAAGGTTTTTAACTAAAATTATAATACCCTGGCAATGGTATAATAACGACAACATGGAGATTGCGAATGGAATGTTAGTCTTATATGGAGACGCATCCTATGCAAACTATCTCTGTGTGTGTGAGTGTGTGTGGCACTTTTTTAATTAAATTCACTTTCAAAAATACCGCTAATCATTCGAACAAAAGGCCAGCGAAGTGAACATTTGCATATTCGTTTGTCTCGAATGTGTTTTTTTGCGTTTTTGCGACTCTTATTTTGTTTTTTTCTTGAGTCAGCAGGGGGGCGTGGCATGTGAATACTTTGTGAATACACCACTGACTGGAACCACTGATCGATCTAGGCAATATACATCTATATGTATATATACATATATATATATATATATATATATATGTAAAAGTGAAATCCGGGGGAGATGAGATGCGAATTTTTGGGCACCACCCGGGGTCGGGTTGGCAATCCGTTTGCTTGTCCCTCATCAATGGCCAACAAATTAGCCAACACACACATATGGCTGGCGCCTTTTGTACTTGTCCGATCTTTGAATCTCTAAATCCAACTTGGATTCCCCAACCAACATGCACGTAAGTGTTGGCCAAAAAAAATAAAACGCTGTTGCGCCTTAATTAAGACCAGAGCCCAGAGTCTCGAGCCTCATCGGCCAATCGGGGTTACGCAAGGCACACACTTAATGCAACCAAGTCGAAGCTGAATTAAATACACAAACATACAGTTAAGATATGGTAAAAAAAAAAAAATATATATATATATATATAAAAAGAAATACTAAAACAGTAAATGCAACAAATACAACAAAATACAAATACAATATTAAAAAGAAAAAAAAACTGTACAAACTTTTAAGACACAGAAAGAGCTTGGATGCCAATAAAGAAATATACACGTTTTATTTACATATTTTTTGTTGTTTAATGTTATTATGGGTTCTTATAAGCTATACAGCACGTGAAATAGGGTAATTAAACAATGTAGATAAAATATTAAAAAAAATTATATAAAAAGAAAAAAATACCTAAGAAAACTGCTTTGGAAATGGATGATTTTCTACGATTTATATATTTTTATTTCTATCTCTGGAATTTCTATATTAATTTTTAAAATATTAGTGCCAACAAACAAATTATTGCTAGTTAATTTTATATATTTTTATATTTTTTATTTATTTATTTGTTCAGCTGAAAATAATGTAATTGCTGCACTGTTTTGTGCTGAACCAATAAATAAATAAAATGTTTAAAAATATGTAACCTTAACTAGCAATAATATTATAAAATTATTCATAAACATAAATACGTCAACTATAGTTTAGTTTTCATATTAAAAACGTATAATTTATATAATTAATTAGCATATAAAAGCTAATTACCTAATCACAAAATAATCTGACAGCAAATGTGTTTATTATAATTTTATTATATTAAATATATTTTGATAACTTAATCTGGCAAATATATTTACCAGAATTTAATTTTTAAATACTTATGTATTTATATACTTTTTTTAGTCTACTAAATTATATCCTTAATCCTTAGTTATATTCCTAAAACCCTCTCTTTCTCTCTCTTTAAAATTTTCCATTAAAAAAAATTTTTAATAAAAAACTAATAATAATATTTACAAGTTTTTTAAAAATCCATTTTAAATAAAAAAAACTCTTTTTTTTTACAAGTTTTCATTTAAAAATTTTTTTTTTAATACAAAAGTTTCCTCAACGATTTCCTCTTAATTTAATCTCCGACGAGGATTAATTTCGTGGGCGGGGCACTACACTTGTTCAAGGTCATGGATCCTGTTTTTATATATTATATATATTTTTTTTTTATTAGCGGCATCCTCCTTATTCAACGATAATTCGATAAACGTCCCGACATTAATCTCTCTCCTTCCATCCTCGAAGTTCACAGTTCACCGCTAATTAGTTGCTGGAATATACATACATATACACTTCTTAACAATATATATATTTACAAAATTATATATCGTAGTAGGTGCCAGTTTTTTAATGAGCGGAATGCTGGCATTAACCTGGCGCCCAGTACACCGAGTCCAATAGCAATCTCTAGAGGTTGGAGGTACCGCTGCCGAGTTTAGAGTCTGAGGCTTTTTCAAGTAACCGACAGACAGACGACTGTGCCGCGAGTCACTTTTTATGTTTTATGTATTGATTTTATTTGTACACAGAAAAAAATAAAATTAAATGAAGTTATTAAAGGAGTTTAAATTTAGCTTACGTAATTTTGTGGAAATTCTTGCTGCTTTCCACAAATTTACTGAATCTTAATTTAAACTTCTTTATTTATTTAATTTTAATTTTTGTTTTTAGTGCACAAATTAACAGCTATTAAATAAGAAATAAGTTAAACTAGAAATATAAAAATTCGCTTAAAATTAGAAATTAAATTGTTCAAGGAATAACTTTTCTTTTTAATAGTTATTTGGGAATTATTAGCAATACATTCTTGGGAAAATATCCTTTTATTTAAAAATTTATAATGAAAATAAAAAGTTGAACTTTGAATTTAAGGACTTCCCAAATGTATTAAAAATCGGAATTAATTATTGAATTAAGGGTTTAATTTAGGATTCTTATTTTATTTATTTATTTATTTATTATTATTATTATTTTTTTTTTTGTTAATATTTTCGTTTATGACTTCCTCTTTATTTTGTTGAGTGTATTGAATTAGCCGTGCTTTTTGTTGCTGCTGTTGCCGCTGGCGGCGGTCTCCGTTGCCGCCGTTGCGGTTTTGTGTCCCATAATTATGTCAGCTGCAGTGGCACAATCATAAATTTTCGCCGTTGTTGTTATTTTCCATGTATTCTGCGGGGTTGAATTATTTTGTGCAAAAAAAAAAAAACACAAACATTTTTGTTTTTTATAATTTATTAGCCATTTTGCTGGCAAATCTGCAATTGCCTGGCATTCATCAACAAAGACGGAAAGAACTTGCAGGAAAGCAAGTCCTTAAATCCTATTTTTTCTTAGATATTTTTAATTCTTAAATTCCAATTTAATAATAAATATATAACTCTTTTTCTTGCAGCTCAAAAAAACAACTCTCCGAATTAATTCGAGCCGACCAAAAGACGCAATGCCCCCGAATATTAACGAAAATCCAACGAAATTTTGCTAGATAAGAATTCTAAATCAAGAATTCTTAAAAATTCAACGAAAAAACTGTTAAACAAAAAGCGAAAGCCCCAATTCCATTTAAAAAAGAAAACAAAACGAAAAATAAATCGACACTATGGCCATGTTAGAGGCTCGGCCTTACAGGCCCTTCAAGTCCAGCGAGGAGTATCTGGAGGCCATGAAGGAGGATCTCGCCGAGTGGCTCAGCACCCTCTACCCGGAGCTGAGCATCAATGCGGATAACTTTATGGATCGCTTGGACACGGGCGTGGCCCTATGCAAGGTAGGCTCAAAAGCAAATGAACTTTAAATGGGCGGAAAGAAATCAAGAATAAATATGAAAGAAAGCTGGAAAAATTCACACTTTTTCCCCTCCCCCAACTCTCTGCAAGAGTGCTAAGAGGGCTCCACAGATTTCCATTTCATATTTTTTTTTTATTTTTTTTTATGCCTTGGCTAAAAGGCTTCTCCGGCACTCCAGGAAAAAGCAACAACGTGGAAACGAGGTCAACCCAGGGGGAGTAGGGGAGAGGTAGTAGGGAGGGAGAGAGGTTCATTGAGCCAAAAGCGCTCAGGTGGCTCAGGTTGGTTAACTGAAAAGCGTTTTTGAGAACAAAGTTCAGCCAGAACCAAAGCCATAAATGAGGCACTAGACTAATGCAAGCAAGCTAATAAATGCAAATAAAAGCAAAATGTCAGCCAGGGAAAAGGTTTTTAAGGTCTAAAAGTAATTAGAAATGGTAAAATAATTAAGCCCTGAAATTGAAAGGAGATAATTAAACAGCTGAAAAAAGAGGATATTAGATTGCAAATAATTTAAATATTTGTAATGATTTTTTGATGCATTTCTCATATGTGCTTTGTTTTTAAATTGAATTTTTAACAGATTCTGTTAACTAACTTTCAGTTAACTAACTTTCAGTTAACTAAATTTCAGTTAACTAACTTTCTGTTAACTAACTTTCTGTTAACTAACTTTCCGTTAACTAACTTCCTGTTAACTACCTTCCTGTAAACTAACTTTCTGTTAACTAACTTTCCGTTAACTAACTTCCTGTTAACTAACTTTCTGTTAAATTAACTTTTTCAAGGACTTCTAGTCTAAATATTCGGCTTATTTATTCTTTTCTCTCCTTATTCACAACTTTCTTTTAAGAAATAAATTATTAAATAAATTCTCTATCTAAATTATAAAAAAAAATAGAGAGAGAATTTTGAAATCACAAACCAATTCGCAGACAGAATGCTTGGTTTGGTTTTGGTTTTTGGTGGCACATGCCATAACCACAACCCCTGCCTCAGCCCCAGCCTGTGCCTGTGCGTCTGTTTTTCTGCACCCAATCCTCACCTGGCTCCACATCTTCCTCCTCTGTCTTGTGGCCCTCGCTGTGCTGCTGTGTTTTCTCTGTTTTTCTTTTTCTTTGTTTTTTTCTTGGTTTTCTTGGCGCTGAGTGGCGCCAGTAGCACCCGACATCGTCACGCTGGAGGCCAATAGCAAGACCTCAACCCGTAGACAATTTGTCTTGACTTGTTGTTGTTGTTTTTGTTGCTTGGCCCGATGTAGCAGTTTGTGGGGATTCGTAACGGCCGAGAGATCGGATTCGTATGCGCCTTCCTAGCCTAAAAAAAAAAAAAAAAATAAAAATAAAAAAAAAGAGATCTCCTGCTGTGAGCTGAGGAGCTGGGAATTCTATGTCGTCAGTGTGTGTATTTTGGCCAAAAAGAATTTACAGCTTAACCCTTTGTAAGCCCAATTTTTTTGTGGGGGATTTTATTAAAAAAATGTATTAATTATATAATTTTAAAACATATATATAATTATATAATAATTTAAATGCAAAATACAAAAGTATGAATTAAAGAATAATAAGGAAAACAATAAACTTATTTAAAGCATGTTAAAAATAAACTGCAATATATTTAAATTTTTATATTATATAATTAATATAATTATATACAAATGTATTAAACATAATTTATATAATTATACAAAAATTTAATATATATTATAGCTGGTTTTTAATTTTAAAACATGAATTAAATAAGTTTTTCATTTTAATTTTTATAATTTTATTCATATTTTATGAACATATTTCTTTAAAGATAAAATCTTTGAAATTTTCACACTTTAACTGGTTTGTGTTAATACCAATACTGATCAGTGTTGGAAAATACGTAAATTGTTATCGGAATAATCTTATTATTCGTTTTTACCAGGGATCGTAACAGTTATAATTTTTATAATAAAAATTTTGAAATAAGAGTTATTTTACAATTATATAGAAAAAATAGGAAATTAATTCTTATTATTCAAGTTTTATAAAAAAGTTGTAGAATAATTATTATTTTTCAATTTCTATATAAAAATTGAGTTATAACAATTATTTGCAATTTTTAAAATAATAATTGAAAATTAAAATTATTCTCCAATTTTTTATTTTAAAAATTGAAAATAACAGTTACGTGTCAATTTTTATTTTAAAAATTGAAAATAAAAATTGAATCGCAATAACTTTCCAACGGAGCGGTATATCTTAAAGATTGGCATATATAATGATTCTACGCTTCAATACCTTTCGTTTGATGTATATATTGTGGTTGTTGCATGTACACAAATATGTACATGAACATAAGTGCATATAATAAAAAATTCACCGTTTCACAAACAAACATGAATACTGAGATAATTACCCAGCTACAGGTAATAATATTTAAATATAAAGGTGACAATTTATTATATATATTTTTGTTATCCGCATTTTGGGCTTTCCATTTGTAAAAGGTATTTTAGTATCCTTGTTTGTTTGGGGAATGTAATAAGCAGTACGTATACGCATATTTTTATGCATAAGCAATAACCACAATATATACATCAAACGAAAGGTATTGAAGCGTAGATTAATTACATATATAAATCTTTAAGATATACCGCTCCGTTGGAAAGTTATTGCGATTCAATTTTTATTTTCAATTTTTAAAATAAAAATTGACACGTAACTGTTATTTTCAATTTTTAAAATAAAAAATTGGAGAATAATTTTAATTTTCAATTATTATTTTAAAAATTGCAAATAATTGTTATAACTCAATTTTTATATAGAAATTGAAAAATAATAATTATTCTACAACTTTTTTATTAAAATTTAAAAATAAGAGTTAAAGCGCAATTAAAAAATAAAAATTGGTTATAAAAGTTTATTTTATTTTTGAACTCTCCTTAAAAAATTATGGGATACCTAAATTTTTTATCTTTCCAGCTCAATTTTTTGGTAGTAACTTTTATTTTACTCATAACTCTTATTTGCAATCCCTGGTTTTTACAACATATTGAAACAACGGAATCGAAGCAGAAATATGGAAATGTGAAAATGTTAAGATAAAATATAAAAAAATATATAAATACTTATTTATTATATATAATATATATTATTAAATATTAATTTATTATATATAACATTTATTGATTTTCCAAACCTAGAAAAATAAGATTAGAGGCTTCCCCTTACCCACTGCGACCCCACACAGCGCCTCCACCTGTGTACAGTGGGCACACACAGGCAACAACTCCTTCCTGATCCCTATCCCGATCCCGATCCAGATCCCTCGGCGAGTGCTCGATATGGTGATGGATATGCCGCTTTGATCTTCTGTCGTCTGACGCTGTCTCGAAATAAATGAAAATGACTCACGAGACGCGACCAAAGAAAAAAAATCTGAAAGGAGATGGAGGAGGAGGAGTTGCTCTTCTGCCGGAAATGTCATAAGCATAAATATAATTTTTGATAATTGTGTGTGTCGCGGAGCGTTAATGGAACTTTAATTGAAAACTCCCCAAAAAAACAAGACAGCTGGAAACAGTTCCCTTCTCGTGAGCTGCAGTGCCTGCTCTGTGATGTCTTCATCGCCGTTTCGTAGGAACGATCGTAATTACCACTTTGATGGCCACTTTCAGGGGGGCCAATTAGCCAAAAAGCAGGAGAAGGAGAAGGAGGAGTAGTTGAGAGATCGTTAGCCGTCGTCTTGGCAGATCATTAGCGAATTGTCTTAACGATCTGTACAAGCCAATTGCTTGCCAATTTATCTAGTTAATTATACGGATTTTTCTATAGTTAGAACTCTACATCGCATAAAGTGCATCCACTTTTTATGTATTTCGCATTTTATTTTGTGTTGCAACTTTGTTGCCAAGTGTTTTCCGCCTTATTCCGCTTGCTCTGGCTAATTGAATTTGATAAACAGAAATAAATGAAAAAATAAGCTTCGACCGACCAGGGAAGGCTTTTAATTGACCAACCAATTATAGCCGTAGATAAGCCAAAACGGGGGGTTAGATATGCCTTACTTCCGTAGATATTTGGGTTATTTGAATGATTTAGGGTACAGGAAAATGAACTAGAATATAATTTTTAAGTAAAAAAACGCGCTTCATATTCAAAACGCTTTCTAGAATTGCCTTGACTTGTGGCACAGTGTTGCAAAGTCTGTTAAACTCGCCAAGTGGTCAGTTCCGTTCTTGAAGTTGAAGTTTTTTAGAAAGTGGGCATTCCTATTAAGTGTCAAAAGTCCTTCACGAAAAAAAAAATACAACTAAAAAACCAAAAGAAAACTTAAAATAAAACATAAATTAAAAAAGGAAACCCGTAAAGGAACCCACAAAGAAAACCCCTAAAGAAAACACCTAAAGAAGGCCGTAAAGAAAACCTCAGACCGCACGTGGCCTTGCTTCCCCGCCCGAAATGGCAACATATACTACCCGGACTTCTGATCCTGGCCAGACTCGTCACAAGAAGCGCAAGGTATACAGGCAGCGCCGCTGGGCACGTGCACGCAGTGCCAGCAGCGAGGAGAGCAGCTCCTTTTCCTCCGAAGAATCTAGCTCAGAGGAGCCCAGCATCACTGGGAAAACGGCCACTGAAGCTAAAGCTAAGGCCAAGGCAGCCTTGTCATCCCCAGATTCATCGCCAGCTAGATGGCATTTGTCTTTCAAAACAAAGTCCCGTTCGCCTGAGCAATCGTCTCACCGTTCGGGATCTCCTACCCCATCTCCTCCCAGGACTGGCAGAGGCAAGTCTAGCTTCTACAACTTGACTCCGAGTCCCGACAGTCGCCGCTATTGCAGTCGCAGTGCTTTGAGGAGCGTGGCCGTGGTCAAGTCGAAGATCAACACCAAACGAAGGAGCCCCTCCCCAACCGATGAGAGATCTTCTAGCACCCCGGGCCGCAGTCGCCGAGATTACTTTTCGAGAAGCAGGACTTGCAGTCGCACGCCACCCCGCTTCTATCCCGTCAAGGATGACTCTTCCACCACCAACTCTTCCCGCTCCCTCTACCGCTTATCCCAGTCATTGGACACATCAAAAAAAGTGGAAAAGTACCGCCAACGCTATAATATAATGGTGGCCAGCCTGGATAACCGCCCGATGCCGGCACCAGTGACCTGTTACCGGAACATCGACCTGCCGGAGTTCACCCGCCGTCAGATAGAGCAGCGCTGCTATGCAGCATTCTCACCCGTCCAGGCTCAGGTCTGGCCTTTGGCCATTGAAGGACGCAATGTGATGATGGTCTCTAATCCTGGTTCCGGGCAGACTCTGGCCTACCTGCTGCCCGGCATCCGTTGTATCGCTCGGCACCGCAAAGCTGGATCATTGGATGGACCCTTGGTCCTGTTGCTGGTGGCCACACGCGATGCTGCCATACAGCTGCAGCACACGGTGGAGACCTTTGGATATCCCGGAATGTGTAGCTGCTGTATAACCGGAAGTAACAGCCGCCGGCAGAAAACCACCTCCTCTTCCTCCTCCTCCTCTCCCTCGATTAAGAAATCCTCAAACTATGACTTGATAGTGTCCACACCAACCCGCATTGTGCACATTCTGGACAAGATTAACGCCGACGAGGATGATGATGACGCGCCGCTGATGGATCTACGTCGTTGCTTGTATGTGGTGCTCGATAGCGTTGACCGAATGCTGAACGTGGGCCTAAAGAGCCACATGATACGCATTATCCAGCACTTGCGTCCGGATACCCAACTGGTGGTCAGCTCTTTTGCCTGGTCCCGTGCCGTTCAGCGTCTGGCCCGTACCTATATGGGTGACTTTACCCTGGTCCGTGTGGGATCCTTGGACGATAGTGAAGAATCTTCGCCGCCACACCTTTCCACGTCCATTGAGCAGCGGGTGAGGGTCATCAGGGAGAGCGCCAAGCTGGAACATTTGAAGGAGGAACTCACTACAATCTATGATTCAAGCGATCTTGATCCCGGCAAGATCTTGATCTTTGTCCATCGTCGCAGCAGTGTCGATGAGCTGGTGACTTACGTACGTGTGTTTGTCCACTGCCATGGCATCCACAGTGGTCGCCCTCTCAAAGAGCGGGATGAGGCAAAGCATCAGTTTTGGAGAAAATCCTGCAACATTCTGATTACAACCGATTTAAGCTCCTGCGGCATGGACCTGCCGGACATACGTTACGTGATCAATTATGATTTTCCCGAATCTCTGGATCGTTATATACGCCGCCTGGCCAAGGTTGACACCGTTTGCACCGGGGATTGTGTGGCCATAAGCTTCTTTACCCGCGAGGATGAGCGGCTGGCCAACTCTTTGGTCCAGCATCTGGTGAAGATGGAGCAGCATGTGGAGCCGTGTTTGCGTGATTTGATCAGAGGGTCAGCAGAAAGAGAGGAACGAGGACGCAAACGTGGACGAGAGCAGGATGATGAGGCCAATGAGGAGGCCAATGAGGAGGCCAGGGCCAGGCGCAAACGCATGCGCAATCGTCGTCGCGCCCAGCTACGTCGTCTCAATCGCATTCGCAAGGGTCATAACTAGAGGGGAGTCCTGGCCAAGTCTCTGGGTTTTTCAAATCCTTTGAAAATCAATAAAAACCAAGAAAACGTAATTAAATAATAACTTATTATTGTTTATTTTGTACTCATAACATAAGGGCAATAATACTTGTATAAATTGCCAAGAAAAATCCAAGGAAACCCCAAGAAAATATCGCCTACCTATTGTACAATTCGTCTGACATATATGGGTCACTGGTCAGTGGTTGGTATTATCCATGTTATATATATATATTCCACGTTCCACGTTCCCAATCACCGGGAGTTATTTAGTTGTTTGCGCCAAAAGCAAATGGAAATGAATCAAAATTCATTAGAGCTGAATTTATTGTGTTGACCATTTGATTTCCAGTTTCAGTTTCAGTCAGAGATATATATATATACATATATCGCTATGCTATATCACCGCCCGATATCTGTCCGCGTGGCCAACACAGGTGGCTTGGCTTTGGCTTGCAGCTGAGTTTTTGTCCACCTAAAAAAAAAAAAATAAAAAAAAAAAAAACAAAAATAAAGAAATAAAGCAGGAAAAAAATGTAAAGGGGGGCGGTCGGGCCGTGTCTAATCCGATTTTGACTTTATTAACGGTGCAATTTGTACCGACAACTGGCAGGCGAGCTGGCAACGGGGAGCGAAGCCAACTGGCAGCCAAAAAACTCCCAACTTTTAACTCCCAACTCTTGACTTCCCAAAAAACTGCGAACTCCTGATCCCACACAGAAAGTAAAAATCCTTTAAAAATCCAAAATCGTATTATTTATATTTGGAAATTTGAAATTTTAAAGGATTTATCGAAAAAAAATATAGCTCTTGTTGAAATATCGAAATTTTAGATATCGAATTTAACAATTTATAAATATATTTCACTTTTCTATATTTTAAATTTTTAAATATGGAAAATATAAATTTTCGCTTTATATATATTTTTAATTCAATAACTATATTTTATTTAACTTATTTAATTAATATTATTTTTATTTTATTATTTTTTAAAATTAATTCTTGATTAAAATCAATTGACATAAATTAAGACTGTATACCTAATTTCTGGTTCGTTTCTTTCGGTGTAATAACTACCGCCGAATCCGAGCCCCAAAGCGATTATTATTTATGGCTGCGAGTGTTGGCCCCACACTCTCTGCTCTCCCCTCCCCCCTCTTGACTCCCCAACAACCCCCACAAATTGTATGCTAATCGCTTGGACCCCAAAGACATTGGCAGCTGTCCCAAGTGGAGCTGGACATGGTCTGGGGACCTGAGACCTGGAACTCTCGATTGTTTTCGGCGAGTGTGCCTGATTTATGGAGTGTCGCTGACTAATTTGAGCTCCTTGGGGTGTGTGTATGAGTCTAAGCTGAAGTCTGAGTCTGAGTCGGAGTCTGGGCTGGAGCTACAAATAGTAATGACCATTCTAGGGATGGCAGAAAGCGTGACAAGAGCCGCTCACGATCAGCAACGATCGATACTGAGAGGGAACACACTATTTCCTGGCTATATTTAGAATCGCAAAAAGGTCAGCGATTACGGGGGCGGTTTACCCCACCTCCCAAAAAAAAGTAAAAAAAAAAAATAACGAATGTCCAAAATAGGAAATCGATAAAACAATCGATCGTTTGGGTGAAGAGTGAGTCATCGAAGCAATTGTAACATTTGCACAGTGAAGAAAAATGAAAAGGAAAAGGGAGTTGAAGTTAATATAATAAAGGATAACAAGTGTAAATGGAAATAGTTTTCCTTCGATAAAGATAATTGACAATTGAAAAAGAAAAGTAAGTTGAAGTTAATATAAGACAGAATATACATAATATAATAATTTTTTATTGATCGATTTATAAATAGAAATCTTGATAGATTATTATCGATAAATAAACCAAATACCAATCAATAAGCGGCAAGGACACACTTAGCAAATTGCCAAAGTTATGATTAGAAACAAAAGCATATAGAAAGAGAGGTAATGCCACCAGATTTATATATATATTTTTTTTGCAAACTCCAATCCCATTCCCGTGGCTAGCTCAGGTGGTTCCCACGCACGGGATGCGTGGTGAGTGATGGCAAACTGTCAACTTCTGTCAGGGCCGACAAAATAAACAAAAAAAAAAATATATAAATAAAAAACAAAAAGACTTTAAAACAAAACCTTAAAAACGAAAAAACTAAAATACAAAAATCCAAGCAAAGCGAACAAACTCTGTTTTTTTTTTTTTTTGTGAATTTTCAAGCCAAATAAGAAAACAGCGGCAATGGCGTGGGTTGTCGTGTCAGCCAAGTCCAAGTCGGGCCGTGATCTCTCCGTCACGTTTGCTAAATAAAATTAATATTTACATATGTTCCGTATTTACACACACACACACCGCAACTAGCTGCTTTTCTTTTTTTTTTTTTTTTTTTTGTTGGCCAAAAGTGGACAAATAGCCAAATAGACCCGGGCATGGCCAGGCAATTTGCACGATCCGGAGATTCGCTGAGGTGATCCCAGCCAGCGTCAGCCAGCACGCATCATAATTCGTCCGTGATGATCTCGTAAGGGGATTTCGTGATCCGTGATCCGTGATCCACGGGAACTGACTCACACTGGCCATGGCGATAAGGAATCGCTGCCAAAACGGATATAAACCAAAACCGCGATTGGTAGAGATTTTGTATTTGCTCAAGATCAATTAAGTCTCCAAAAATGGTAATAGATATGGTTCAAAAAATATTTAATATTGTTTAATATTATTTAAAAATATTTTAGAATGTTTAAAAATATTAGAAAATGTTCTAAGATGTTTAAAAACATTTTAAAATATTAAAGAATATTAAAAAAAATTAAAAATAATTTAAAAATATTTTTTAAAAATATTAAATATTAACAAATATTAAAAATATTCAAAAACATTTTAAAATATTAAAAAATATATTAAAAAATGTTACAAATTATTACAAAATATTAAAAAATATTTTTTAAAAATATTTAAAAATGTTAACAAATATTTAAAAATTTTAAAAAGTTTAAGAACTTGCTTATTTAAGCAGTTTTCCCTCGAATTTTCACTATATGTATGTATACTATACTATGTAAGGAACAGTAAGATATATAAAGATAAACTAGAATCGGTTCAACTTGAGGCTTTTTGGCGAATAGATCATCAGATAATATCAGTTAATGGTATTGGTAATATACAACTGGCCAAAATCCGTAATGCTTTTCTCGTGTATCTTGTCTTTTTTGGCATGTTTTTGTTTTCCTTTTTTTCTTCTCGGTTTTCTGATGTTTTTGGCAATTGGAAACAGGAAACACACCAAATCGGACAAATTGGACAAGCGCGACAAACAGAGATCTCGACATTTTGGTGGCTTGTTCTGAGTCTCGGACTCTGTGGCCGTATCTCTGTATCTCCAAGTGTATCTGTATCTGTATCTGTATCTTTAGATACTTGTACTCGCGGGCAGCTCTCACTTTAGATCGGACTCTAATTTGGCCAGAGTCTAAATTCAAGTTTATAACTAAATATGCTCAAAGTAAGCAAAGGTATATTGTAGCTCTCTAGCTAACCTCGAATACTGCTGCTGCGGCTGCGTTGCGTTTGCCACATTTTTTAACAACTTCACCCACATTCAAAATTCGTTTTGGCTTTGGCCAACAAACCAGTTCGGTTTGTTTGTTGTTTTTTTGTGTTTTTTTTTCACCGTTTCTTGGGCTTTTTGCCATCGAATTCTGCCACTTTTGGCTATATCCAAAATGCCCATCTAGCCGGGTTTTTGTTGTTTTCTCTCGTTTCCCTTTTGTCCCGCCCTTTTATTTTCTTTCTCTCCCAAGAATCCAAAATAATAATAATTTGAAGCACCGGCAGAAACAGCAACCTGACCTTATAGAGAACTTGGAAGTTAAAACCAAAAATTAGCTCGATCATTATCATTATCAAGCGGGGCCATTTAAGGAATTACCTCTATTAAATGTTAAAGGTATTTAGCCAAAAAAATGATGCTTTTTATGTTGGCAATTAAATAAAAGATGTGCGAAAAGGTAGCATTAGTAAAAATTCAGTTTATTACATCAATAAATAGGTCATTTACATAAAATATCCATTATTTTGGATTTAATTAAAGTAAAATGAAATTCAAAATTATAGAAAAAAGTTGTTCAAGTTTTAAATTAGTATTTATCTTTGCCCTATTTTAAAATATATTTTTAAAAATAGTTAATATTATTATTCCCCTAAAATATCATCAATTTATTTTCTGCAATTAAAACTAATGGCAAAAATATGTTTTTGTTTAGTTTTCTTTTTTTTTTGTTTTGTATTGTTTATTGTCTTATGAGTAGTCACCGATGAAAAATAGTTTTCGTGTGAAATCACACACACTTTCGATTGTTTTCAACATATGGTTTTTAAAAATACAGCAAAACAATAACCCGAGCTCCTTACTGGGTTAATTGGATTGGGAGAGCTACTTACTCGAATTACACTCACCAGGCGGAGCCCCCCAGCCCCCACTTGTTGCACATTCCCAATGTCATTTTGTTACAAATTTCCAATTTAAATCAAGCCAAGCAGAAATATTTTTAATTTTCTTCTAAATTTTGGGGATATTGAAATAAGTTATAACAATCAAAATAACTAGGGATATTTATACCCTTGCAGGGTATTATAATTTCAGTCAGAAGTTTGCAACGCAGTGAAGGAGACGTTTCCGACCCTATAAAGTATATATATTCTTGATCAGCATCAACAGCCGAGTCGATCTAGCCATGTCCGTCTGTCCGTCCGTCTGTCCGTCCGTCCGTCCGTCTGTCCGTTTCTACGCAAACTAGTCCCTCAGTTTTAAAGCTATCTGAATGAAACTTTGCATAGAGTCTTCTATATACTCTCACTGCTATATATGTCGGAACGGGCCGGATCGGACGACTATATCATATAGCTCCCATACAAATGTTCGATAAATTTTTGGAAAAAAAATTATAACTTGGCTGTTTTTCGATATTTTTGCATCAATTTTGAGATATGGCCATTTTATATTATTTCAGAATTTTGGTAAAAATTTTATGAAAATCGGACGACTATATCTTATAGCTCCCATAGGAACGATCGGAAAATGAATAGGAAAAAAATTATAACTTCGTTGTTTTTCAACGTATTTTCATCTACTTTGAGATATGAGCTTTTGATATTATTTCAGAATTTTGGTAAAAATTTTTTGAAAATCGGACAACAATATCATATAGCTGCCATATAAACGATCGGTAAATGTGGAGAAAATGTAAAGCTGGGAATGTAAAACTGTAACTGTCAAACTGTAAAACCAATCTGCAAGGGTATACAAACTTCGGTGTGTCGAAGTTAGCTTCCTTTCTTGTTTTTTTTAATTTTTATTTCGTTTATTTATGGTTTTGAAAATATTTTTATCGATATCTTTTAGTCTTTGGTTATCGAAATTCCATATTATTGATTATTATTTTAGGATTTTCTCTCGATAAATTTATATTGCTGCATGGCAATCTTTCTTTTTTTATATATATTTATCTCCTACTTATTCTTTTACAAATTATAAAATATATAGTATATTTTCCATTCATATCTTAGAAATTTTAAGTTTTACTTTATTCTCTATGATATTTCATTGCCTTCCCAGTGATGTCATCGACATGTTCATATATTTGGCTATCGAAATCTCTTTCTTTTTTACTATTACTTATTATTTGTGGATTTAAAAAATAAAACATGTATGTTCATATATAAAGTTCGAAGAACCTGTCATCGATAATCGCACTCAGAGTGATCTCATCGATTCGCTGTTCTATCGCTGCTATTCCTATCGAAATCTCCAGGGTCGCTGCCGTGAAGTTTTCCCACACACAGCAACAAAGAGTGCGAGAAAGAGAGAGCAATAAACTCTAGACCAAAGCGGAGACGGCGATCAAGAACGCCTTCTATGGGCATTATGGAAATACCGTTACCGCGAGATCAAAAGACCTCCGAGAGCAGGTGAACTTCGCTGTAGATCGATCATTGCCGCCACCGACGCCGCTTTGCTTTGTGCAGAAATCATTTGCAAGCGAAGCGAAGCGATCGATCTATCATTGCCAAAGCAATATATTTATATATATAGTATAAATATGGCATTATATGTATGGTAGGAAGTCATCGCCATGGGAGAACCTTGAACCCAAAGAGACAAGCCCAAAACTCCGCAGAGATACAAAAGATAAAAAGATACAAAGCCGCTGAAGAAATATGATTTTTCGATTGTGAATGGGCCGCGGACAGTTTTGTGATTGAGCTTGGGGGAGTTCCTACCCTCCTCCTCCTCCTTGCGGGGCCAATCAATCGCTGACTGGCAGTCAGTCAGTTGGTGGCAAAAAATAACAGCAAAAAATAAACAGTTGAAACGGCGGCAAATCCGCTTAGCAAAACTCCAAAAGGAATCACAGACGCCTGAGTAATTGCCAATGTAAATAGCACAGTGTTTCCTCTATTTGTATTACTTTAAAAATTTAGATTTTGAAACATTATTATTGTAAACATATTAAAAAAGAATAATAAAACTGATTAAGAGTCAAAGTTATTTATTTAAAATCAAATAAAATTAATAATTTTGTAGCTTATACTTCTTTATTTTCCTCTTTTCTTATTGGCAATAGTATTCATCAATTTATTTTACAACTTTCAATCAGATTGTAGCTTTTTTACGCTCCACTGTATTATTAACTTATTTGTGTTTCGTTTTATTTGCGTTTGCTTTTGTATTTCGTGTTTTTTTTTTTTTCTCCCCAATTTTTTTCGAGTTTGTTTTTTTGTGCAATGTCATTTTATTTATTATTTGGCTGCTGCTGTTATTTCTGTGTGCGCTTTTATTTTGTTTTATTTAATTTTTGCCTTTTTGCGGAAGCAAAAAAATGAGCTGCGCTGCTCCGCTGACGTTAACGTTGACGCCGCCCGCGCTTACGTCGCCAGCCGTTGCTGTTACGGTATAATGCGACAGCGTTTCTTTTCTGTTGTTGCAGTTGCTGACTGTTTTTTTTTTTTTTTTTTCTTTTTCTGCAAGTGCTTTCAGTTTGTCATGTAATGTTATTAACGCCATATTGACACACATTTTGTGAACAGGCAGAAAGCGCCAAAAGAAAAGAGCAAAAATCTAAGCTAATTACGTGACGGCTAACGTAACGAAAGCCTGCGGTGTACCTGTAACGCATGCACGCACACACACAGACACACACACACTCCCACAAATGTTCTCTCTTACGCCTTTCTGCTGCTTCTTCTTCTTGTTATTCTTTCACCTTTGTAACTAGTGTATGTTTGTGTGTGCGTGGATATCGCATCATCGTCACGTATTTGCAATATGAAGGAAGTGGGAGGCGTGGCCAGATTGAGTGAGAGGGGGCGGTCACAGGTCGACCCACTTTCCTTCTCTTTCTGGCCCTAGCTTTATTCACTTAAGAAGACAGGGAAGTGGGAGAGAGCCAAGAGAAGAGGGCGAAAAGGAAGAGAACGCGAAGCTAAAGTCATGTTAATTGCGGTTCGACACTTGACTCTGAAGATGCGGATGCGGATGTCGAGGCACTAGGCTAGAAAAAAGAATAAGAACAAGACGAAGAAGAAAAGCAACAAGAAGAAGTAAGAAACGATGCCAACAAAATTAAAGCTTCACTTGTTTATTGAAAGAAGACTCAAAGGACCTGATGCACCTTAAATATGAATGCATTTTATGCTTATCGATTTATCGATATAAAGTGCACTTGCACTTGCTACCATAACAACAACAAGTGGCACGTGCCACGCGCTGTTGATGTAAGAAAGCTTTTTTTTATGTCATAATAACCATTTCCACGCTATCTCTTTCCCACCTACACCACGCGCCAATCTGGCAACTGTCGAATTTCGAAAGTGAAAATGCGATGCTGCCGATCATCAAATATTCATGATTCTCCTTCTCACTCTATCTCTTTCTCTCTCTCTGTCTGTCTGTGTCGCGCGCCTGCACTCTGATGCATTATTCAGATTCAGAAGAAGAAGAAGAAGAAGCAAAACAAACAAAAACAACACACGCATAGTGTTACATACAGCAGCGGTTAACGAAAGAGAAGCGAAGATATACGATTTGGAAAGATATCTCTCATTTAAATAATAGCTGTTTAAAGTTATAAGGTTTGAGATTTTGAAATGTATTTACTAGCTGGTTACTATTTAGTTTCTTGGATTTAATACACAATATCGTTTTATTTTGCTTGAAAAATTATTCCGGGCGTATACTTAATTTTTAAAACAAATTGCTTTAAAAATCAAGTATACGCCAGTGGGAGATTCTCCTGACATAAAAGTGGTTCGAAATTATGATGTATGATGTTTAGATTCGAAAAATTAGTTAATATTTACAGGAACAAGGTATACCTGCCGTTGCAGGTGACTAGTGTTTTTTTTTTAAATTTATTTTAATATTTTTCCGTGGCGTTAGTGATGCTAAAAACATCGATGCATCGAGCATCGATGTTTTTTTTAGCGATGTTTTCCGATGTTTTTCGATGTTTTTGTTGATGTCGATGTTAACCGATGCATCGATGTTTGACGAAACACCGGTCTCTGATTCCACAATATTTATTATTTTTTTGTGCCTCTGGATAACTACTTACAAATTGAAAGACGGCTATAAAAGATTTGTTATATTTTTTTTTTTTGCCTTTTTATAATTTCAAACAAAATGAAAGAGTGCTATAGAAGCATCAATATTGATATAATTTTTAATTATGTCCTTTCATATCTAAAAAATAAGAACAATATATATAATTACTACGGTAGCTTATTTTCAGTTTTTAATCAGACATAAGAAAATATAAAAATAAGCCCTTTGTAATTTATTACAAAATTCATCGATGCATCAAACATCGATGTTATTTTTAGCGCTATTTTCCGATGTTTTTCGATGTTTTTTTTTGATACCGATGTTAAGTTATATATCGATGGTCTATTTTGAAAACATCGATGGGCATCGACATCGATGTTTTCTGTCGAACTAGCATCACTACGTGGCGTATACTTAATTTCTTGAAAATGACAGTTGCAAAGTTGAAAATTCTTAATATTTTATTCTATAATTCTATAATTTTTCAACATTTATAAACTTTACATGCTGATTTTTAATATCGGATGCTACTACTTTAACCACAGCTGTATGAGCTTCGGTTCTAAGCGTAGCCTCGACTGCTGCTGTTGCCGCTGCCGCTGCTTGCGGCCAAAGTGAAACCAAGGCCCAAAGTGAGCTTCAACTTCGTGGGCAGCACAGCTGAGAGGAGGGAGTGAGAGGGCGATGGGATGTGGAAGGAGGGGAGTATAAAGTAAGACAGGGGGAGCAACAGAGGGAGCGGGAGATGCATTTAACGCCTCTGGGTAGCCGAAATGGGTTGTTGTGGGCGTTGCAGCTTACCTTGCGAGTGGCGGCGGCATGATAACAGCACCACAAAAAAGAGGAAGGGGAGGAAGAGGTGGAGGAAGAAGATGCAGAAAACAAAGTTGAAGGAGAGTGCCATGTAAAGCAAAAAGCGAAGTCGTAATGCTCTTATTTACTAACTTAGGAATAGATATTTTTTTTTTAAGAAAAACAACTTTAATATAGATTCAAGAGGGTTCCATCTCCATGGAGTTCTCCATTAGAAAAGAGATATTTTCCGATCTTGATCCCAATCAGTATCCCTCCGCTTCGTTGGCTCTCTCTGTGTATTCACCCTTGGGTTGAAAAATAAAAAACGTCAGCGGAGCGTCATCATCATCGGTGCAGCAATGCAGGTTGCCCTTATTTGGGGTTAGGGTATTATGGCGAGGTGAAACAATAAACACCAAATAAAGCATTTGTCAGATATCCATAAACGAATCTGTGGATGTGTGCGTGCATGTGGTTGTGGAAGAAGCTGAAATAATAATATTGTTTAAATATTAAATTATTACAACAAAGTGTGCATAAATGAATATGGAATGATGCAAATGCAAATGCAAATGGAAATGGGAATGCAAATGGAAATGAAAATGGGAATGCATGACACGTCGAGACACGATTGAAGGGGCTTTTAGCTGATGTTACTTGCGTCTTTCGTCTTGATTCAGATTCGGATATACGGGTTCGTTTTCGGGTTGGGTTTTCTGGCTCGGGGGATCTCGGATTGCGGATGACATAACAGCAAACGTCAAAAATGTGTGTTAATTACGGCAGTGTTAAAAAAAAACACCTTTAAAACTTCAAGAGTTCCTCTAAGTAAAGAAAATCCCTTGGGATAAATAGATAACCCCTTTTACCATCTGTCCCAAAATGTACAAACTATCAAAAATAAAAGTATTGTCGCGACGTTGATCGTTCAACACCCATTGCAGGTTGTGGCTGGCAAATCTCGGCGAGAATTAGAGAAGGAGGGGACTAGCCCCAGAAAAATGCCGTGCTAAATTCCTTAGGCGCTTAAAAATAAAACGTTTTCTAGTTTTTTGTATTTTTGGCGGCACTTTCAAAATAAAATAAAAATACTTGCCGGTGCCGTGCTCATTGGGGGAATTTCTAGTGCCCTCCGGCTCATCTTCCTCATCCTGCTTTTCCACATGCTAATCGCTTTTACCTCTCTCTCTTGCAGCACGCCAACTATGTGCGCCAGGCGGCGGAGGATTATCTAGCACGGCGTCAGGCACGCAACAAATCAATGACCCGCTCGATGACCTCGGGCTTAGCCGGGCCGATCCTTGCCCTGGGCAACGTCCATTACCTTCCGGCCGCCAAGAGTGGCACCTTTTTTGCCCGCGACAATGTGTCCAACTTCATAACCTGGTGCAGGTGAGTTCTAATATAAACGGGAATTTACTTTTAAAACTTAAGATTTAGTTAGATCAGGGATCACTTTACCTTTTAAGAGCAATTCAAGACCTTTTAGCCTATTTTTCAGTACTTTCTTTGGTACTTCCTTTAGTTATTCCTTTAATACTTCCTTTAGGACTCCCTTTAGGACTCCCTGTAGTACTTCATTTAGAACTTCTTATAGGACTTTAGTACTGTCTTTAGTACCTTTTTAAAGACTTCCTTTAATATTTCCTTTTTAACTTCCCTTAGAACTTTCTTTAGAACTTCCCTTAGTATTTCCTTTACTACTTCCTTAATTTCTTACCTTTCTACCAATATTCCTTCTGATAATTTAATTCAATTACCAATTTATCTTCTTCTTTAATATCCTCCCAGAAAAAGCCTAAAGATCATCGAGTGTCTATTGTTCGAAACGGATGATCTGATTATGCGAAAAAACGAAAAGCACGTGATCCTCTGCCTTTTGGAGGTGGCCCGACGTGGCGCCAAATTTGGTAAGTCTGCCAAAGAATCCCCTCTCTGTTATTTCGGGTAAATCATTGACTTCACCCCTCCCCCCTACAGGAATGCTGGCACCCATGCTCGTGCAAATGGAGCGACAAATCGATCGAGAGATCGCCGCCGACATCAAGGCCAATGGGGCCAATTCCTCAGAGAACGGAACTCAAACGGAAGCCATAAACTCTGGAAATAGCATGGCCACAACGACGACGACAACGACAATAACCACCACCACAACGGTGGGCTCCGAGACTGATCTTTACGATGACAGTGATGACTCGGAGAATGAGGATGATGGCGACGAGAATCCCATGCTGATGTATGGCCCCCAGCCTCAGATAATTACCAATGATCTGAAGAGTCTCGATGAGATGGTGAGTGAAGAAGATCTCTATCTATTACTATTAATATTAAGAACCAAAATAGAAGCCAGATATCGGGGGGAACCGGAAATCAGTGAGACCAGAGAGTGTTTAAATTGAAGTGTGAGAAAAGTGAGACCAGATTACGTTGTAAAGAAAGGATACAACTTTGGTGGCTTTTCATATCGCATCTTTTCGCCTAGGTTTTCCTTTTTTTCTTGCTTTTTTTTTAATTTTCTTTCGCCCCTCAGGGCAGTCCCTAATCCCCTATCTCCAATGCCCACTACCAATGTCCACTTTTGGGTTTTCTCTTTGTCCCAACTCACGACTTTGTTTGTTATTGTTTTGGCCCAGACTCTCGGACTGTGTCGTTTGTTGTTGCTTGTAACTGCTGCTAGTTTTCTCATGTCCATTTTTAGCCATGGCTAAAGTTTTCAGTTACCGAAAACCAAAAACCAAAACAAATCAGAAGCAATTCAAACTGGGACCCACATATTATTCGACGGGGTGTTATGAGAGGGTTTTCCCAACTGCTGTGCTGCCTGCCATGTTGAGATGTCAAATTAATTTGACAAGATGACGATGTGCCAACAACAATTACAACAATTGCAATTGTCAATGTAATTGCCAAAGTGTGACGACAGCAGCAGCAGCAACAAAGGATCGGATCGGATGAGGATCGGTATTGGTCAGGCCGGTGCGCAATGGAAATCATTGACGGCCAAACTAATGAAAGCCATGCAAACATTTCCTCACGCCGCCAGCAATGGCAGTTTGGCTACACTTGGCCAAAAAACCATAGTAAAAGCAGGGGTGAAAGATGTACAATATATTTTTGGACTAATATTTAACATGGAAAGAATAAAGAAATAAGTAGCGATGATCAGAATGATTATAAATTACCAAATAGTTAGATATTAGGAGCACCTTTTGTGGTTTTCCGTGTAGTAAGCCAGCAGTAACATGAGCACCAGGCAACAATATTCGACAGCTGGGGGATGGATGGTCGCTGGATAGATGGGACAAGCAGTCGGGACATGGACACGGGACACAGACACGGACCCTCCTCCTCCTCCTTCTGTTCCTCCTCCTCCTTTTCCTACTCCTTCTCCTCCTTCTCCACCGCCAAACCAAGCCAACTCTGGAGGCAGCCAATCAATTTGTGCAGCAGCCACGGCAACAGCAGCGGCAGCCAAATCAGCAAATAGCCTCAACAACTTGTCGAAAATCAAATGATGTGCCACCAACAGAAAAAAAGGAAACTAACTGAAAAGAAAAGAAATGAAAAGCAAAGAGCCAAACCAGCCACGATCATTTGTCGACTCCAAAAGTCTGGAGCTGAAGCTAAAGCTGGAAAACTCTGGCACGTCCGCATCGCTGTCTGTCTGGGAGTCGCTCGCTGCCAATGCCTCTGTTGGCTTGCCTCGCTTGGCATGCGATTTATGGTTAGGCCAGGATCACCACATCGCTATATCCCCATCGCAATCCCATGGCCAGAGCTAATCTCGTATGCGTCAGAGTCACGCCGATCCCCGATCTCTGGCAGATCGCTGGCATCGCTGGCATCTCGCTCCCCCGTTTCAGCCAAAAGATTTATTGTCATGTCGGTGTTCCAGCTAGGAGCTTTAGAGCTTGGACAAGCGATGGAGGAGCAACAGCAGCAGCAGCAGCAGCATCAGCTCCACCTAAGCACGCATCCCACAGCCGTTGGAGGAGTTTTGCAGAAAGTTCAAAGGTGCCAATGCGTTGCCTGGCTCCTCCATCGAGCTTTGCCACAAAACTCTACAGTAGCAAATGGGTCTCGAGCCAATAGATGGCCTGGGATGGGAAGCCAGGAGATGAAGCGGTGACAGAAGCGCACACTGGGAATGTTTTTGGGTGGAAATTAAAAGGAATAAGGAAAAAGTTATTATATTAATGATTCCATACGTTGGTGTATTTTTATCATTGGTGAATCTCACTAAAAGGAGTGTATACATGGGAATATCCTTATTGGAGTCATTGGTGAACCTATAATTTAAATTGTTTTGATGTTACAATAATTTCATTAGCGAAGAATGCTATACAGTTTTTTTTATTAAGAATTTAATTGGTGAATCGCCATTACAGTCATTGGTGGAGCTCCATTGGAATCATTGGTGAATCCTTAAAAATTCCCCTAAAAATGTAATTTGCAAAGAATGCTATTAGGCGACAAGTTATTCATTGGTGAGACTTTTTTTATTGAGAGTTGGGTTGGTGAATCCCCACTGCAGTTATTGGTGAATCCCCATTGGAATCATTGGTGAATCCTTAAGGATTCGCCCAAGCCTAAGCCGTTTATGGCTTTACCTCAACTTTTGTTTTTGAATTTATTTTTCTTTTGTGACTTTTTGTGTCAGTGTAGAATCAGACCTACAGACAGACCAGACCAAGTCGTCATTTGTTTTTCTGCTGCCGCCACCGCTGTCGCCCGCTGGGACTGGTCTTTTCTTTTTTCTCATTTTCCAGGCTAGCTTTTTACCTGGCTCCCATGGCCCTCTTGCCTCTCCCTAGGGCAAGGGTAGCCATAGCCACAGCCATAGCCCAGCTCCTTGGCCTCCTCCTACTCCTGCTCTGCGATTCCCCCTCTCTGCAGATCAAATCCGAGAGTTTCCCCTGCGCCAGAGCGGATCATTTGTTTGTTGGACAATGGCAGCGCGTGAATTTATGCAGTGAAAAACTATTTGGTGACCCCGATGCTCGTCGTCGCTGCTCCTTTGCTGTTCAAACTGCCACTGCAGAAGTCAGGGAGTTTGTTGTTGTTTGGGAAGTTGGGGAACTGATCCAGGGGTCAGGCTTATGCAATGCTTAAGGGTCAGAGCCACAGCAGGGCAATGGACACTGGAGTTTTGGGGAGTTGGAGAAAAAGCTGAAAAAAAACAGCATCTCTGGGTATTGAATCTTGAATTCTGCATTCTAATTAATTTAATTTATGCATTTAATTGGTTTTTTACCTTTTATGGTTCAAGCACATTTAAATGCAAATAAAAGCAATTAATTTAATACAAATTAATACTGGGGCTGTCATCATTAGGTCAGCGTAAATGGTCATTTCGCTGAAAGGGGAATGATAGATATTCCTCTACAAATCACATATTATAATCAATCAAACCATTTGGAATAATAATTAGCTCTCTAAAATAATATTAATAATAATTTCCTCCTCCACAGGTCCGGGATCTGGTGGAGAAGTGCACATGCCCCTCACAGTTTCCCATGGTCCGGGTATCGGAGGGCAAATATCGCATTGGCGACACCAAAGTTCTTATCTTTGTGCGGGTAAGTTGCAGCTTCCCCTAGCTTCTATGATGGGCATGGGTATCTCCTAACCGAATCTCTCTCTATTCCATTTTGAAGATCCTGCGCTCCCACGTCATGGTGCGCGTCGGTGGGGGATGGGACACACTGTCCCATTATCTGGACAAGCATGATCCCTGCCGCTGCCGGGCCCAGCATCGCAGCTCTGTGGCTGCCCGTTTGGTGCCGCGCCAGTCTCCGAATCATAATCCCAGCAATGGGATCGAGCTACACAAGGCGCAGGTGATATTCGAGAGGTGAGTCCAGCGAACAGAGTTCTGTATTATCTATATATTTATGTGTACCCTTGCAGGGTATTATTATTATTATTATTATTTTAGTCAGAGGTTTGAAATTAAGTGAATTAATCATTTCCGACCCTATAAACCATATATATTCTTGATCAGCATTAACAGGCGAATCTTTCTGGCCATGTTTGAAGGAAATTTAAATTTTTGGGATTTTTTCAAATTTTGATAAGGGGTTACATCATTAAAATTGTGAAAAATTTGAAAATAATGATATTGAGAAAACTTTAAAATTTAGTAAGCAGATTTATTAACCATTTTAAAACTAAGATAAAACTGCTTTTGGAATTGAATTTATTGAATTTTTTGCTGAGTTATGAATTTTTTAAGTTTTACTTTATTTTTTTATTTTAAAAAAATATTTTTTTAATTTAAGAAAAATATAGGAAATATTAAAATTAAATTCCGCAAGCAAGTTTATTAATCTTATAAAAACTAATTCAGAAATGTTTTCCGAGTTTACTTTTTCGCTGAGTTATACATTTTAAATAATTTATTTTTTCCAAATATAATTTTAAAAAATTATGATTCTGTTTTTAGCGTTATTTTTTTGCTTAAAAAGCTATATTTTCTTTCTAAGAGATGTTATATTATTTATTATAATTTATTATTTATAAATACTTTTTCATAAATTTTTTATATATTATTATATATATATTTTTATATTTTTAAAATTTTGTTATATATTTTTTTTATATTTTTATTTTAATAATACATTATCTACTTAATTTTATGGATATTTCAATCAAGTTCCTTTGATTTTAACTTTATCCCTGCATTCCCTTGCCTTCCCCCAGGTCACCGCCAACAGCTCGACGCGTTTTCAACACTGTAAATGCAGGAAATAACGGAGGCACAGGATCGGGACCAACCTCAACCGCAACTGGAAGTGGAACTGGTGTTGTGCCGCCTCCACCGCCGCCACAAAATGGACACAGTTTGTCGCCCAATTCTGGCAAATATCGCAGCCGCAGTCCAACGCCCCAGCGCAAGTTTCTCAACCAGACGCAGGCGCCAAATGGTGGCGGAGGAGGAGGATCAGGTACAGCTGTAACCTCAGATCAGCTCCTGGGTGGTTCCCCCAGCCTGGCCCGACGCTCCATGTCGCCGAGTCCCCGCCGGCTGATTGACATGCGCAAGAAGCAGAGCTCTCTGGACTCGTACAGCAGTGGCCCCAAATCCCTGCCAGTGGGCTACAGTTGCTCCCTGGAGGAGGCCACCGGGCCAAATGGAGGTTCGGCAGCGGTTTCCAGCTTAGGAGGATCAGGAGGAGGTGGTGAGCAAAACAAATTCGAGAATATCAGCGACAATGGGAGCGAGATCAGCGATGAGGGCTACCGCAGTCTGGGTGTCATCCAGTCGGGTGCCCAGAAACGCGAATCCCTGCACAGTCAGGCCTCCATCGAGGACGCTGAGACCAATGGTGAGTCAAGGGAAAGAGGAGTTTTAAAGATGTACAGCTAAATTCTGGAGGGGATTCTTTTACAGCGCGTCTGGATCAAACCTCTAGTGACTCGCAGATTTCGCCCTCGGAGGAGCCCGCGGAGAAGGCATCGGTGGATTTGCTGCAGGAGGAGGAGCACCAGGAGCTACTCAATGATCAGGAGGAGGATTACTCCGTGTGCGATGGCCCCCAATCCCTGCCAGCCATCCTCAGCAGCCACAAAATGAGCAACAACAATAACAAATTTGAACAATCCGGAGTCTTTATCACCGACGATGAGATCACTGTGGACATGGCCAAGACCAACCAGGAGGAGCATGATCATGAGCAGCATCCTCCCCCAGCTGCTGCCGCTCTCAGCAAAATACCCCGCTCACCGCTGGCCCAACGTCGCCGTCGAAGCATTGACAACAGCACATGTGGCGGGGCCGGTGGCAGCCTCCAGGATCTAAGCAGTCGCTCCTCGGGCTTGCCTGCCCTAACTCTGGCGCCAGCCTTTGGACGGAAACAGCCGGTGTATCGATCGATGCGCACGCGAAGCTCTCAACCGGCGGCGGCGCCGACGGCGCCTCCTCGCACCCGCCAAACCACCACCCAGCTGCCCATGGTAAAAGATGCCACCAATACGTGGAGTGGACGTGGAGCTGCCGCAGGAGCGCCAAAAAGGCGACCCACTTGCACGCCGGACACCTTTGTGGCCCCCAACGGGGGAACCTTTGAGCGGAATGGCAAGGGACGCTCCTCACAGATCCTGTACGACAGCAATGGCAGGCGCGTGAGGAGCGGAGCTGGATGCAGCAGTTCCCTGACCACATCCCCGGTTAAGAATCATGCCTCATCGCCACTGGCCCAGCAGCTTCTAGAGGCGGCCAGCAGTGCCAAGAATGATGCACAGATTCTGGAGAAAATGAAGTCGTTGCTGTCGCGCTATGCGGCTGGGAATCAAGCCAAGCAGGGATCCGTGGCTGGTAAGGTCAATGGCAAGAAGACGCCCGTTTACGAGGACTTTACCACGGCCTGGGTGCACAGCAGCGGGAATCTAGAGCGTTCGGAGAGCTGCTCGCCGCCAGCCAAGGCTCGATCCAAGCGGAGTTCTGCCGCCAGCTCTTGTGAGAGCAATCATTCGGGAGGAGGAGCAGGAGCTGGAGCTGGATCGGCAGCTGGAGCCTCCAGTGTGGTATCCCCCAGGCGGGAGAGGGGCATGTCCAAGATCCCAGCGCCAGTGCGCCAGCATACAGAGCTTTACTAGCAGCGCCGAAGGACGCCAAGCGTCCCGGTTAATCACGTCCGTTTCCAAGCCAAGCGGAGGGTTTTCTGAAAAGCCTCTGTAACGAAGAGGAGATGGAGGCGGAAAAGGAAAAGGAGGAGTGAGAAGGTAAATGAGAAATGGGAAATGGGTTAAGGGGGATAGTAATAGGTCAAGTCAGGATTAAGGAGCCAAGCTAGGAATTGTCTGGGCGTGCGTGTGTGTGTGTGAAGAGAGCGATTAAGGAGAAGGACAAGAAAGAGATTAGACTAGAATCCAGGGGAAGAGCCTTAGCCAGAAATCGGAATCAGGATCGAAGAAACCTTGAGTGAAGCAAGCTAAAAAAAATAGCTGAAACTGCCTCAAAAGACAGACAAAAATGAAGATAGGAAACGGTATTGATATCGGTATAGGTATGGGTATCGTTATCGTTATCGATGTCGTTTTAAGGATCCCTTGCAGCCAGAGATCCTTTTTTTAACCCAGTATATACACACCTCTAACCTATAAACTTTATTTCCCATATCTGGGGTGGCCACAGAAATTCCCTTGATGACAGAATAATTTATCGAAAATATCGGCAAAGTATCGCTATAGCTTGACGATATTTTCAGCAGTTTTCAGTTGAAAATAACAGCTAACTATAGCAAAACATTGTCTATATTTTCAGTAATTTATTTGTCAAGTTAAAATCCATAACTTTGGTGTTTTCTGTGGCAAAAACCTTGTTTTATATATCAAGCACCCCCTGTAATCGTCTCTATTTATAACCCTTTCCCCCCTATAACTCTCTCTCTCTTTCTATATATATATATTTCCAAAAAGAAACTATAATCAACCTGTAAACATTTATTTTGCATTTTAAACACAAACATATATTCTGCGCTGATAAATGCTAACGCTGAGGGCAATCGTATGAATGAGAATATTACCGATATATACAATCCAAATTTTGAGACTCGAGTATAAAAATTTTAATCAAATTTTTTTATTATTTGTTTTTAGGCCTTAGAAAACAGGAATTTTAAAAACTAAAAAAGAAAAGAAATATAAAAAAAAAAGACAAGTATCAGGGGTGCCCCATTAAGTCGCTGGGAGGGTTATGGAAAATTCACTTTTTTCAAATCTCCCAGCTGCTTTTCTGATATAGAAAATAGTTTTCTAGAAATTTTTAAAGCTAAAGCCAACCACATATATCTCAATTCTTCAGATTCGGATACGGATATTTATTTTTGTACGTTTAAAGCAAAGGAAAAGGTGATGAAAAATGAGAGAAAGTAAGAAAATGGGAAATGAAAAAGGATTCGCTTAGGGTTTATAGCTAGGAAATGCAGCACCACGCTCCTCACAGCCACAAAAATCAAAGGAAAACTACATCACACACACACACATCACTGGGGGGGGGAGGTAAGATGCAGTGCGACACACTTTAAGGACATTTAGTTCGAATTTGTTATAATTATTAAATCAAAAGGGGAGAAAAACTCGCACTGTATTTGCAAAGCAACAACCACACTTGAGATAAAAAACACACAAAACAAAAAGAAACGTTCACAAAACTTTAAAAAACTTAAAAAAAAAACATAAAAAACCTTTAAGTAACTTGAGAAACTTATAGCTTTTGATGGGAAGAGTAAATAGAATAATTTTCTGAAGGCAAGTAAGAATTATTATTATTAGTATCCTTTTTTTTGCAGTGTTGACATATATAGTACATATACAGAGTACCTATATATGTATGTACATATATTATACATGATATATATATATATATTATAGATTGTAAATTGTGTTTTTTTCTTCACCTTTGTATAGGCCTTAATGTTCAGAGTTTTAGTCTCTTTTTGTTTAATTTTTCAGTTTATTTTGTATTATTATTTTTGTTTACTTGATTTGTCAGTTATTTTTGTTCAGTATAAACCAAATGGATACCAATTTATAATATTAAATCAAATAAATAACAATTAAATTGTTTGAATACACACAGCACCGACACACACACACAGACACACTACACAAGAGGGCGTTGAAAATATTTCTAGATTAAGCAATTAAACAATTGGTTTGGCAAAAGATTTCGATCGATAAGCAAATATAATATATATATCTTTGAACATATAAAGTGTATTTTAAATACAAGCAAGAGAAAGTATAATTATCAATTAATTTCGAAAGCAAACTAACTATTACAAATGGAATATAGAGATAGAGATTAGCAGCATAATAATTAATTCAATGATTTTAATCACGAAGAATTTAAGTAATAAAAGCCTATACATATATACAACAAAAAATAAAAATAAATATATATATATATATAAAAAACAAACAATCCGTGTTTAAACTTATTTAGCTTTATTTATCCACAGGTTTGTATTTGTGTGTGCTGGAATTGAAGCAGTAATCATTACATTTATTCATCATTCGGTCCTAGAGATCTCCGAGAGCATCCAGCCCGGCGCCAGGGCCGCCGCCCATCTTTGCCTTGTCCTGGCTCTCAGTCCAGGCCTTGGCAATCATCTGTTTGGTCTTGGAATCGCCGTCATTGTACATTTTCTTCATTATGTTCACCAGCGCCGATTCGGCATTATCTCCATCCTTGCCCATTTCGGTGTCCTGCTTCTGCTTGAGCCGCTTCTGTATGGAGGTGAGGACGTCCCAGTTTTCGCCCTCCTTTGCCTTCTTCAGGTAAATGGCCACCATGTCCGTTTTGATCTTGCGATAGCTTTTCGCCACATCAATGCCGTGCAGCAGATTGTTCACAGTCAGGCCAAAGTCCTTGCCATTCAGATCGCGGACATGCAGCTGCAGCGAGTTCTCCGTATAGTTGACGGTCACATCCTCCTCCGTGCAGCCCTGGACGCCGTTCAGGGTAATGAAGAGCTTTACAAACTTGGGACTCTGGTCCCAGCCATAGTCCGTCAGCTCGTGCAGATATCTGCAGGTTGCAGGTCATTAGACAGGAGAGCAGGGGAAACACCACTCGGACACTCACCTCTTGGCCTCCGTGCCCGCCGCCTCGCGCTCCGCCGCAATGCGCGCCTTCATCTCCAGGTTAACAATTTCCCGCTCGGCCTCCGCCTTGGCTGCGGTCAGCACGCCTCTGACGCGCACGCTCTTGGCCTGCTCCAGAAACGCGGCCAGCTCCGCCACATCGTTCTTTAGCTGCAGGGGGAGAATTGAGAGTTGGGGAATTGGATTTCTTGAGTTCCGGCGGGTGGCGGCATACCGTTTCCATATTATTTATTATTGAAGAACAGAAGTTTCTAGCAACTACAACGCCGGCGCCTCCTTGTGCTAGAAAACGTGCTGCCAGATGCAAATTAGTCTCTCGTCCTAAAAAATCTCAAAAAGTTGAGAGTAATAATCGATAACAAAGAATTGCTGGAAATACTGAAATAAATACCATGTGCCTATCGACAGGGGTGGAGAGACCTGCTTAAAAACATCGCTGCCTCTGACGACTATCGATAAATCTGTCTGTAATGCCGCCAACAATTTAATTTGTATTTTCAGAAACTTAAATCTTAGCTTTTTCCCCTATATAAAACAAAAACAAACAAATTATTGTTATTGTAAATATATATAATTATATTTGTAATGCTGTTTTATAATTAATAATATTATAAGCCATTAGCTTAAGTAGAAATGCTGTAGCGCTAGGAAGAAAACAAAATAAAACATAAAAACAAAATATACAGGGCTGCTCCGGTAATCGTAAAATTTTTTCGATTTCGTTTTGGGCGAAAACGAACCGTTTTCGTTTTTAGCTGCTCCGGTTTTCGGCAAATTTCTGCTATCGGATGTTTCGTTTTCTCATCGTTTCTCCAAGCTCAAGCAGCTAACTTGTGTTGTTGGTAATAAGCAAACAACGTAAAGTACTGCCTATTATATTTACAATTGCCCTTTTTCTAAGCCAGAAAAAGGCAAAAAATGGTAGAATTAAGCAAATCCAGGCACCTAAGATGCTGCCACACTTTTCACAGTTTTAATTCCGGTGGTCTCAAATAATTATTTGGTTAATTTGGACCATTTAAGTAATAAAATTAAATAGCATTAATTATAAACAACCATTTTGGCGGTCCTTTAAAGTTATTAATGTATTCATTTATATTTTATAAGTATTTTTAACTGAATGTTTCGTTCCACCAACAATATGGCAGCCTTGGCGATAACTTTTTGCGGTATACTTATCGACCTATCGCCAAACCGAGAAAACTGGTTGAACACGGCAAAAATTTTGTTGTCAAATCTGAGGTGGGGTCAGAAATAAATTTTTTATAAAATAACTACCTGCCAGAATGATCTTATGGTGGTGTGGAATAAACATCAATAGACCACTGAGTAAACTATTTTTTTCCTTTTGTAAATAAGATCTGATTTCATATAAAAAAAGCCATTTACTTTTAATTCCGGCCAGAAAAAGGTGCCCGTTTTTCAAATCGAAAAAATCTTTCGTTTTCGATTACCGGAGCACCAATTTCTCGTTTTCAAAAACGAAAACGAAAAAATCTTGCCGTTTTCGATTACCGGAGCAGGCCTGATATTATTGTGTTTTTCTTTCGTTTTCGATTACCGGAGCACCAATTTCTCGTTTTCAAAAACGAAAACGAAAAAATCTTGCCGTTTTCGATTACCGGAGCAGGCCTGATATTATTGTGTTTTTCATTGCATTTTCTAAGCTTAAAAAAACTGCATACTCAGTTTTGAATTTCATGCAAAATAGCTAGATGAGCATCACTGACAGTTAGTGAGATGCCTATAATTTATAAAAAAGCCCCATAACTCGGCCAAAAACGCATGAAATTCAATTCGGAAAGCTTAACAAAACTGCATACTCAGTTTTGCTAAAATACTTACCTATAAAAATGTGAACCACACAACTCGGCCAAAAATGCATGAAATTCAAAACCTAGTATGCAGTTTTGTTAAGCATAGAAAAGGCAACTCAGAACAGCTTTCCGAATTGAATTTCATGCGTTTTTGGCCGAGTTATGAGCTATATAGCAAAATAGCTAGATGAGCATCACTGGCAGCTAGTGAGATGCCTATAATTTATAAAAAAAAGCCCCATAACTCGGCCAAATATGCATGAAATTCAATTTTGAAAGATGTTCTATGTTGCCTTTTCCAAGCTTAACAAAACTGCATACTCAGTTTTGCTAAAATACTTACCTATAAAAATGTGAACCACACAACTCGGCCAAAAATGCATGAAATTCAAAACCTAGTATGCAGTTTTGTTAAGCATAGAAAAGGCAACTCAGAACAGCTTTCCGAATTGAATTTCATGCGTTTTTGGCCGAGTTATGAGCTATATAGCAAAATAGCTAGATGAGCATCACTGGCAGCTAGTGAGATGCCTATAATTTATAAAAAAAAGCCCCATAACTCGGCCAAATATGCATGAAATTCAATTTTGAAAGATGTTCTATGTTGCCTTTTCCAAGCTTAACAAAACTGCATACTCAGTTTTGCTAAAATACTTACCTATAAAAATGTGAACCACACAACTCGGCCAAAAATGCATGAAATTCAATTCGGAAAGCTGTTCTGAATTGCCTTTTCTATGCTTAACATAACTGCATACTCAGTTTTGCTAAAATACATACATATAATCATCAATAATGCAAAAAAAATAGCTAGATGAGCATCACTGATGCACATGCGCATCACTGCCATTAAGCTTGATTTTTTTGCCCCCTAATATTGCAATATAGCCAGATGAGCATCACTGATGCCCATGAGCATCACTGATGCAAGTGAGCAAAAATTTCCATCCAATTTGCCCGTTTCCCAAATTGGGGTAACAGGCGAACAGAAATCAGCAGCAAGCAACCGAAAACTGGTATAAACTGTTATAAAAAGTCCAAGTTTCAAACCATTTGGGAGCCGGCGCAAGTAAGCGGAGACTCAAACCATTTGAATCCAATTAATAATTGGTATAAACTGTTATATTTGATTTTATGCATTTATATCTATTTGTTGCCGACAACACCAGCTTGATGGCAACAACAACCTTATTACAATAACATCCCTACAGCAGCCCATCCAAATTTCCGAACATTTCCATGCAAATTGCCCGTTTCCCAAATTGGGGTAACAGGCGAACAGAAATCAGCAGCAAGCAACCGAAAACTGGTATAAACTGTTATAAAAAGTCCGAGTTTCAAACCATTTTGAATCGAAATTTAGGGCACACTGAAACTGATCGTCGTTAAATTCAAATTCAAATTTGGCAGTTAAATTCAAATTCAATTTTAGCAGTTAAAATAATTTTAAAAAAATCTAAAAAATTGATAAGCTGAACCGAAAAATAAATGAAACGATTCCCACCTTGTTGTATTTGGTAGCAGTTTTTATTTAAAAGTTTTATGTATAACAATATATATAGCATACAGTATATACAACGTGATTCTTTATAAAATTAGGTACTAGAGTTTCATATATAATTATAGCTATTAAGTACTATATATAACTCTGGCTCTCTTCCTGGCTCCTCCTACCTCGTTTCTCGTTTCTCGTTTCTCCTTCCTCCTTTTTCCAAACCTTTGGAATAAATTAAAGGACTAAAATGTACACATAATGAAAACAAAACAGATGATCCAAAAGTTATTATCTCGTGTGGGGAGAGAGAGCGTGCTGGAGAGAATGTAGAGCGAGAGGGATATAGAAGACGACGAGATGAGTCTATGCTACATAAATATGTGGACAAGAAATAGATAACATGACATAAATGGGGGTATAAATAATCGGAAATGGGCGGAGCTGGGGTGCGCGGGCATAGATGGACTTAGGCGAGGCGTTTCTTTCGACTGGGCGACAGGATCTTCAGCATTGTGACGACGGGCGCCTCGAAGGACATGGACACCACAAAGGACAGGAAGTAGGAAGCCACCGTAAGACCGAAGAACATGACAACCTGCAAGGAAAACAATACCCTTTATAAATAACACAATTCCTAGGGAAATCCCTCCAATAACTCACCATCAGATCCCCGCCCAGATGCAGCGGTGCGTCCGAATTCAACGCCATGGAACGGATGACAATGGGATGCACCAGGTAAGCACAGTAGGTGACGCGGGAGAATGGATACAGGCAGGGCGCCGATAGCAGCGAGTTGATATAGCCGCCATATCCCGTGGAGCAGGCAATAGTAATCCAGGCCAGCGACAAGGCCCAGGCCGAGTGGCTCAGCGAGCTGTAGGCGGCGGCCGTGAACTGTGACAAATCCGCTCGATACAGGCCAAAGACCAGCACAAAGAGATTCAGCATGGCCAGAAACCAGGCACTGGCCACCGTCAGCTTGGGCAGACGGATTTTGCAGTTCGTCCGGAACAGAATCCAGCCCACGGCCATGCCAATCAGGTAGGGACCCAGGCGGGTCCAGGGCTTGTCGTAGATCTTGTCGAACAGCGCCAGCGGATCGTCCGTATTGGGTCGATGGTTGTTGGTGAACGCAATCACAGCGGTGGTAATCCAAGACAGAACCAGGAACACCAGCGTGGTAATGGCCGACAGCTTAAAGTGGCGGACGCCCACGATCAGGATAATGGCTCCAATCATATAGAACTGAGTGTCATTGGCCAGATACCAACTCCAGAGCATGCACTGCAAAGAAAAGGGGGGATATTCAACTGTTCCCATCGATAGACATCCCTAGCCATGCACTCACCATTTCATCCACAGGGAACAGCGTGTTGATATACAGGATATTCCGCCACCAATAGTCCGGGCAGGTGATGTGATCCATGGTCGGCGGATCAAAGATCGAGTAGGTGGCCAGATACTTCATGGTCACCTGAACCACGCCCAGCACAAACAGATAGGGTGCCGTTAGACGCATAAATCTGTAGGCCACCAGGCCCAGGAAGTGTGCTGTTCCGGCGGTGAACTCATTGGCGCCCTTGCTCAGCTTATTCAGCTTGCCCTTGGCATTCGTCCGGAAGTAGATGTACGAGATGAGGAAGCCGCTGATGAAGAAGAACGTGTCCACGCTGAACGGGCCATTGGTGATGGCCTGGAAGAAGAAGTTCTGCTCCACCTCCTTGCGCATCTCCATGTTGTCAGAGTACTTGAAGACCACGATGCATGTGTGGCCAAGGATTACCCAGGCCATGCTGAAGGCTCGCAGTCCATGGATGCAGGGTATGGTGTCGGCACCCACATTCCTATCGCAGATGGCATTAAAGTTCGTGATGGCCGAGAAGGAGAGCAGGAGCTCCGAGTAGATGCTCAGCTTCTCCGGCTCGTGGAGATGCCCCTCCAGGTGCTCGTCCGAGGTGCTTGTATCGTTACCGCCAACGCCGCCGCCGTTGCGATGATGATGATGGTCGTGGTGATGCTCGTGCTCGGGATCGTCCACATGATGCCCGTTGCCGCTGTCATTGTCATTCGGCGGCAGATTGAGCACCAGTTGATCCAGTTGCTTCAGGGAGTTGCTCGACTCGGAATGGGCGTGGCTGCGGTTCGACTGCTTCAGTGGGTCATCGTGGGCGGTCATCGTGTCGCTGTAGTCGGAGGAGGCACACCCAATCCCCGAGCTCGTTTCGCTGTTGTTCATCATCTCCTTGTCCTGGCGACGCAGGGCCTCCTTGAGCTTGCCGCGCAGGTAAATTTCGTACAGGGTGCCGCAGCAAATCAGGGCCATGACAATGCAGGAGACAACACTGTAAAAAAAAGGTGGAAAGTTGTTTTTTTTTTAAATTAGAAAATATTAAATAATTATTTGAATATTGAAAGGTTAACTCTACACAATAAATTAATTATATAAAAAACAGATGAATAAAACTAAGAATACGAAAGGAAGAGGCTCAGAACTTGCTTACTAGGGGGCGCAGGCGGCTTCTTCTTTAATTTGATGTTTTATTTTTTATATTTTAAAGCTATTCACCCTTTATTTGTAAATATTATATTATTAAAAAATAATTAAAAACGGAAAAACCAACATAGAACTGCATTTAAAATTTAAAAATGGTAATTTTATTTTTGTTGATTTTTTGGGAAAAATTAAAATTTAAAAAATCCGTAACTCAGCCAAACATGCCTTAAATTCAATTCGGAAAGCGGGTTTCTTTTAGTTTTTATAAAGTTAATAAACCTGCATACTACATTTAAAGATTTTTTAAATTTAATTTTTTTCCAATTTTCAACAATTTTAATGATGCTCAAATTTTAGTTTCCTACAAACATGTCTAGAAAGATTCGCCTGTTGATGCTGATCAAGAATAAATATGGTTTATGGGGTCGGAAATGATTAATTCACTAAATTTCAAACTGCTGACTGAAATTTTGATACCCTGCAAAGGGTATAAACTACAATTTTCAAATTATAAATTAACAGCAAAGTATATGCTCCTATAAACAATATAATTTATTTACTTTGCAAATTCCCCAAAAACTCTTTCTGCTAATTGTTAGCTTTATAATATTTGCCATAAAAATGCCGTTATTTCTTCATAAAAGATAACAAATTTTGGTTACTGTGTAAAAACCCATGGAATATATAGGGAAATATATAATCAGATTGCCCTGCTAATCAACACCGTCAACAAGGGGAGTTTCGCTTTTTACCATATAATTCGATTTCACACACGAAACTCGCTAATGACCAAAACCAACTGGGCAAAAAATAAAAGAAAAAAAAAACCAAGAAAAAAGCTTTCGGACTCTCCAGACTTCATTAGCGCTTGGGCCTGGCCCTACCCACCCATACTTACATCAACAGGCAGAAGGTCTTGTCCGCCCAAATGTTAAACTCCTTGTCGGTGGGCACACGTATGTCCAGGACGCGCAAATCCCGCGATGGCAGCTCCACATGGGCCCGGGCACCCATCTCCCCAATGTCCGCAATGGAGCAGCTGGAGGGCAGGCACATGCCCACATATATGGTGCGCAGCTGCAGCAGAGGATTACAGATTATTTACCATTTATAATTATTATTTGCAGGAGCTACTACTACTAACCACTTGGGTGGGTAGCGTCTCATTCAGCTGCATCTTGATCACATAGAAGCCGGGCACAAAGGGTGGCGGTGCATTGTAGACACTGCTATAGGCCTGGGTGTGAGCAGCGGCAAAGGGCAGGCCACTGGGAGCGGCAGCAGCGGCGGCGGAGTCCAAGGATGAGCCATTGTTACCGTCCTTGCTGGGAGCAGGAGTCAAGCCATCGTCGATGGCATCACACAGGGCCAATGAACCCATCCAGTAGTTGTTGCCGTAGAAGAAACCGGATGTATAGTGACCGGAAGCATCGTCCACTGTTGGAAAAAAGGGTAAAGGAGAAGGGCGGCGGCCATCAGTAAAGTGTGAATGGAGTAAATAGGTAATAACAAGTGTGAATGTTGCCCATATGCAATGTCATATGTGGAAAACCTATAAAAAGTGGATATTATGCAATTATGCAATTCAGTTGAGGCTTTAAAAAGGTTCAAGAGGCGACCTAAGGTATGCCCTATGGACTTATGTATATTTATTTTGATATTTTTTTTAAGGAAGAAAAGCTTTTTAAAATAGATTTTAAGGGATATTTGTAGTTTTTAAAGTATTTTTAAGTTAATAAAGGAGTTTCGTAAGGAAATAACTGATTTTCTTTGGGTATTTTAGGATTTTAAAATATATAAAATTAAGTAAATAAGTAAAAAAATATATGCATAAAAAAATATACAAACAATTAAGTCAGAAAGCTTTTTAAATTGATTTTTAAAGCTGAAATCTTAGGGATATTGGTAATTTTTTAAGTACTTCTTAGTTAATAAAGGAATTTCGTAAAGAAATAACTGATTTTTCTTGGGAATTTTGGGATTTTATCATTAAATAAATGAAATAAATAAAATATATATAAATATTAAATAAATAGTATGCATAAAACATAAAGAAATCTTCCAAAACATCATAAAAATTATATTTAAAATAAATGTAAAAGCAAAGCCAACTGCAAGTTACATTTTAAATACCTAAACAAAGTTTAAATTAAAAAATCTCAAGTATTTATTACATGTTACTACTATTTGTCATTTTAATCATTATAAAAATATCTCAAATAACTTAATTTTTGATTCGAAACGCTAACCCTCGAGCTGTGTAACTCTTTGTGATTTATTTGCACAAAGTTGAGGCTGTTATTTTTTGCTATTTTCGCTTTTAGCTTTTCGTTTTTCTTGTAACCAGTTGCCACAGAGAGGGAACCGAAACTGGGACTGGGACTGGGACTGTGTGTCTGCCAACCAGTTTTTATGGCTTTTGTTGTTGTTTTTCTTATTTTTTACAAGTTTTTTATTTTTTTGGTAACCGAAGTCATGCAACAATCTTTTGTTGCGGGTTGCGTGGCGACGAAGGAAAAAGCTGGAAGCGCTCTTACATGAGCATCAGGCAGCCAACATCCAGCATCCAGCAGCCACTTCCTCTACCCCGAAGCCTTGACCAAGCAGGAACTATCCGGCCACATCTCTCTCTCTCTCTCTTTCTGGAGGTTACATAAGACCCGGCCATGACCATGAGCAGAGCAGAGCTGCCTCTGGCTGGAGATGAAGGTGGGAGCTGGACGGAGGCATAAAACGGAAATGTTTGCCAACATATTTGCATGTACTTGACTAAGAAGTGTTTGCCAATTAAATACCATTCGTGTTTGATCGAGGAATATAATTAATTTACCGAAAAAACAGACATACAAATTGGAAGAAGTAAACAAAAATAATTTAAGGGGAAAGCAATCCAAAAATGTATAGAAAATATCTCAACAATTTATAGAAATTTTACATTGAAAAACTAACAAATTAAATTTTCAATTTTAATAAAAAATAACACAAAATATTCTAATTACTTTAAAGACAAATTTAAAAATTATTACAACAAAAAATAAAACTTAATAATATAAGCATGGGAATTTTAATTAAATTTAATTAATTTTTCAAGATAACAATGCAAAAATTTAAACTTTAATTATCCAAGATTAAAATAGATATATTTTATTAACATTCTAGCCATTTTTTTTATCTTTAACAAAAAAAAAATCCGTTAAAAAAAATTAAAGCTATATATAAAAAAATATATTAAAGCTATATAAAAAAATATATTTAAATATATATCCACACACCTTGTACACACAATAATATACACTGCTATTATAACCAAACTATTTAGTCCCGCCCTTCATCCTACCTCCCCGCCCCCCTCTACCTTTATATCTGTAATGTTTAAACATGTTTTCAATTTAATTTAACGATTGAGGTCACTTGATTTGCTTGTAGTTAGCATTTCATCACAAAAACCAAAAGAAAAAAATAAAAATAATAATAAAAAGAAACCCTCCTCTCCGTCACATAACACAAATGGGTCGCAAATGTACACACACGGCCATAAGTATAAGCGATCATATGTACTTCTTCTCTTCTCGCTGCCGAAATTCAATTGAACGTGTCATTCAAGCGTTTAACGCTTTTTTTTTTTTTGTAAATGGAAGCTGACTCCGAACAAGATCAACAGATGGGCCAGGCCTGGGCCAGACAATGAGCTTATCAAGGTGACAGCCTGACCAAGTTCACCCAATCCCCTGGCTGGCCAGATGAACTTGGTAGCGGCTACCGATGAAAGCCGACTTAAAGCAGATTTTATCAGGTATTCTTGTCTCTCGGGAAGGTCGTTTGTTGGTTCGACATGTGATCGAGTAATATAAATATAAATGTTAATGGGTCGAACTACATATAGAGAGGGGAAAGCGCATACAGTGAGCCAAGAAATCAAGAGTTGAGGCTCTGGAATTTCTGAAAATTCGAAAGATTTTGTAATAAAAAGAAGACAGGAAAGCAATTGGCTCTCTTAAAGGGCACCTAGAACTACTACTACTACTACATATATCGTGAGAAAATATAAAAGTTTAAAATAAAAAAAATATATAAAATAAATAATATTTAAAAATAAATAAAATTAAATTAAAAAACTAGTTAATAAATAAATAAAATAAAATATTGATAACAATAAAAATAACATAATATAAATAAAATAAATAGTATTAAAAAATAAATAAACAAAAAAATAAAATAAAATATCGAAAATAATTAAAATCAAATATTATAAATAGAATAGTATTAAAAAATGAATCATATAAAATAAAATACAGATAAAAAAAGAAATTGGCAAGCAAAATTTAAGTTTTAATAAATTTAAAAAACAAATTAAAATGAATTTATTATTATTTTTATATAAAAAATCCTATCAAAATTATTTAATAATTTTTTTTTTTTATTAGAAAAACATTAAACAAAAACCCCACCCAAGTGACCTGAAAGTTAAGCTAGACATTGACTTAATATTGTTTTGAAAAGCCTCAGCCTAAAAAATAGGCCACAAACTTGAGGCTCATTGTTGTTGGTTATTTTTCACAAAAATCTTTCGTCCAAGATCAACTTTTGTGCTGCTGCCTGTGCACTTGAAATGCGAGCCAAATATTTGCAAGAAGATTACAAGTTATATATGTATTTATATTTTTAACCGAAGGTAAGGACAGAGACCCCTTGTGATATAAAAAGCAAAGTCGGGCGGGGTAAGCAAACGGTGTTGACACATACACACAAACTACTATATAATGTTAGGCCGATCCGATGGCAGTCGGCCATAAACCATAATGAGTGGCAAAAACAATGAGGGAGGGGCTCAACACTTGGATTTCGGGGACCCGGTGACACGGCTGTTGAAATCCATTTGATTGATGAAAACGATATTGTATTGTATTGGCAATAAATAATCTTTGAATGTGTGTATATTCATTATTTCTATATTTAATATTGTGAAACTGCGCAAAAAATCCAAAAAGACATGCGAAAAACGCGCCCCAACTGTTAACGGTTCAATTAAGGCTTGAAAGGGGGGGAAAGGGGGGTTTCCCCCATTATAAAATATATAATTACATTAACTGTGTGTGTGAGTGTTGTGCGTCAGCGCATTGTTAAACCATAAATAGGTCCCCGCTGATGTTTGTTTTTGATTTATTCTTCAAACTCTTTGGGGTTGTAAATTTCAAGCAAACAAACTAAGTAGTTAAAACACAAACTAAACTTGGCTATGAATTATGCTTGAGTTGCTCTTGAAATTATCCATAAATCTTTATGGTTTTTCCTTTACATTTTTGCATATTTTTAAGGGTTTTTTTCTCTCATTTTATTACAAGAATTTTGTGCTAATCGAAGCGCTAAATGCTCGCCCATTTCCATTTAAATAATCATCATTTTTAGTTTTTGGCAATTGCGTACTTAATGTTTGGCTTTGTCATTAGAAGCCAAAAAAAAAAAAAAACTAATGTGGGGACATTAGAGGCGTGTGTTGTAGATTTAAGATTCTCGCCCGTGTTTGTCTTGGCCAAATAAATTCCTTGTCATCTGACACGCAACGCGGCAGTAGAGCTGGCTCAGAAGAAGAGTCTTTGAACTTGGGTGAAGCTGGCAGGCTGTGAAGCGTTCTGTGTACTTATTGTTGAGGTGTGTCTATTAGATCACATCACAATCAAGAGGATGTTCAGGTGCTTTGTTATTTTTATGGCCAAGAAGACAGGTAACAAAATATGGTTATAAGTCATATTTTTTTTAAGTGGAGAGAAGCCTAAAGATTATGGTTTTTATGATTATACTTATTGTTCAGGGTTTAAAGAAAAGGGAAATAAATATTTGTCATATAAATAATTTAAATTTAGTTAAAAATAAATTTTATAAAAATTTTAAACTATTAATTTATCTTTAATACACTTAAATATAAGCCGGAAATTGGTATTAAATTGGTTTTTTGACATTTAAAAGAATATTTATCTAGTGAAGAAATCATTTCCCACCCTATAAATCATATATATTTTTAATCAACATCAACAGGAGAATATAGCCATTTTAGAAAGAAATTTTTTTTTTGTAATTTTTTCAAATTTTTGTAAGGGGTTACATCATTAGAATTTACGAAAATTGGTAAAAATTTTGATAAAAAATTTTTTAAATGCAGTATGCAGTTTTTTTAGCCTTAAAAAATCTAAAATAGAACAGCTTTCCGAATTGAAATTAAAGCATTTTTGGCTTAGTTATGAAATATTTAAAATGCAAACTGCAAAGCCGCCTGAATTTAGCTTCCCCTTTTGTTTTTAAGTAAATTATTTATTTTATTCACATTTTTTTCCAATGAAATGTAAATAAAATGTATTTATTTATATTTTACAATTAATGTTTAAGCTGAAATTTAAACAATAAAAATGTAGTTTTAGTTTTAAGTACATTTCTTAGCCAAAAAATAAACAAAAAGGTTTCCTTGAAACATTTGTATTATTAAATATTAAAAAATATAAATCAAAAAAATCGAAATGTAAAACTTGGAAAGATAAATTAATTGAATTAAATTGATTTATTTAATTATTTCATTTCATTAATTTACAATTTTAAATTAAATTCTACCCTAGAAGTATGGCTACCTATTTTCTATGTAAATATTTCCAACTTTTTAAGCTTTAATGCCTCTGGCCAACATTCTCCGCCGCTTGACTGCGCAATAATTCCTAATTACGCATACGCTTTTCTCTCTGTTTTTCCTCTCTATTTATCTTTATTTTCTATTTAGTTTATTTTTCTATATTTTCTTAAATTCTTCCTCTATTTTTATCTGGTTTATTTTGTGTAACAATTACACCTGCCTGTTGCCTAATTGAGTCACATAATAAAACGCGACTTGTTTTGTGCAATTTTATGCTCGGAGATGCACAAAGATACAGATATAGATATAGTAGATAGTAACAGTACCAAATCGGAGCCCCTTTGGATAGTCAGAGACTTCCTGAATGGCCCAAGAGGAGGAGTAGATGATACTTATTCATATTCAGGTCTGCTTTCAATGTCAATGCTGGCGCTTTTGGCTGAGGCTTTTAACAACGCCCCCACAGAAAGTGGGGGGAAAACAAATAATGAATAAAATACAAATAAAATAAAAATAAGGTAAAAACACACACAGGTAGCAGAGAGACAGCCAGACAAGTGAGAGTCAAAGACTTGGCCTGTCTTTGGCTTTGGGTTTGGGTTTTTCTCTCCGAGATTCGGCACAAGGTCAGCTGCATCTTCAGTGTGTTGTGTTGTGTTTTTTGTATTGGCCATTGGCTATTGGTTATTATTATTATTATTTTTAGTGCCTGGCCTACCAACTGGTATTCCGCTTTTTAGACTTGGTCACTGACACGTGGCATGGCCAGTCTTTTGTATTTACGCAATAATCATCTCCAATCAAAATCAAACCAACAACTTTTTAAGGTATTTCTGCGCATTTCTTTGACTCAAAGAAAAACTGGTTCAGGGCTGCACTTGTGTGACTCACTGTATGGAAATCGTTAAACGAATATATAAATAATTAGCTCAAAGAGTGCACTGTCACCGTATTGATGCCTCAACTTGGACTTATAATTAGCTTTATAATTTAAGTATATATTCCTTAACTATAAGCTTTAAGGGGAGATTCCCAAAGATCATTATCTTTGTTTTTGGTTTTTTTATAGGGGAAAATGACAAGAAATCGTCATGATTTGAGGAATTTGTAGTAATTGAAATTTATACTCTTTCTTACACTTCTAACAATTTTTTTATTATATTTTATAATTATTATTATTTTAAAAAAATATTAAAAATAAATTTCCAAATAAATGTTTAAGATTTTTTGCGGAATTATGACTCTAATATATATTATATAAATATTAAAACATTAAAATTAAATATTAAATATTATATACATTTTTAATATACATTAAACATTACTTAAAAAAAAATATATATATAGGGTAAGGTGGGGTAAAGCCGACAGTGTGGGTAAACCCGACCTCCCTCTGTTTTCGAAAATCGGAAGCACTACGCAGACTAATATTAGTGTTGTCGTGTAGAGCATCGAAAACAATGTAAATGGTGGTATGACAGCATTTTATTGTTTTCACAATTTTGAATTTCATTTTTGTGCATAATTAACTGCAGGATATTTCTTTTTGTCAAAGTTATCGCATGAAAAGGTAAGTGGATTTAGATTCTTTGAATAAAGTCCTACAAAGTGCATATAAGTTTGGTTCATTTTTTTTCATAATTTCTTTTTTAATTGCGTTTTTATGAAAAATTACGTGGTGGGGCAAATCCGACCTCTAAATAGTGGGGTAAATCCTGCCGCAAAAAATCCAAAAAAAACAACAATCACACCAAAACCATCAACATCGCAGCCAACCAGACGTTTAACTCGAACCAAAAAACGCCAGCAAGCTATTTGAGCAGCGAATCAGATGATACTGATTAATTATTTTGCTATTTTAATTTTTTTAATTCTTTTATCTTTTATTACCATTATATAACATAACATTGATTGATTTATCATTGCAAAACCTATATTTAGGTTATATCTGTACTAAATCAACCAAAAATATAGGCGGTCGGATTTACCCCATCATTTTTGAACATAGCAAAAATGAACTTTTTCGTAAAACGCTTGTATCTCAAAACTTTTCAAAGGTATGAATAAAATGCCATGCATAGAACGTTGCGCAAAAGTCTAACCTTTAATTTGGTATATATAACGACTTTATCCGATGTAAAATAAACATTTTATAGCCAAAACCATTTACTAGGTCGGCTTTACCCCACCTTACCCTATATAAATGAATGTTTTTAGGTTTTTAGAGAGATTATAAAACTTTTACTTCTCTTCAAATTTATTTTGTAGTCCCTTTTTTAATATTTACAGCTTTATCTTATTATTTATCAAGACCTACAATTGCATAACCGCATCTCTCTTTAGGCTGACATCCCATTAAATAAGCTATAATTCAATAAATGATCAACAGACCCAACCAAAAATTGCAATTATGGTCAATAACCCCAAAAATTGAGAGCTCGTTTCATAACCAAAATCGTCTAAAAATTAATGCCGGACACGTCTGGTAGATATTTTATATAATTTTTCCTTTATAGCCGCCTAGCTTATATTATATTTAGTTTATTTGTGGTCAGACTTTTACCTAATCTTTTTTATTTTAGTGTTAAAAAAAACACTCAAAAAACAAATGCAAAATGCTCATAAACATTTTAGTGGGACGTGGACCTTCGTCGAAAAATGCAACAACCATAGAAATCGATCGATTAGCCTGCCAAGACCGAGTGTCGCGCATTAAACTTGAAAGCCCCGAATGGATGACGGACACTATTTGCAATATCCCCCTGTTTATATGTCTCTATGATATATTATATAGTCGAAATTAGCGCCGTCTCATGATGGAATGTAATTTCTGTCTAATTAACGTCCGTCTGGAAGCTGGTCGTAATAATTCAAGTTGGAGTTGCCTAATTGTGGCACTTTTGTGGGGCTTGTTTGCCCTCGAACAGTCTGCTGGATAATTGCACATTTGTCTCGGGTCTCTCAAGTGAAATATGAGCCCCGGTTTTTGTTTTGGTACAAAGTCCCGGCATAAAAGTCCCTTCAGCTGCCTAATAAATGCAATTTATTTTTGCCCAGCCACCATTTTTTGTTTTCTAAATAAATAATTACATTTAATAGTTTTGTTTACGCGCTTAAAATGTAAGTTGAGGTCCTTGAATATTTACTAAATGTATTTCTAAACTGTAAATAATTTAAATTTTAAAAGTTTAGGCTTTTAAAAGCAAATGATTCAAAGAAAATAATTGATTAAATCATGAATTAAATTAAATAAATTATGTTTATGAGAGGAAAAATGTCTCGCTACTTATATTTCCTTAAAAAAAACTTTAAATATAATTTATTTAATTATATATTTTAATTTACATATATTAAAAGCACCTATCTCCTAGTTTTTTTATATATTTATATATTAAATTATATTAAAAAGCCTTTAAAATTATTTAAAAACCCATTTAGCTTGATTTGTCTAATTTTTTAAAATCAACTTTTATAAAATATCAAGTAGATTTATTCTTTCTTTTTAAAATTTTTAAAAATATATATTTTAGCATATATATTATTTACATACATTTAAATTGTTTTTATACTCTAAAAAAATTACCTTAAATAAAATAAAAAACATCTAACTACCAAGTTATTAAATATTTAGTTAAAAAACCCCTTTAAAATTGTAAAAATCATCTAATATTATTTCACAATAACCTTTATCCTTTCAACTCCTACGAAAAAATATAAAAATATATCAAATTAAAAACAAAAGCCAGTTTATAACTGTGGAATTTGTCCTTAACCTTTCCAGCTGCCACCGATTTGCTGTTGGCCAATTATTTGCAATTGCGTGGTTGGTTTTTCTTTAGTTTTTAATTACGCACAATTATACGAAAGCCAAAAACAAGTTCGTTGCCTAAGTCGTTCGTTTTGACGGCTAATAAAAAACTAAGCCAAAAACAAAAACAGAAAACGTTGTAAATAATCATAAATATATATAAAACAGAAATAAACCAAAAACAGGTCAAAAATGGGGGTTACAGTTGAAAGTATTTTACATACAGCCGCCTTAACTACAGTCAAGTTATAGCCAAGTTATAGTTGTCTTGGCCATAATTTCATTTTCGCTGAACAACTAAAAGTCAGAGAGAAGAAACGAGACAAAAACAAAAACTGCAAGACATTGCAACAATCAAATTAAAGTTACATTACATAAGTTAAGCTTTTTTTTTTTTATTTTTTTGACCAACAAGACGAAGACTGAGGTGGGGGTAAGGAGAGCTGGAGCGACGGGGACAACTTGTCTCTCGGCTTGGCGACTGGCCGTGTTTATTTGTTGTGCAATTTTTGGTCGGTTCCATCTGCTTCTTCGGCTCGAAAGACAACCGTTTATATAGAAATGTGTGTATATATGCGTACGGGAAAGCCGTAGAAATTATGTTGCGTGACGTTTCATTTCGCACAAAGGCTGTAATTGGGGCCTGTTACCCCCTTTTTTTTAAGCCAACAACCGTTGTGCATTGTGACCAACTCTAATGACCAAAACACAGTCCTAGAGACTTGGCTACAATTTTGAAACTTGTAACTTTTCAATTCAATAAGTTTCAATTTGACGCGAGGTCAAACACTGTGATTTTCCCCATAAAAATCAACACAAATAGCGCTTTTCTTGGCTTCCCGGTTCCCGGAATAATTGCAAAAATTAAAATAAAAAGCCACAGACTTGGCCAACAGAGAAGCAAAGATTGTGAAAGCTTTTTTATATTTTTTTTTGGTTTTCTTTGAGGAAGTTTGCAGTTTGGATGGTAATAATGATGATGAGGCCAATATTTGCACTTCCTCTAAGACTTTTTGCCGACAACAGTTTTTGTTTACAAACTTGGCCAAACTCGACAAAGTTAGCCGAAAAAAAAAGACGTCTTGGAGATTGCAAATTACAGTAGATATTAGCTATGTGCTATATATTATGATATTCGTACTTTTTTAAGAGAAAACATTTTGCTATTACAGAAAATCTATAGGATCGCAGCTTGATAAGATAATTTAAGTAAAAACCAAAAGGAAAGCAAACTTTAGGAAGCCAAATTCTGTGTACCCTTGCAGTTTGCATATAAAATCTATCGTAATTAAGCCAAAAATCCATTAATTTCAATTCGAAAAGCTATTCGGTGTTAGTTTTTATAAGTTTAAACATACTGCATTCTCAATTAAAATTTTTTTTTAATTTTTGATAATTTTAACGATGTAACCCCTTATCAAATTTTGAAAAAAAAAAAGTCAATTTTTTTTCTTGCCAAACAAGGTCAGATCGACTCGTTTTTTGATGCTGATAAAGAATATTTATGATTTATGGGGTCAAAAATAACTCCTTCAATGTGTTACTAGCTTCTGACTGAAACCATAATACCCGGTAAGGGTATAAGAAGCCCAGTTAACAACATTGAGAAAAATATTGCCTATAGCAGCGTATTTATTATAAAACAGCGTTGATAATTTTCTTATTTTAGCAAGTAAAACTTTTCGTTTTCATTATGATTTTGATCACTAAAGTATAATAATATATAGTACCAAGTTTGAGAAAAATATAAATGGTATAAGCCAAGTTATTAAGGAACAGTAGAGTTTATTTTGTTATTTTTTCTAGAATTTTTCAATCATTAAAGTTAAAAGAAGCATTAGAAGTCAAATTATTATTATTAGTATTATTTAATGTTTATTATTAATAATAATAATAATAATAATTAAAAGAAGCTACCAGAAACCTTTAAACTCATTCTTTAAATATTAAAAAAATTTCTCAGAAATTTTTAATAAGTGAAATTAAAGGAAGCATAAGAAATAAAACTAATATTATTATTATAGGAATATAATATTTAATAATATTATATTATATATATATTTCTAATATTATTAAAATAATTTCTCAATAACAACAAAATTTCTCGAATATTTTTTTATATAAAAATCATTTTAAAAGCATATTCCTTGCCTTTAAGCAATATCTACTGTAGTCTTTTTTGGTTTCTATGAATAGTTTTTTTGTCAATGGCTTTGTTTTCGGGGTGTCACCCTTGTCTTGTGTCGCAGCCTTCCACTTGACTTCCAAAAAAAGCTGCAGTCGCTGCAATTGTCACGGCGAGTGCATTTCAGGGCAACCTTCAACCTGCCAATCGCCGGCAACTCGTCGACTTCGACTTCGACTTTGAGTTCGAGTTCGAGTTGGGGTTTGGGTTTGGGCCTAAAAGTTTGGGGCTAAATGCAGCCAGCGAAGCGGAGAGCTGCAACAACAACAACTGCCGCAACAATGGTAATACGGCTACAATTTATTAGCCATTGATCTTGGCCATCGAGCTGAGGATTGGTAGTATATGTGGCTCCAGATACGAAACTGAAACTGAAACTAAAACTGAAACCGAAACCCGCTCGCTGGAAATTATTTATGTCCAATCTGAAGCGTTTAAATAACAATTTCCAGACGGCGGAGAGTCCGGTTTAAAGCTGCTGCTGCTGGCCAGCAGGAAAAACTTTGGCCCTGGCCCGGCGACTGCTGCTATTGCTCATGTGTGTGGTAATATATATATAAATATATAACCAAAGATTTACTGGAGACATTGACATAGATGCCAGGTAACGCAGGTAACTGTCCCTGCTCACGAAACTCCCCCCAAAAGCCCAGTGACAAGTTCCCAGACGGAGAGGAGATGGCCCTAGCACGAAGGTGAGGGTTAAAATTTAACAACAAATAGAAAAATATATTAGAGAGGTTAAAAAAAAGGGTTTGACTTGAAAGCAAACAGGAGGGGAAAAAACTTCTAAAAAAATTGGATTAATAGACGATATTTTGTTAAGCCTTTTGGCTTTGTTAAATTTTAAACTAAATAAATATATTCCCTTTCTTTTATTAAAAAAAAACTATATTTTACAACTTTTTAATTACCAAATTTTCCCCTTTTCACTAATTTAACTGGAAAAAATCTTTAAACGAGCATCTTAATTACAGAAAAATCACTTCCGAAACTGTTAAACCTTTCTCTTAGCCCCCGGGAAATGGCCATTTTCATTACCATTTTCCCTGAACTTGAACCATTGCTTGTTTGAGAGCTGATTTTAAACGATATTGTGCTCACTTTCCGGTCACTTTATGCCCATGGTGCAACCACCGATGGAATAATAATAAAATAAAAAACTAAAGAAAGAAAAAAAAGAAACTTTGAAAGGGGGCCTCCTCTCTTTCTCTTTTTTTTCTTTTACAGTATTTCTGCTTTTTTTCTCCCCTTTTTTTTTGGGCTGCAAGCAGCAGTGTTTTGTGTTAATTGATTACATAACCAGCTATAGCTTGGTCGACTCAAATCAAGTCGAGGCGAGTGGCCAGTGGCCAGTGTGTGGAGTCAGTTGGTCAGTGGATCGGATTGCTGGAATCGATAGGATTGCTTTTTGGGGCGGCAACTTGTCGCAACCGAAAAAAAAAAACGAAAAAACTGAGAAAACCGAAAATAAAACAAGTCATAATTTCAGACTGAGATTGAGAGACTTTTGCAAATACTAAAGGCGAAAAATCGATCTCGACCTGATCTCGTTTGCAATTGAACCGTTATTCAATACCAACTAAACCCACTGACATAATGACCAGAAAAGCCATAAAAAAATAAAAGAATGAAAAAAATCAACTGGAAAACCTACTCAAAAAACCACCTTTACAATTTAACCAAAAATGGGTGTCTAAAATTCAGCGAAAACGATGCCGAAAAGTCCACCCATCAAGCCAAGATTTGATTGAGCTGTTGCTGCAGTAGAAGTTGCTGTTGCAGTTGCTGTTGCTGCTGCAGTTGCATGTTGCTGGCAAGAACTAATTGCGACCTTGGCGATCTCTAGCTAACATCGTATCGTATCGTGCACTTATGTAGATTGTGTGCTTTATGGTCGAATTCTCCATATAAAACCATATATATATGTGTGTATATATCTCTGGCGATCGCCGGCGAATGGCACGTTCAACGCCAGAATTGGTTTACGGTTTTCCTTTTTTTTTTTTTTGCCAGCGAGTTGAAAACAAGATCAGAGTTGAAAAATGTGTGTGTGTGTGTGTGTGTGTGGAAATTTTGGCAATAACGTGTAAGGGAAGTTGAAGTGAATGGCCATCTTGTCACGTCTTGACATCAGACGATCTCCATTTGTCACCCAAAAAATATATGGGAAATCATTAAATAACATTTAAAAGCATTTAAAAAGAAGCTCATCTAGTTAATAATTATTTAAAAATATTTTTTAAGACTTGAGAATTATTAATTTTCTAGCTGAATGCCTTTTTGCTTTTGCATATTTTTGTATTCTTACATTTTCAATTGAGTTTGTCCAAGATAATAGCTTTTGCTATTAATTTTGAAGTTTGTTCTTTGCAAATTAACATATCCAATGATTGTATGACCTACATTTTTAAATATTCATAATTTATGTTTCTTTTAAGGTTGTTTTGTTTTATTATCGATAACTAACTAAAGATTCTAAATTGAATGCCATTTGTAATTGGTGTCAAGCAGAGATCAAAATTTATAGAAAATTCGAAAAAGATAACTAAGAAATTAAGAATTTTGGAATATGTAGAGGTTTTAATTTATTATTTATTAAGAAACTGGCAAGATATCGATGTTTTAATCGAAATTAATCGATTTTTGTATCAATACCAAAGTAAATAATAATATTGCCATAATTTCTGCACTTCTTTTGTCTTTCACAACAACAAAGATAAATGCTAAATAAATTTCCTCTAATAAATATCGATATTAATTGATAAAAAATCGATTTTATTGAATAAAAAAATATATAAATATTTTCAAAAAATGCCCATGATTGCTTTTCATTTAAGAAATTTTTTAAAGAAAAATTGAAAACTTATTTAAAAACCATTTTAAAGTTAAGTTTTTCTAGGTAGGACTTACTCTTGACCGCCCACATCTTGGCATCGCTGAGTCCGGCGAGATAACTCCTCATATCCCGGCTGCAGTTGGTCGCAATACCGCCGTCGGTCTCCACCTGGCCCCACTTGGCGGCCAGCAGGGCGAGATCGAAGACATTGAGGGCATCCCTTAGGCGACGAGTGCGCGTGAGATCAAAGGATGCTGCCGCGGCAGGTGGAGCCGGGAGGTCCGTGTGCAGGCTGAGATTGATCACATTATGCTGATCCAATGATGGTGAGGTGGTGAGGTTATGATTGCTGCCGGGGAACTTGCCATCGTCCTTGTCGATGGCCGCTTGGTTAGTGGCTACCAGGGCAAGGATTAGGGCCAGCCAGAGAGTCCTGCTGTGCGCCATGTTCATCTGCCGCCACAGTAGGCTATATATATATATATGTATATATGCTCTATATACTATATGGATATATGCAAATTAACGGGGCACGTTCCTGCGACGATGTCTCAGCCTCGAACTCACTTTCACTCCACACGAAAAAAAAGGTAAATAAATAAATACGAAAACCCGAGAAACCTTAAAATCCAATTTGGGTTAAACTGCGAATTTAGATATCTCTATATGTGTGTAAATATATATATTATTTTTATATATATTTTTTAAGCACCAGCATTTTCACAGGCAAAAAAAATATGAGCTTTAAAAAATATTAACACTTCAAAGAGAAGAACCGTTAGAATACGGTTTTGTTTTTGTCACTTTTACTTTTGTTTTCTTGGCTTCCTTTTGTATATTTTTTTTTTTATTTTAAACACAATAACACACGCGCTTTTGCTATGGATCCCAGTGATTCTGTGTGATTTTCTTGTGATCTGTGATTTGTGTGAGGGAGCTGCGAGCAGCGACGACCGCTTGGCATGAACGCACGTCTACGAATCGCGACTGCGCGTCTTGAGCAGCTGTAAAAATATGTTAACAATTCCAATAACGCAGCGCCCAAAAATACAGCAAAAACACATCTCCGACTCAGACTCTCGGGCTCAAGCTCAACTGGAGACTCAAAAACTCTGCTGGCGCTCGAGCGCTCTCTCGCTCTGTCTGTCTCCGAAAGCGCAAGTGAGTGAATGTGCATGTACCGTTAGTTGGCCCAACGAAAGTGTCTGGAGGAAGAAATGAGCGGGCGAGAGCTTATGAGCAAAGCGATCTCTCTCTCTAGCTCCTCTCTCCTTTTCAGCTCCTCTCTTCGTCTGGTTCGTCTAGTAAAAGCCCTGCGTCATCGACTATGTTGTAATAGCCTGGTGGTAAGACCTGCGTGTATGTGTGTGTGTGGCGGCTGTTATGGAATTGTGCGAAAGTGTGCGTGTTGCAAAAGTGGCCGCAAAAATGAAATTAGCCATTGATATTTGAATACGCGCCGAAGAAGGACGGATGCAATCACTATATCTGTATCTGTATCTGTATATGCTTATGTATATGAGTGACCATATAGCGAATTCCAGCTAAGTCGGTCAAATCAGTTAAGTCGCCTAAATGAGCTAAATGGATTCGCACTCAACCACTCAAGATGGCACACAATAAACCGTCGTCGACGACGGCATAAATCCGAATTGGCAACTTCATATCAGTTATAATAATTATTAAAGTTGGTACATCGTCTCATCAGCTTCAAATCTGTGATAAATTCACGTCCCTAGCTCGCTATGTGTGACATCGTGAGAGGCTTAGGGGTTACAAGTTGATTTTTTTGGTTTGATTTATTTACAATTAAAGACTTAATAGGATCAAAATGAAGCCAAGACCCTTGATATCTTCTGTGTAAAATTTATCATTCACTTTATTCCAAAAATGTAGAACAATTTAATGTTTTTATGATCATAACTTGGCTTATACTCAATTAATTTCGAGGTGGTTAGGTTTTTTCTTTTGGTTTTTACAGGCAAATTTTCATGCATTTAAATCTTAAATTTAATTTTTGTTTCTGTAAATTTTAAAAACATTTTCGGATGATACATTTTAGATTTTCTTAATTTTAGCATTAAATATACATAGATGCTAATGAAACATTTATTAACTTTTTTGAGCCAAGTTATAGACGTTTTGAGTTGAGAGATTTCCTGAGAGCAAACCCTTGATACCTTCTTTGACTTTAAACAATTAGTTTCTTGAGATTCGAGATAATTACACTGCACTTGCTGCAATTACTTAATTAAAACACATCCCACTTTACGATCTGCCTTTATTATTCCATGTGTTAACATAATTTTTAGGCCACAAAAATAATGTTAATTGTAGGCTTGTCATATTAGTAATTTTTCTGGAAGCTTCATAATTAAATTTAGCTTAAAAAATACACCTTTAAAGCTTTTTGTTAGTTAATTATTACCATATGAAAGACGCATTAATGTTTAACTAATGTAAAATATGTATGAAGATGAAAACTTGCAGCCAAATGAATTCGCAATGGAATGACTCATTGAAATACTCCAATGAATAACCCAGCTGGCATATTGACACTCGATATTTAGATTTAAAAAGACGGATATAATCTGATAAAATATAGCAAATCGAAATGATTTAAGTGTCTGGGATTAAAAGTGATTGAGATAATTTAATTTAGCATGCAAACTCTTTTTTTTTTAACGTTTTTCCACATTCACTTGCCGCCGCTGCTGCTGCTGCATTCCCGTTTCCACTCCCATTCCCCAAAATCTCCATCCCCCCCCCTTTCCAAGATTCCAGCCAAAAAACACTGGGAATGGAGGAATGCGAACGAATATGTCGCAAGAGATGGAACAATTGTTGCTGTCTTTTTCTCGCCTGCTGACCCGTTTTACCAACTCCGCGAGAGCAGGTGAGAGCGGGAAAGAGCGAGTGCTACTTGCACCTGGCGCAGAAACAACTAGCTCTGCCATACATATTGTGCAATCCTCGAAACGTCAAATGTCTCGTGCAGTACTTTTCAATTTTCAATTTTCCACAAAAGCCAAATAAAAAGTTGGGAACAGTCTTGGACGGCTAGAAAGAGACGGGCAGCTCCTGCTGCTGCTGCTGGTGCTGCAGCGGCTACTGCATTTACCGTTAGCAAATGGAAACCAGTTCTCACAACAACAACTAAGAAGAAAAAAAAACGCTGCCAAAAAAATTAAATGTTAACTTGGCAAAGTGAAACAAAAATGCATTTTGTGCATTTTCAAAAAAACCAGAAGAGGGCGATGAAGAAGAAGAAGCGGCAGAAGCTCTTGCAACGGTAAACTGGTTTGCAGGGATGACAAAATACAAAACAAAAGAAAAACATTGAATCCAGAAGCTGCACAGATGAGCATTTTTTAACTCCACATTTAATTTATAAGAGATAAAGAAGGCATTATCTTGTATATCCTTTTCACTCTCCACTCTACACTCTCTCCAATAAACTCTCTCCATATTTAATTATTTCAAAGGTTCGGGAAAAGGATGAAGGGAAAAGGAGGGACTACAAATTGCTAACAAAATTCCATAGCTTGGCTCAAAAAATTCGTATATAGAAGTGCCATACATTTTTATAAATGCTTTTCATAACAGCTATATTTTACATTAAAATTAGGAAAATTTAAAATTAAATTTTTTTTTTTTTCAATTTTTTCATTTTTTATAAGGGGGTGCATCACAAATTTTTCTGTAAATTTTGTTAAAAATTACAATTTGAGTTTTAAATGCAGAAAAGTTTGCATATTAAAACCAAGAAGAAAAAACCTAGCCACACTGAAATTGGTTGAGTTTAAGCCAAGTTATGATGAAAAAACTTTCGTAAAATGCTAAATTTCTTTATTAAAGAACTAAAATTATATTACTGATTAACTTCATTTATATTTAATGCTCAATCTGAGTTAAGATACATATAATCATATCCTAAATATCTTGACTTTGAATGGCTCTCATGCGATCTGAAATTCCACTCAAAGTTCAATATCACTCATTCAAAAAGGGAAGAGAGACTCGGCAGCAGTGCAAAAGGAAGATGGAGAAAGGCAGCAGAAGCAAGATGTAAAGAGAGTGAGCAAATGAGAGAGCAAGGGAGATGGAGACGGATGGGCATGAATGAAGATGCAAATGAATCCACAAAATATTTAAGGTTAGCCTTAATATTTTATGTGCACTGAGAAAAATCGGGTAAATAGAAATGATATTACAAATTAATTTTGAATTTGAAATAGTTTTTAAAATTAAAAAAAGGGAAGTAAAAAAAAAACAGGGCGTATACTTAATATAGTGCGTCCAGGTATTACGTATACGTTTTTTTTTTTTAATATCACGTATACGTAAACTTTTTTAATTGTTAAACATATAAATCATTTTAATTTATTTTATAAACATTTCAAAAAGTAAATCGCTCACAATTATATTTAATCCATAAATCACACGTAAATTCATGAATTTTTGTAGCATTTTGTTTTTCACTAGAATTTATAATTTAGCGAAAACCTAACAATTCTTTTCTCATATTAAGTAATAAAAATATTTCATTTACTTACAAAATATCACGAAATTTGTTCCAGTGCATAAGGGTCTGGGTCTGTCAGTCATTGACGCGATCATCTTTGGGGACACGTAAGGTCTCGTCGTGCAGTCAGCGAATGAAAAAGAAAGAAGAAAAATTAAATAAAAAATGAGAAATGAAAAATGGAAAATAAAAAAAAAAATAAACCTGTCGCCTTTTGCGCCTCACATTTCTCCCCGCTCGAGCCCTCGGAGCCCATCGCGGTTGTTGGTGTGTCTTAATGAGAAAAGTGAAAGTGTCAAGAAATGGGCAAACCGGCAGCGCGGCCCACAAAAGGTTCAGTTAACAGTGAATAAATAAGCCAGCGATACGAAATTCAGTCAGAAATCAAGGCGATTAGCAAAGCTCGAGCTCTCGGGGTTATCAATTAGCTAACCGATAACCGAATTGAGCCCAATATCATGATATATATCTGGGAGTATGATGATCTTCAAGGTCTAGATAATAAGTAAGGAAGGAAATTCATTAGCTTTGACCAAGTTTAAGCCCTAATTCACATCATTTTTTTTGGGAATAATATTGCCAAATTTTATGCAGAGTTTCCCCTTGGATAAATTGGAATCAGGCCAACCGCAATGTTTGTCAATGTTTTTCGACTTTTTTTATCGGGAACATCTTAATTACTTACTAATTTTTGTGAATTTTTAATAGATTAATGGAACCTTGATATATATCAATTTATATTACATATATATGTTATTTATATTAAGGAAAATATCATATGAAAAGAGTATTTGTTCAAGGATTTTTAATATTATTTTAAGGCATTTTAAAAGAGAAAAAGGTTCTTAAAATCAAGAAATTAATCTGAAAATATTAATATTAAATCTCAAGGCCTCAACATACATATATAGTTTCATAGTTTCTAGACTTTTTAAAATATTTCATTCGGCTTCATCAACTGATTCTCTATGGAAGTGCACTCGCAACAATGGCTCTTGACACTTTAAAAATCATTCGACCAAATATTTAGTTGCACAAATAATTTTGTTTTGGATCACTCATTGAGCTCATTTGTTCAGTTGTTCTTCAGTTTTTTGTATTGTTTTAATGCCATTGTTGATGTTACTGTTGGCTGTTAATTGTTTTTGTTGCTGTTTGCGCCTGGTCTTGCGTCACGTTTGACACTCTGACCATGAACGCATTTCTTGGCAAAAGGAAAACCGCGGCTGCTAGGAGAGAGCTTGATTTTGGGATGAAATTGCACCGAATGTTCGGTCGTAACTCTTGGCTATATTTTTTTGGTTTTTATCTCAACTTCTTTCCTCATCTGACGGCGTTTTATTTCGTTTTTTTTTCGTTTTTTTTTTTATAATTACTTCATTTGCAATCTCTCGTGAGGCAATAGAAGAAACTACCGTTAATTAAAAACGCAAACGCACGGCTAAATGAGCGCACAGGTTGCGTGAGTAAGCGGGACAGAAGACGGGACAGGTGAGTGTGCACTGGGGAAAAAAGTTGGACAAAAATTAAGAGGGAACAGAATTCAGAAGGACATACTAATATTATTAGGAAATATAGAAATTAGAAAAATGGAACTTGTGATAGTTTTTATTGAAAAAAAAAACTACTGAAAAAAATCAAAATTTTAAAAATTTATAACTAAATCAAAAATGAATTAAATTCAAATCTCTATACTAATTTTAGCATTTTTTAAATTTAATTTTTTGCGTATCTTTAACAATTTTAACGACATATAAAATTATAAAATTTTGTAATAATTCGTGGGAAGAATATTAAAAATAAAAAAATTAATAACTACGCAAAGTATGGCTAGATCGACGCTGCTTTTTTGTACTGATCAAGAATATACATATATGATTTAAAGGGTTGGAAATGCCTCATTCACTGCCTAATAAACTTCGATTCAAAATTATAACTATAATAACAATTTGACACATATTTAATTTTCTCTCAGTGCACTGAGAAGAGCGAGAAGGTAAAGGTAAAGGTTCGCTGTTATAACAGCGGCGCCAAAATATTTTCACTTGACTTTTGCGGCTCTGGTTTTTATGGCCCCGCTGAAGTTCACCGGGGAACTCGACTCTCATCTGATCAGAGCGGATCGGATCGGCCAGAGAGGGGCTTAGAGGAGGCTACGGAGTAATCGTTATGCAATGGGGAGAAAATTGACAATAAAACAAAGCGCAAAATATACAAACAAACCCGCGTGAGAGACTGCGGCGACACAGAAACTGCAATGTCACTTACCCATTATGAATGGCCGGGAAAAAGTGGGGGAAAAAGGGGCGTGGATGATGCCAGTGATGGCTCATACCGGACGGCGGACAGACGGACGGACGGACAGGTGGCAAAACTGTGCCAAGCTGTAATCGCTCCTCCGACAACTAAAATGCGTGCGGAGGCTGCACTTAAAACTTGAAAAAAAAAACATATGTAATCACCGAAAAATTTAACCTTTGGTCAAACGAATTTCACAAAGAAAATACGGACTTTTTAAGGAAAAAGAAGGATTTAAAAAACACAGGAAAAGGTTGGATTAAGGAAGTATTAAGCTTGGAAAATAAAAAATATATATGCATGTTATTAAAAATTGAAAGCTTATGAGAAGAAAGGTTTAAGAAGTTGAATAATTTTGAGTTTTGGGTAAATGTTTCACAGAAAATAAGATATAAATATATATCAAAATATTAAAAAATAAAGAAAATAATAAATATAAAATAGTTGAAAGTGTATAACTAATGAAATAAATTTATTTAAAAACCTACAAATTATTATTATAATATATTTAATAAAATAAAAATTATTAATATAATATATATAATAATAATATAATATACAAAATAGTAATATAATATAAAAAATTATAATAGACTATAAGTAATAATATAATCAAATTAATAACAAAATAAAATTTCTATAAGTATATTTTTTTTTTATCTAAATCCAATGTCATGAAAGAACCCAGGCAGATCTTTATAGTAAAGATTATTCTGGGAACATATATATTTGTATATAATTATTAAAGCATTCCAAAAGCTATTATTTATAAAGCTTAATTTTAATTTAAAGCCAAAAAGTATGCATGAAAACGTTGGGGTAAAAAACGCTTAGAAAGCGCACTCAACGAACACACTTCCCAGACAAAAAAAATAGAAAAATAAGGGATTGTTATAACAAAACACAAAGAGAATCTTTAAATAAAAACCCCTCAACTCTCAACACTTTATGAAAACCACCTTGTTTTCGATATGTTTGTGCTTGTTTATTATTCCGACAAAAATCCATTTGTCACAGACTTGGTTACTCGCATACATTTACAGTTTTACAAAGTATCCATAGATCCATGGTATGTGTATACAGATATATCACTAGCTCTACTTAGGTCTAACACTTGGTATGTGTATAGCTGTGTATAATGTCCTTCTAAAGCTGAATATGTGGGTGTATTGTACCTATATATCTTCGATATATAAATATATATACTCTACTATATAGTTGGGTTGGTATATATATATATAGTGGTATAAAAAAAAACGACGCCTAGCATAACAAAAGTCCATATAAAACGACACCGAGCACTAAAACAGTTAACATCAAATTTCGTTCCATCTTCGTTCCTTTTGGTAGCACTAGTTTCGGTCTCAATTTTCGGAAGCAACTTTGAGTCCATAGGCTATATACTCTATGTATATATATGTACTATATATATCGGAATTATCACAAATGCTTATGATCTAGGCTAAAAAAAAAAAAATAAAACAAAAATCATAGCAAATAGTTGGACGCTTCAAGCGCGCAAGGATCGTGGGTTGCCGCGTCGCCGGGCCTTTGACCAGCTCTGCTCCTCGGCGCTGGCAAAGATCAGGTAGATAAAGTTCCCCGCTATATTTAGTCCCGCCGCCAGCCAGAAGACCACATGCCACTGAGTCAGTGTCTCGCGATGATTGATGATCAAACCGATGACATAGGGCGCCAGGAAACCGCAGATATTCGCCGCTGAATTGGTTATTCCATACATGGTGCCTGCATATCGCGGACTAAGGGCTATGTGATTCATCTGATTGCCAGCATATACGGCACCGCCAAAGGATCCAACGCCGGCGAGCATGAAGGTTACCCACACCCAGTCGCAGCCCACATAGATGATGCCTATCAGGCCCAGCGATGGCACCACCGAGGCCACCGTATTCCACAGTTTGTACGAGTTCAACAGCGAGATGTAGCGCCGGGCCAGCATCCAATCGGCGAGGGCGGAGCAGGCGATGCCCACGAACCAGGCGGTCAGGTAGGGAACAGCATTGAGCAGGGCATTTGACTGGATGTCAAAGTGCAGGATGTTGCTCATATAGGTGGGCAGCTCCGTTAGTTGCGTGTAAAAGGCCCAGCCCTGGCCGCACTGCGTGAGGAGAATTGCCCACAGGGGCACGGATGTTAGCAGCGATCGCCAGGGTATGGGTTCCTCTGCAGGCAACCTCTGTGTCCTCGATCTGTCCGGAACGGAAAGAACTTCCTCCTCGGCCTGAATGGCTTGCTCCTCGTCCGCCTCCTCCTCCTCCGTCTCCAGGTGTAGCTCTGCCTCGCTAATCACTCTCAAACTTCCCTCTATGTACTCCCTTTCCGCACACGAGATCCTGGGATGATCGGCCGGCTTATCGTACACCAGATACATCCAGCATCCGAACCACAAGATGCCCAACAGTCCAAAGATATAGAAGGCAGACGGCCAGCCGCCTAAAAAGTCCAAGGAGCAAAGCCAACCGGCCAGGGGCATTGAGATGACAGTGCCAATATTGGATCCAGCATATACTACAGCCGCAAATTTGTTCCTCTCCAGCGGCGGTATCCAGTGGGCCAGCATGGCATGCATGGCCGGATAGGTTACGCCCTCGCCCATGCCTTCTAGGATGCGGACAAGCACCAGCAGCGGCAGATCCCAGTGGGCGGCCAGCGGTGTGAGGAGCGTAAATATTGCCGTAACCAATACGCCATAACCATAGATCTTTTTGCCGCCATAGAGCTCTGCCATTCGTCCGCCGGGCACTTGGGTGAGCACATAGCCATAGAAGAAGCTGCCAAGGACCAAGCCCTGCGTGGCCTCATCCCACACAAATTCGCCCTCCTTCTGCGGATTGATGTCGCTATCATTGCGATTTGGTTCTGGCATGGGACAAGTGTCGGTGTCTACTACGGAGGAGTTGGTGTGCGGAATGGCCGTTTGATTGACCATTGCCACAATGGCCACCGAGAGATTGACCCGCATGGCGTAGACGACGGCAAAGCCCAGGAAGCCCATGAAACCGAAAATGTGACGAGTCTTGAGGCTGCAGCAGGCATCGTTGTTCTCTGTGGAGAGAGAGGAAATCATTATTTAGGAGGCGTATTTATAGTTATGATTTCGACTTAGATGGAATGTAATGTATTGTTTAAGATAGTAGGATAATATTGTTTAGATTTATTTAAATAAAGCTAGCTAATGGTTACAAACTAGAAGAGATATTATTATATTAGTTTTGCTAATATCACAAAGATCACAGTTTTTTGTTGAGTATTTATACAATTTTCTAAGAACTCTTATTACTTTTACCTTTTAAGGAACCTTAACTTTTAGCTTTTAAATACAGCTTAATTTTTAAATATGTATTCTGCTTTGTTTTTTCAGTTCTTAGTGATTAACCTGGTTTAGTTTTTAGCCACTTTCTTTCGGTTTGTCTTAAGCAAGTTCAACTGATTTTAAACACAAATGTGTGAAATGCTGTGAACTCAATGAAATTCCATGAAATTGAGAGCCAGAAAATTACAAAAAGATGAGAAAAGAATTAAGCAATATTAGTTTCAGAGAATTATGTCTAAAATAAATAATCTCTCAAACTAAAAACCCTATAAAAAATACCCAGAAAAAAGCTTAAAACTTAATAATAAATAATTATGTCTAAAATAAGTAATCTTTATAACTAAAACCTTAAAAAAACCAAGAAGTTTAATACTTAAATATAAAAGTATGATATAATTATGTCTAAAATAAGAACCCTCTAGAAAAAAAATCTATAAATAAGCCTTAGACTTATTTCTATGCAAATATAAATTTTACTTTTATATTACTATTTTTTCTAAAATTGTTAATTTTTTTAAATTTATTTTATAAGAGACAAATATTATAAAAATATTATTTTAAGAAATTTAAATACTAAAATTTATGAGCAAAATAAATGAAAATTAAAAAAATTTTTTTTTTTAATTTTAAAACTTCATGTAGAAAAATATTTTAATAACTAAATAATATTCTAACAATTAAGTGAGACTAATAAATACATTCAACGATGTAAATTATTATTAATAATTTTTGATATTCTCTATTTTTCCCTCGCATATCTTATCTAGTACACTCACCCTCCACTCCTCCTGCGCCGCGGGAACGGATCAGCGGTCGTTCGCCGGAGCAAAACGCCTCCCGCTCGTCATCGGCCTCGTCATCGGACCTTCCTTGGGAGCCCGTGGAGTTCGACGAGGACGAGGGTCGCCGGAAACGGGAGGCAGCGGTGTCCGGGTAATAGCAGGATGCGTCCCGCGACTCATCCGTCCACTTGTGCGGCGGCATCTGGTGGCGTTTCTCTTATTGGAAATGCAGATGGAGCTGGAACTGCAGCTGCCAGCGCATTTTCTGGAGCAGCAGAGCAAATCGAGCGGAATGGAGCTGTTGTCTAGCTGGAGCGGGAGCGGTAAAGACAACCGGAGTTTGGACACAGAGCGAGCGGACGACGACGACGACGACGACACCACTTCAGCGGGAACCAGCGCAGACTGACACAACACAACTGGCGCAACAACAAAAACCTAAACAAAAGCGCCAACAAACGTTGCTTCTAACCACAAGAGGAACGAAGGCAGCATGGGCGTAGTTTGTTGGATTTTCCGGGGGTTTGTGTGTGTTGTGTGGTTTTTATTAAAATAAAGTTTATGAAACGAGAATATTTGTAGATTTTGATGTACAAATCTTAGTTTAAGTTGATAATCCCTTATACCCCTTCCACTACGCCTATGGACAACAACCAGCTAGCTAGCTTGCTCTCTCTCCAGTTAGAAGCACTCTCTCTCGCTCTCACAGCTGTGTGAAAGTGGAGCAATGGCAGCCAAGTGAGCTACGTCACCCCCGAGGTGCCACAAACGGGAGAGAGTGAGAGATAGAGAGCTGAAGAGAAGGGGGAGTGAGAGATGCGAAAAAGAGAAAGGGGCCGAATACTGGAATTAAGCAACAACAGAGACACAGAGAGCGAGCGCTGGTGAGAGAAGGATAAGCAATTGTTGTAAAGTACCCAAAATATACAATATCTTTCTTTAGTAACAGATTATTTCCCACACAAACACACACACCCACACCCACGTCCACAGACACTGGCTGTATTGGACGAGGAAATGAAAAACACAAAGCGTAGATAGTCGAAATCTAAATGGGAACTATCGTACTTGTAACTAAACTTGCAAAAGGTTTTTGTTACTGCCCACAGCAAAAAAAACAACAGTCATAAAATAAAAGAGCGAGAGCCAAGACATTTGCACAAATACACACACACGCCCGAAGTACACTAAACATAACCGTGGCCAATACATTAGTAATGGCAACTAAACTATGAGTAACAAAGCTCTAATGTACAACGTGGAATTTATTTAAATACAAAAAAAAAGAGCAAAAAACATTTAAGTATTTCCCTTTCTAAAAATCAATTAGAGACTTACGTTTTATGTATAGGAAACTGATTGGGAAAATTATTATTTAAAGTTTTAGGAACATTTTTTTTAAATAAATTAAGTATTTAAGTTTTAATTTTAAATTAATTAGAAGGAAAAATAATAATTTCTCTTGTTTTCTTTTTAAAAAATCCAATAAAACGAATCACATATTAACGTAGTTTTTTTTAGGGAAAAGAAGGGAACTTATTATTATTTAAAATTAAAACTAAAACGTTAAAGTTTTAATTTTTAATTACTTAAAAAATAAAAATAATAAATTTTCCATTTGTTTTCTTTAAAAAACCTTTTCATATTAAGGCAATTTTTTACAGGAAAATAAGGGAATTTTTTAAAGGAAAAAATTGAATTTATTATGCTCATGTAACTAATTACTCAATTAGACTTTTTTCTAAATTACTCAAAACGTTAAATAATAATATTCTTAATAAGTTTCCTTGTTAAAAAAATGCTAAACATACAATGAAAATCTTTAACTGATAATTAATCAATTAATAGGAATTTAATTTCGAAACAAAATTTAAAATAATTTTACATCACCAAATAGAACCTATTTTCTTGACCGCAACTGTAGCTGACAGTGTACCCTTTGCTGGGAGTTGTGTATTTTATGCAGAGCGTACCTGGATGCTCCTTTTGAGAACGCGCATGTCAGCAAAATGCCTGTTGCTTGCTCTAAGGAGCTCCTGGACCTGCCCTAATGCCCCCTGCCCATCATTCAGGACGAGATTTGTTAAGGGTTTTATGATATTTTCAATAAAAAAAAAAGATTACTAACATTTTAAATGCTTAAAAAGAGGTAATTTCAAAGTAAATTCTGAACATGCACCTGAATTTGTTCACTGGAAGTCCGCCTCCTGTCCGTAGTGGCTTCCTGTTGTCTTTCTGCCTTCCAGTTTCTAGTTGGCAAAGATTGTGCCCACGGGAAAGACAATGATCCTTCGCTGTCCATTGCCCAACGCTAGGGATTCGTAGTGATAGTTCTTCACGAGAGCCACATCGTTGCGATCCGCATCGAAGGATGCCTTAATGGGACTCAAATCCGGATTGAAGCAATTGAGAGCAACAACATTGCCCGGTAGCCGTGGAATCAGTTCGTAGGCACTGGCCAGTTTCTCGTTCCACAGGCTCACCTGGCCATAGGGCAAAGGATCCCGCTTAGCCAGCTCGCCGGCCTCCTTGGCGGTGCGGAATATGTGCAGAGTGACCACACCGGTGATGGTGGTGGTGCCATCACCCAGGTAACTGTGCACGCAGTCATAGACCAGCAGCGGTGATTCCTCGCCTGCCTTTAGGTTCTTTCCCCTGACCACCTTGGCCTTCAGCTGATCGATTTTGGCCAAAGTCTTGACATAACTGGGATGCTTGGCCACGTCGTTGGCAAGCGGTCGCAGATCTTCGGCCACTAGACCCACAAACTGATCAGCCACGCTCTCCTGGAGCAGCAGCGTGGCCACCGATTCGCCGGCAAAGGGATTCTGTAGGGACTGAAGCAACTGCTGGCGGGCAGAATGAAGATCGCCATCGGCAAACACAATCATCAACTGGGGCGATAACCACTTGCCATCGCTGGGAATCGACGTCTGTGGAGTTGAGTGTCAAGGTGCCAAGGTTAGGTCTGATATTCGCTCTGAACTCGAAAACTGACCTTGACATGCTTCTCCTTGGAATCTTCCAACTGCAGCTCGTTGACCATGTTGCTGGTGATCTTCACTGAAGCGGTTTTGTTGTTGCTGGCCATGCTCTGCTACGGATTGGCAAATTATAAATCTTTTCCGATTAAGAACGATGAAACACTTGAAACACTGGGGGGGCAGCAGCCTTATCAGCTCCGGAAACACCAACACAAACACAGAGATAAAGATACTGATCGAACGAAGATGATCGGCGCCCATTGGTATTTTTTAAAACACAAGAAATACCACCTTTAATTGATTAATCGGTATTTTCTAAAAACCTAGGAAATATCGATAAGAAACCACTGGTTTCGAGCCAGTTTTTATTAATAAAATTTCTCAATCACTTTTAGTGATTATCTAATTAATTAATTAAATAAAAAATCTAATATTTCTCCCACTCATTCATCACAAATTTAATGTTTACAATTTCCAAAATCCGCTCTCTTCACCGCCACAAATTAGTGTGCCCGCAGCTTCAAACGTGAAAAACGCCTGCCCAGCAACAAACAACTGTTGGTATTTCGGGGCAAACCGGCGACGGGGATGCAGCATCAGGGCCAGAGCTCGCTACCAGGGCCATAAACATAAAAGAAAACATAAACAAACGCAACAACGACGCAATGGGCTTTCCGCGCATCCTCAGCAAGAACAACAAAATCTACACGAAGCTGGGCGAGTTCTGTTTGTCGGGCGACAGCTTCTGGATCGTTTGCCACACGTGCCAGGAGGAGCTCCAAACGCAGGATCAGTTCTGGAAGCACATCCAGGACGAGCACAACTTTCTGCATGGCGTTGCCAAGGTGAGAGCACTGGGCTTAAGGGCTATAATACCCCCAAAAACTAATCCCTGGGCTTATTCCTGTAGCAGGAGCACAGCAGAACCTCGAGCTACTGCCTCACCGATGTGGAGGCGGCCGCAGCGGCTGCGGGTGCGGCCACGCCAGGCGGTAGCGGCTCCCAGGGGGCGGGCAGTGTGACGGCGGTCACAGTGCCTTTAGCTTTGTACCATTGCTCGACCAAGTATTCCGAGGAGGAGCAGCGCGAGGCGGAGCTGCATGAGGCGCAACAGCAGCAGCAACAACAACAACAGCAGCAGCAGCAGGTACAAGTACAGCAGCAGGTTCAGCAGCAACACCAGGCCCAACATCAGCAGCAACAGCAGCAGCAACACCAACAGCAGCAACAGCAGGCTCACCAGCAACAACTCCAGCAGCAACAGCAGCAGCGGGATGTGGCCAAGGAGCTGGCCGAGCTGCATGCCAATGCTGTGGCCGCCGCTACCGCTGCAGCAGCAGCCATTGGCGGCGGCGAGGGCAGCACACGCAGCAGCATTGACATTAAAATCGAACCCTCCCAACTAACCATGACGCCGGAGATGCAGGCTGCAGCGGCGGCGGCAGCAGCGGGCACCATCTATCATCTACCGCAGCTAGTCCCAGCACCAGTGGTCCCACCGCCGCCGCCCACGCCTGGCTTTGTGAGTGTCAGCGCCAGCACCAGCACCTCCAACACGGTCAGCACAACGCCGCCGAATGTGACGGCCGTGCTGCAGCAGCAACAGCAACAGACCGGAGCGGGACTCACCAATCTCAGCCTGAATGTGACGCCATCGACTGCCATGGCCGCTGCCATGCTAGCCGCCAGTCAAGAGCTGCCCAAAGACTCGAACAGCACGACGGCGAGTGCCGGTAGCGCTGTGTCCTCGGACGATGGCGAGCGCTGGTACGTCTGCGACTATGAGACGTGCGGGCTCAAGTTCAAGTACAAGTCGCGGATGGAGCTACACCGTGTGGTGCACAGCAAGGAGCGGCGCTTTAATTGTGAGCTGTGCAGTGCATCCTTCAAGCAGTCCTGCAACCTGTCCACGCACCGCAAAAAGAAGCATGCGCTGCGAGGCATCAAGAACGAAATACTGCCGCAGCGCTTCTAGGCCGTAGTAGACCGTAGTTAACCCCACATCCAAATCCTAATCCTAATCCTCCTTCTCCCTATCACTCGTTTAGCCAGATTCTGAACTGCAGCTTGAACCCTGAACCCCGGACCCTGCAATTTCTAACTAAGTTTAAACAACTCAAATTTAATTTTGAAACCGTAGCTTCAACGTCTGCCTGCTGGCCAAAGATTGTTTGCAAAAGTTCCATTCTAAATTTAAAGGGTTTTTTTTATGCTGCTTAAAATTGTTGTAAAGGTTTCCCTACGATAATCCTTTGGCCAGCAGGACGGCATACGGTTATATATATATACAAATATATGAATAATTGTATCTAATTTAGGACTAGTTCCCCCTGTAAATGTAATGGTAATGCCCGAGCGAGGTTATGTTAACCTTCCTCCCATTAACGTTTAATTACGCCCTAGATGTACATGCAAATCTTTTATATAGTGGCTAAGATAATGCGAACTAGCTCGATATCGTATTGGACATCGAGGTTAGCAGTCAGTTGGTTCCGTGTTACGTTAGTTACTCCCACTTTTGCCTAGTAACTGCGACCAGTGCGCGACAGTGTATTTACCATTAGATCAATCAATCAATCAAACGAAGGCAAGCCACAGCCCAGGCAACAAGCCAAGGCAACAGGCAACAAGCAAACAGCCGAAACACACACACACAACCAACAAAGCGAACAAGAAAATACATTTAATAATTGTTTAAACTAAAGGACAGACTTTTCTTTTGATGTTTCTGGTTTTTGCTGTCTTGCTGAGCGTCAATCAAGGGATAAAACGAAGCTAAACTATTTGGATGTGGACATTGGACATGGTTTGTGGTAAGACCAATCCTTAGCTCCCCAAGAAAAGGATTCCTTTGACTTGCCCTAGGTAGACTTTTTTTCTAGTCTTTTTTTTCAGACAAGATCTAGCAGACAACTATGAGGGTCCTTTCTCCATTTGGTGGAAAGGACGGGGGGCACAACAGGGTCCGGGTTATTTCGAGGAACGGGTGCAGACTTTCCGGCTATTTCCGGGACATTTTTAAGTGGCTTGCAGACTTGGCATGAAAGCCTCCTGGAAAATAAGAAAGAAGAAAAGTTTTTTTCCCTAAGTGTAACAACCCAAGTTTCATTCGGAAATTTCCTAGAAATTCAATAGGTGGCGCATTTAATGGCAGAGGTTAAAATATATTTCCCTGGCGCCATCTAGGGAGTATTAGCGCAGCTCCAATCGTGGCAGAGGGAAAGGTGCAGAGCGGTCCCTAGATAATTCCATTAACCACAATACATCACAAAAAATGTGGTTTACCAAAGAACACTTCAATTAATCGGATAATTTGCCGAAGGTGGCGTAACGGAGTTCGCCTGGCTTAGCGGAATCAGCGGACCGCCTAAAACGATGCTACGGCGTACCGCCAAGCGGGCACAGCAGCAGCGCGCCGACGCAAGGGAATAGAGGAGCCCCTCAGCCCCCTCGTCATCGGAGTGGCACCGTTGTAATTTTCGGGATCTTTGAGCATGTGAAGGGCAACCGAAGATAGGGAAGTAGCCTCACAGCATAGCAGGATGAGCGAGCGCCTAGCGGCGATTCTCTTTGATCTTTAGCCTATTCCTACATCCCGTTCCGCGATTATAGAGCTGCCAGAATTTTAATTTGTTTAGCCCACTGTGCGTAAATAAAATTAACCCGATTAAACTTATTCCAACCAATTTTCCAAACTGCTTTCTTTCGTTGCCACACATAGAAAACAAATAAAATCAATAAAGAATATTTAATTCATGAAATTCAGGTTATTGTAAGAAGAAATTTTTGAAGTTTTATTATTTATCATTCTACACGTTATTGTTTTATTTTAGGTTTAATGTTTCAAGTATACGTTCTTTATGTTTTCGCTTAGTAAATAAATAACTTTTATAATGTTTTAAAAACCTTTCATTTTATTGCCTCCACCAGCATGTCGCCCCAGTAGAGTCAGCGATTGTCATCAAGAAGGGGTCATCAAGAAAAAATATGTTTAGTAGTGGATTAGATGGCCAAGGCAGGGAGGGCTGACAACGGACCTCCACAACAGCGGAGGATCCAAAGCCCTAAATTGGTGGTAGTAAAGAGTAGCCTGTCCGTATGTGTATTGGGGTTGTTTGATTTCCCTTTCCCCTTTCTCGTCGCAGCACGCAAATTAATAAGATACTGGTTGTAATAGGCAAACGCAAAATTCAGACAAGACCACCACCACCATAGCCGACGAGCATTACCATCTCGCCTGATCGTTACAAAATGCATGAATTTCCATTCAGAAAGCGGTTCTAAATTAGCTTTTCGTAGCTTAACAAAGCTGCTGTAACTTATCCCTAAGGATATGTATGAGTATCGGACGACGGATGGAGGGGGGTAACTTCGCTGGGATGCACGCGAAGTGGTCCGGCTATGGGTCTTGTCGGTATCTGGGAGTGGGAGTAAGGAGGGGGTCCTAAAGAGTCGTCGGGTATATATATTCGTAATTTAGTTTCAGGTGCTGGCGGGAGAAAGAGAGAAAAATCAACAACAAAGGAATGGACGAGAGAAGGGAAAAGAGTAAACACAAAAGGGGAACCTACTTGTCCGGAAGCGTAGCAGCCCTGGTGATCTGCTGCTGTCACGCCCACCCTACCATGATTGCGACAGCCTCCCAGCTGTTGGTAGCCGGAATCCCTTGTGACACGCATCTAAGTCCTATGGATCCTCCTTCTCGACTTTGGGCCCTGCATGGTCCCCAATTGAGACGAATTAGTATTCCATAATTAACTTAAATTTATTCGACCACATTTCGGTTTAGTTTTCCTATTTTCCATGAAACATGCATGCTCTTCCCTACACTCATAAAAATATTTTTCTAGATTTAAGAAAAATCGCCATAAAAAAAAACGCCGTTAAACCTAGAAAATTTTTCTGGAATTAAGAAAAGGTTTTCATGAATTTAAGGCAAGGCACCGTAAAATCAAGACAAGCCGCCATAAATACACTTTTTTAGGGTTAATTTACATATTTTCTATGGCGAATTTCTAAATACACGGGCGAAAAGCGGCTTTTTAAGGGCGATTTTAGGCAAACATTTTTATGAGTGTAGTTGGACACACAAAAAAACTAAGCTCGGCTTCTACTGCCGAATCCGGGCGGAAGTGCACCGGATTTTTTCCAGGCCGCTCCTCCGATGGCCGTTTTGGGTCGGCTGCAGCTGCCACTTGGGAATTGAAACGTTTCTGGTGTAGTGGCGACTGAAGATCCACGAGATTTTTTTTTGGGCCTAGAAGCATGCTACAGATTTTGTGAATTTTAAGCCAAGCTTTGGGGCGTATATGGTGGCACAAACAGATGTCAGCTTAAAAGCAGGCAACGGTTTTCCCAGTTTTTAAGCCGAGCTTCTAATGCACATGCGTAAAATTCGGCAGCTGCACGTATATGTTTTTTTTTGCAAGACCAGATTCTTGCTTGGAAAGCTCTAGTTCCAATTAGGAAATTTTTCTGCACTGAGCTGCACCTAATTCACTCCCTCCGTTTCCGTACTAAATTCTTTTCGAATTGAGAATCGGTGGAGTGCACAAGCCCTCAAGTTGCTCCTGCAGCCTAAAGACATATAAAGTGCCAAGTCCACAGGTACAGTATATCGAGTGGAGAAGTTTTTGCCAGATCTTAAGGAATCCCAAGTGAGTTTGCAAAAGCTGTCAGTGCCGGTGTACAGTGCGTAACCCCTTCTGTTGCCCAGGTCGCCGAATTAATTGTCAGCGAAGATAGCAAATCGACCGCAGGCGTCGACCAGCACCGAGAGAGAGGTTATATCTTGGAAACCCTCTTTTATTTTCGTTGGAACCCTTTTTAATCAGCGGGTAAATGAATTATGAAATAGTGTTATTTATTTGTTGCTTACTGTGGATATATTTTATTCAGTGGATCGAGCCCAGCAAGCAGCATTTAAGTTCCGGTCCCGAGGAGCACCCCCTAAGTGGGGATGAAGGGCTAGGAAGCCGGAAGGAGAGAGGAATTAAACTACTGTGCTTGTGCGAATAAATCGGCCATCACCGCGACATAATTTAGTGGCCGGCTATGTAGTTGCGGCAAATTTGGTTGCAAGTTAGGCAGTGAGCAGAGGCTCGAAGTGTTTGACCCTGGCATGACCTCTGTGTCCTTTTACGCTTTGACTATTGGTCGGAGCTATGAATATTGGTAGTCAGAAGTCCCGATCAGTGGCCATAGGCAAAGTAAATGCGATTAAATGCGAATTAAGTGCAGCAATTAAATTGTGTAATCTCCGGATTTTAACCTCGACTAAAACTTGGTTTTCCCAACTGCTCAAACTTGACTCGGCCTACATGGCGTGTCATAACTCTTGCGTATGGAGTTTTCCTTTGTAAACTTTTGCTGCGCCTAGAAGTCAATAACGATGAGAAGAACCTTCTGCATGAATTTATAAAACGTAATTAATAATTTTTAAATATTTAAAGAAATTTGTAAATAACTATGTTTAAGTAACTTGTATTATTTTCTTGCTCAATGTGAAGGATAGAGTAGGAAGAAAAGTCAATTTTTCCGCTTTGTTCAAACTAATGCCATGAAACTTGCAACTATTGAATTTCAGCTCACCTTCGAGGGAGATCGATCTTTCGCCGATGGAGGAAAAATAAAATGAGTGAGTGTTAATACAAAAGGAAACCGTGTGTGTATTAAAAGTTTAAACAAAAGCGAAGAGGAAAAGAACATAAATACGTTTCTACCCTGTGCTAAAAGATAATGTTGAATTGAAAATCGCTACATATTAAAGATAATGAATTACTTTGAAGAAAATATTGCAAGAAATTAAATAAGGAACTACGGCTGCTAAAAGAAAAAAATCAAACTTTAATTATTATTGAAATTTTTCCGAAATAAATGAAGCAAATTAAATTAACCATTTAAAAAAAAAAATGCAAACCAGAGCAGTGTTCGAAACAAAAGTTAAATTAAATAAAACAACTACATATATTAAAAGATATTATTTTTTTTTTATTATTTTTAAGCATATATATACATAATCCATTTCTTAGCCTGATTTTAAATGAATTTATAGATAATGTTAGCCTTAATCACTAAATTTATATTAAATCTGAATGTTTAATGAAATCATAATGTCTTAAATATCTGCGTTTTACCGACTCGAAGATGACTCCACGGTCGTAAGGATCAAAAGGGATCACCAGAGCCATGCTCTAGCGGCAGGTGATCGTAGGTAGGGTGGGCAACATGTGAGCACAACAACATCTGTGTCTCCGCAAACAAATTAATTTTCTCTCTGTCCTTCTATCCTTTCTCTAAACTGCTGCTTTTCCTCTAACTTCTCTCCTTCAGCGAATTTTGTTTATCACATCTTCCGATTTAGTTCTAGCTTTAATTTTTTTCGCAGCACGCTCAATTTCTGGTCTTGTTAGTAATGATGTGTAGTCCGTGTCCGAGGTCTGGGTCAGCAAGACCACCACCCCCAAAGCCGACGAGCTAGAGCCGGATACATACAGCGTGCCCCAGCAGCTCAGATCCTCCTAAAGCAGACAAACTTCAACGTTGCACACTACACCGGGTTCCGAGTTCCGCCCCGCACGTCTCCCGATCGGAGCGATTCGCCCGCCGCTGCGCTCGCTGCTGCGCTTTAAGCCGAACTAGAGCTTTCGGGAGAGGCGATTAGGAACGACTGGCGGAACTGAAGAAGGCGACGAAAGTGGTGTGGAGCGGCCGACAGCGGCTTCTCTAGCGGGTGGACGCTAGTTTAGGCTAATGTTCGGCGTCCATTAACAGCTGCAAAATTTTTCGGGGCTCGCCCAAGTTGTTTAAGACACAAATTAAATAATAAAAAACGGATAAATCCGCGCAACGTTTGCCTTTACTTGGCTCAAAATTAGGTAGCACCGTAAAAATTTATAACCAATTTGGGCCATACGTCCGCTCGCTCTGAGGTTTCAAAAGGAATAGCTAGAAGCGTCGGCCAGAGCCTCAGCAAATCCCTGGCCCACGCTGGCGTTGTCAGCAAACTCCATTTTGGATAGAGTATCTCTCCGAGAGTTTGCTTAATAGGAGCGATACTCTGACCACTTTGTAACCAGCAACGACCTTAGCGTGCTTTCCCTTAGCCCCATCCTCGAGATATACTTTTAAAGCCTACTTTTAGGCATATATGAATGCATCCTAGAGTTTGGCGCATTGAGAGTATGAAGGGACTTTTAAGCTTTGTCTTAATGCCTAATTACTATGATCCCACTTCTGCCATTCTCTTTTACCCCAGCACTGATAACAAGAAAAGAAGCTAACTTCGGCACGCCGATGTTTGTATACCCTTGCAGATATTATTTCATTACATTTTACCTATACTTATTCAGGCCTGCTCCGGTAATCGAAAACGGCAAGATTTTTTCGTTTTCGTTTTTGAAAACGAGAAATTGGTGCTCCGGTAATCGAAAACGAAAGATTTTGTCGATTTGAAAAACGGGCACCTTTTTCAGATCTTATTTACAAAAGGAAAAAAATAGTTTACTCGGTGGTCTATTGATGTTTATTCCACACCACCACAAGATCATTCTGGCAGGTAGTTATTTTATAAAAAATGTATTTCTGACCCCTCCTCAGATTTGACAACAAAATTTTTGCCGTGTTCAACCAGTTTTCTCGTTTTGGCGATAGGCCGATAAGTTCACCGCAAAAAGTTATCGCCAAAGTTGCCATATTGTTGGTGGAACGAAACAGCCAGTTAAAAATACTTATAAAATATAAATGAATACATTAATAACTTTAAAGGACCGCCAAAATAGTTGTTTATAATTAATGCTATTTAATTTTACTACTTAAATAGTCCAAATTAACCAAATAATTATTTGAGACCACCGGAATTAAAACTGTGAAAAGTGTGGCAGCATCTTAGGTGCCTAGATTTGCTTAACTCGACCATTTTTTGCCTTTTTCTGGCTTAGAAAAAGGGCAATTGTAAATATAGTAGACAGTACTTTACGTTGTTTGCTTATTACCAACAACACAAGTTAGCTGCTTGAGCAGTGAGAAACGATGAGAAAACGAAACATCCGATAGCAGAAATTTGCCGAAAACCGGAGCAGCTAAAAACGAAAACGGTTCGTTTTCGCCCAAAACGAAATCGAAAATTTTTTACGATTACCGGAGCAGGCCTGATTATGTTTACAGTTAGACAGTTACAGTTTTAGATTCCCAGTTTTACATTTTCTGTACATCTATGTACATCGAATGATATAGTCGTCCGATTTTCATGAATTTTGGTATAAATTTTACTACTACAACTATATCTTATAGCTGCCATAGAAACGATCGGGAAATTAATAGGAAAAAATTTATAACTTCGTTGTTTTTCAACGTATTTTCATCTACTCTGAGATATGAGCTTTTTTTATTATTTCAGAATTTTGGTATAAACTTTATGAAAATCGGACAACTATTTGTTTTGTGTGTGTTTTCAGTATTTAAATTTTTAATATAAATATCAAAACCAATCTGCAAGGGTATACAAACTTCGGCGTGCCGAAGTTAGCTTCCTTCTGTTTTTTTCCTAGTTTCCCCCTCATTTACAGCTAGCCTCGTCGATGAGTGAGAAAGATTGGAGAATCCTTCAAATTAATAATGCCTTATACATACATTCTCGCGCAAAACACTAAAGCAAATAAAAAAGTACAAAAAGAAATTACGTAAATGAAATGACTAAACCCATAAGCAAGGCAAGCTGCCAAATTTGTATTTTTCTTTGACCCAATGTGCGGAATTTAAACGAAACAAATTCATTTTAATAAACCAAGTTTTCATTTGTTCTTTCTTTCCTTGCCACGCTTTTAAATTCATGCAATTACTTAAGAATATTTATTTCATAAAATTCATGCTAATAGTAAGGAGGCATTTTTGAATTTTTTTGTATCACTATTTATTATTATAAACGCCAGTGCTGAATTTATGTTTAATTTGTTACGGAACTGCATATTCCCTGGGCAATGCCGGACTAGCTCAGTGGATGCCCAGGGGGGGGGTAGGAACCTATGCCCGCAGTCCGCACAACAAAATACCGATTAATCGGACGTCTCAACAAAACTCCTCACTACATGAAATAACACATCTCTAACAAATAAATGTAAACAAACCAAAAAATGACGACTTTCGCGGAATGGTGGCATAGATGGAGTCGCCACGACGCTCCCGCCCAACCTGTGGTGCCTCCGGTGTGTCTAGGGGCACCACCCATCTCCGGCGGACCGGAGTCTAATCCAGGCGGCTCGACGGCCGGCCCATCTCCCCAGGTAAATACGTTTTACTCACTGTTCATTGCGTTTGCTTTTAATACTATACAAATTTTAGGTACTTAATGCTAACAGTGGCAGAGTACAATAGAGTTCCTAATGGACTCATTCCCGGCGAAACGTCACCCTAGCCCGGGATGCGCTCGCGCCAAGACTGCGGCAGCGGAGAAGAAGCGGCGGTCCGCTTAAGGCAAAAGCCACAACCTGGCAGGAGAGGTACTTGATATTCCCTTTTCTTTTCTACCTATTATCCCTGCTGGAGCTCCAAGAGAAATAAAGGGGATGGGTAAAGACAAATAAATTAACCTAACAAAAACAACAGCACACCGGCTGCCACGAGGCTCGTTGGAAATGGTTTTTTTATCCCTCTCCTCCAGAATATATCCTTTCCAGAACGTCGGCGGTGGGTAAGCTTTTGTATATCATTACACAATTTTCAACAAAAAAATCGCCGTGGCCAGCGATTGATTCACTGCCACGCTGAAAATAAACGTTTATTAAATAAAACGTTTTAAAATCTTTGCACTTTCACCCACGTTCTTCAGGTAATTCCTAGCCGCCCAGGAGATTAGCTGCTTTTACTTCGACTTTTCGTTGCTACTGCCGGCTTCCATGTTGCCTATCCCTCCCTATATAGGCTTCGCCTGTCACCCGAGTTCGCACCTAGAAACCGTTCTTTTTTCGGTGCAACGGCCGAGGCCAAGGGTAAAAACCCTTTCTCTTAATTCCCTTAACCTAAGCCCGTTACCTATTCCCGGTTCGCTCTTTTGAATCCCTGCCCCCCCCTGGTCCTAAAGATCCTGCCTCTATCGATCTATCGATAGTCCTCCAGCCCATTCCGGTTGAAAATGCAACCAATTTTTCCGTTATATGTTCTTTATGTTTTACTTAGGAATGTTGTGTCCGACGGACATATCGGTGATCGGAGGTCACAGGTATCGATAGGTGGGAATGGGTAGCACTGGGAATAGGACTGCCAACTGAGGCCATTTCGGGAAGTGGGTTCATTCACCCGATGAAAGAGAACTCGAAAAAAAAACCTAACGGAGTTCGAGTTCGAATGGCGTGTTGTCGGTTGTCGCTGCCTCCGTTGGTTTTGGAATCCGGAGAGAAAGGAATTCGATCGAGCGCGGGACAGTTCGGCGGTGCGAAAATTTAAAAATTGTGAAGTGGCCTAAGGAGAAATAAAAAACTATATATGTTAATTCCAAGTGGAAAATAATAATCAAGTGGAGCAGTTCTATTTTTGGAGACAACAGGAGGAAGTAGGAACCTGTGAAGCTGGATCGGCGAACCCTCAAGGTGAGTGGTCGAGGACTAGGCAGGACATGTAGAAGATCAAGAAATTTTTTTTTTTTTTGTTTAAAATATAGAAGCCGACCAGGACCAGGTTACAAGGAAGGAACGCCAGGCCAAGAGACGGGCCTGGCGAAATTTTTTTTTGTACTGGAGCATCATTTTTCTATCACCGCATATTTTTTTTATATATGCTGGCGGAGAATAGTGGTGTTGGTGGCCGAATATTTTTGGAGCTGGCGGTACCTCTTGCTTTATGGCCACATAAAATCCTGGTGCCGCATAATTTTTTTTTTTTTTGACCACCCGAACCGCATAATTTGTCACGCCACTGTACATCTGAATCTCGGCGATGCTATAGTGCCGCAGAATTGAAGACCGACAAGCCTGCAACGAGGCGGCAAAGGGAGCCACCAAAGGCTTCAGTCTGAGTTTTTTTTTTTTTTATTTTGTTTTATATTTATTTTTGTTCATCTATTTAATCTCCTTATTTATGTATTTATTGTTATAATTTTTATTTATTTATTTATTTATTCATATTTATTCCCAATTTATTTTATATATTTTATTCATTTTTGGTGTAACGATTCAGGCGAGATGTGGTTGCAAAACTCCGGCGCACGCGGATTTGCACGGCTTCGCTCGTCGGCTATGGTGGTGGTGGTCTTGCCGGAATTTCGCTGTTGCCTTTTACAACCAGTAACTTATTAATATTTGCGTTTAGCGACGAGAAAGGGGGAAGGGAAATCAAATTGTCACAATACATCTACGGACCGGCTACTCTTCTCCCATCACAAAATCGAAAAAATAAATAAAAATGCCCTAATACTTCCGACAATTCATATTCGAATGCGATTGTACCATAACTGCTTTTCTTTCTTACACTTCTTTAGTTTGCTCACCACAAAAAAACATAAAAAAAAAAACAATTCCAACACTAATTTAAACTTTTCACTAACTATAAACTAATTTATATTAATTCATTCGCGTCATGTAAACTTTTACTTTAACTTCCTTTTATATTTATACCCTTGCAGGGTATTATAATTTCAGTCAGAAGTTTGCAACGCAGTGAAGGAGATGTTTCCGACCCTATAAAGTATATATATTCTTGATCAGCATCAACAGCCGAGTCGATCTAGCCATGTCCGTCTGTCCGTCTGTCCGTTTCTACGCAAACTAGTCCCTCAGTTTTAAAGCTATCTGAATGAAACTTTGCATATAGTCTTCTATATACTCTCACTGCTATATATGTCGGAACGGGCCGGATCGGACGACTATATCATATAGCTGCCATACAAATGTTCGATAAATTTTTAGAAAAAAAAATTATATCTTGGCTGTTTTCCAATATTTTTGCATCATTTTAGCTTTTATATCATATATTATCTTATATTATATTATCATTTTTTAGATATAGCCATTCTATATTATTCCAGAATTTTGGTAAAAATTTTATGAAAATCGGATTACTATATCATATAGCTTCCATAGGAACGATCGGGAAATTAATAGGAAAAAAATATAACTTCGTTGTTTTTCAACGTATTTTCATCTACTTTGATATATGAGCTTTTGTTATTAATTCAGAATTTTGGTTTAAATTTTATGAAAATCGGTGGACTATATCTTATAGCTGCCATAGGAACGATCGGGAAATTAATAGAAATAATTATAACTTCGTTGTTTTTCAACGTATTTTCATCTACTTTGATATATGAGCTTTTGTTATTAATTCAGAATTTTGGTTTAAATTTTATGAAAATCGGTGGACTATATCTTATAGCTGCCATAGGAACGATCGGGAAATTAATAGAAATAATTATAACTTCGTTGTTTTTCAACGTATTTTCATCTACTTTGAGATATGAGCTTTTGATATTATTTCAGAATTTTAGTATAAGTTTTATGAAAATCGAACAACTATATCATATAGCTGCCATAGAAGCGATCGGTAGATGTAAAGCTCGGAATTTAAAACTTTAACTGTCAACTGTAAACATAAGTATAGGTAAAATGTAATAAAACTCTGTTTTGTGTGTGTTTTCAGCATTTAAGTCTATAATACAAACATCAAAAACAATCTGCAAGGGTATAAAAACTTCGGCGTGCCGAAGTTAGCTTCCTTTCTTGTTGTTCATCTATTTAATCTCCTTATTTATGTATTTATTGTTATAATTTTTATTTATTTATTTATTCCCCATTTATTTTATATATTTTATTCATTTTTGGTGTAACGATTCAGGCGAGATGTTGTTGCAAAACTCCGGCGCACGCGGATTTGCACGGCTTCGCTCGTCGGCTATGGTGGTGCACAGTGGTTCGGCTTGTATGGAGCTGCGGC